>NC_134777.1:90765849-90875849 GCF_046742065.1 Oratosquilla oratoria
ATGTTGATATTGTTGATGGTCTGCTACTTTCTATCCCGTGGCTCTTGATATTTACTCTTACCCTGGGATGGACCCCCCCCCCCTTTATTGTCCTACACTTGCTGATACAGCTGTAGAATAATGTAGTATATCATTAATGGTACTACACTAATATGGTACTCGCTCATACTGCTTTGGTACCTTTTAGCAGTGTTTTGTTGTTCCTGGTGCATGATGCAATGTTCCTTATTGTGATGGTGCTCAGGTCTTCGTCTCAATATCCTACGTGTTACGAACATTTTAGTAGTATTAGCAATTCTATAATAATGTTTATGTGTCACATGTATACTGATTGGTATTACTCATAACTGTCTCTGGTCCCCTCAACCCCTACGTATGTTGTGTGTGTAACTTAGTGTAGAAAATCAGTCTATTGAGGACCACAATGGAAATAAGCGTACATGCTTTTTTGTGTTATCCTCGGCAATTGTAATTGTTATTTCAAACTATGTGTTCTAAAATTATTATTATTATTATCATTGTTGTTGTCGTTGTTGTTGTTATTATTATTATTATTATTATTATTAATATTATTATTATTATTATTGTTGTTGTTGTTGTTGTTATTTATTATTATCATCATCATAATCATCATCATCATCATCATCATCATCATCATCATCATCATCATCATCATCATCATCATCATCATCATCATCATCATCATTATTATTATTATTATTATTATTATTATTATTATTATTATTATATGAAATGGTTAGGTTATATAAGGTTAGGAACTATTGGACAAAAGTTTCATGTTGAATATCCGTGGTTGGGTGAGTCTTGGATTTTGCTTCTCTAGAACCTAGATTAACCTGGGTAAACATTCTTGGCTCAAGGCCGTTTTTTTAGACGAATAGAATGATCTGGTATTCATACACTCATATTAAAAAGGACAAAATACAGAAAAATTCTAATCTGAATAAAACTGGATGGTAGAATACAGCACAAAAGTATTTAATATTCAAAAGATGACCACGTTACCCACAACATCGTTTTCTGTCAATAAATGTTAGAGAAATGTGTATGATTAATGAGCGACTACTTTTTGTCATAAGTTACCCAACAATAATTCACGTTCTACATCTGACAGCCCGTAGGCATTGGATTGCAGCACATAGCCTTACAGCAGTTTTGAAGGTCTCCAGAAAATTTTTATTCATAATTTTCATGAATTTATATATATATATATATATATATATATATATATATATATATATATATATATATATATATATATATATATATATACATACATACGGAAATAAGTTTCAAGATATTTTTTGTGTTATTCTCGCAATTTTAAACACTATTTTTATATATGTGTATTCGACTGCAAAATGAAAAATAAACATATATATATATATATATATATATATATATATATATATATATATAGACATGACAGAATTGAATAGACACCAAGAAAAATGCATTTCTGCTCTTATTTAATGCTTAATGTTATTCAAATATACGTAATATGTTACATTTACCTAGATTTATGTTTCAGATTACAAGATTAATCAACCATGCCACGAACCAAAGGAGCAGTATACCTATTTGAATTTCATCGAGGTCGTATTGTGGGTCAACATGAAGGTGGACTAAGTCAACGCAAAATATCTGAAAATCTGTCAATACTCCTTTCAACTGTTAATAGAGTGATCGTACAATTCACCAGAGAGGGCAAGAAGGGCACAAAAGCTCATTCAGATCGTCCCGGGCACTCAGAAATAATCTTGCATCTTGTCAAAAGAAATGTTGAAGAGGATCCACGTTGCATGGCCTCTGGCATAGCAACACAAGCTGATGTCAGTCCCAGAACAGCTGCCAGGTATCTACACAAACTGGGTTACTATAGCAGAGCTGCAAGAAGGAAACCACTCCTTCGTCCAGCCAAAATCAAGCGCAGAAAGGATTGGGCTGTTGAGATGGTGGAGAGACATATGGCCTTTTGGAGCACTGTCAGTTTCTCTGATGAATCACGATTCGCATTATTTTCTGACAGTGGAAGTGTGTGGGTCTGGAGACTCTGTAGTCAAGAGTTTGACCTCAAAAGACTGCAGCCAACAGTGAAACATGGGGGCATTTCAATAATGGTGTGGGGTGCAATTTGGAGTGATGGTCGATCAGAGCTTGTGGAGTGTCAAGGAAACATCAGTTCAAGCAAATATGATTATATTAAAGGAAGGAATCATTCCATTATTCTCCAGTGGTAGAATGAGTAAAAATATCTTCCTGTTTATGGAAGATGGAGCTCCTTGTCACAATGCTCAAGCAACACAAAATTGGTTGAGCCAAAATGGAATCAGGAAACTTCCATGGTCAAATCAGTCCCCGGATATGAACAGACCGACAACTTCGCAAAAAGAACAGGAAGCCATCTTCAAAGCCCCAACTCTTAGGATTACTACGGGAAACATGGCAAGAAATCCCCCAAGATGATATTCGTGATTTAATCACTAGCATGTCTAAAAGGGTCCATGCATTGAAAAAATAAAGGGGATGTCAACCTAGTATTAGTTATTTACATTGTGGCCATTTATAAGAACTTTAATTGTATCAATTGCTTGTTTAATAAATTAAACTATTTCTCTTGGTGTCTATTCAGTTCTGTCATGTCATGTATATCTATAATATATATATATATATATATATATATATATATATATATATATATATATATATATATATATGATGTTAAAGCGGTAAAGATCCGGCCGACTTCAACTCGTAGTAGGGGGTAACGACCAGAACGAATCAATTTCACGCTTCGCCATTGTAACAGTAGCGTTCCGAGTTCAGAATTTTGTACCTCCGGTAACCGAGCGGATTAAGGCACCGTCTCGGTAGCCTCTTGGTCTCAGAGTGGTAGGTTCGAGTCCTATGCGCGACGGCTATAAAAATGATCTGATTGATGTCGCTCTCCACCAGCGAATTTCTCACGTTACAATGGCGAAGCGTGAAAGTGATTCATTCTGGCCGTTACCCCCTGCTACGAGTTGAGGTCGGCTCTCTGGTGAAAAAGGAAATGGGGTCGCAGGTAGCGATCTTTCCTAATCTCGGGAACCAGTAGCGGTTCGAGTTCAGGGGTTTTTGTACCTCCTGTAGCCGAGCGGATTAAGGCACTGTCTCGGTAGCCTCTTGGCCTCAGAGCGGTAGGTTCGAGTCCTATGCGCGACGGCCATAAAAATTCTCTGATATATATATATATATATATATATAAATATATATATATATATATATACATATATATATACACACACATGCCAGGCCTCTAATCCCGACAGGAATGGATTTAGTCAAGTCATGCCCGGATGCGTCTTGAACAAAATTTGTTTTGGGAAACGTTAGCCGATTTTATTAAGTAAAGAAAACGACCTCTTGGCGAAGGGAGTTGAAATTAATTGATTCAGAAATTATAACGCGTTCACACTTAATACAAACCAGAGATGAAGGTAGAAATGACTTCGCTGAACGAATCGCCTGTGAACGAAAGGAACCTGACGTGGAAGCGTTCCCAAGTGAAACATTTTCAACCCGCGAAGTTTCCACAGGTAAACACAGTGATACATTGTGACATTTCAGTTTCTTACGTTTGAATTTCAGTTTACTTGATCAAACCTCTTTTATGTCTTTTGTTTTTGTAGAATAAGGCGTTATGGATTGCAGTTTGATATATATGCATAAATATATATATATATATATATATATATATATATATATATATTATATAAATCATATGTACACACACACACACACACACACACACACACACACACACACACACACACACACACACACATATATATATATATATATATATATATACACATATATGTATGTATACATATATATACCAAAAGCTTTTTCCCCCTTATAAGGGAGGTAGCCAAAAAACAAAGGCATAAAAACCACTCCCACCCATTTCAAAAAGAGAATGGGAGATCAAGGAGTAAGGGATGGAGATATACTAGTGTATGCAGATGACATTGCCTGCTGGAGTAACGATAGATTACAGTTAGAAAGAGCTCTAAATTGCTGGAAAATATGCATTAATAAGGCGGGGCTAAGCATTAATATTCAAAAGACTGAAATACTAACCGCCATAAAAGAAAATTATGACATTGCATATATAATGATTGAAAATGAATATGTTAAAGAAGCACAGTGTGTTAAGTATCCGGGAAGCGTGTTTACAAAAGATGGATGCAAGAATAGAGAAGAGATAACTGGAAGAATATCAAAGTACAGTAGAGGTGTCTGTGCCTTGTATCCTATCCTAAAAGATAGATGTCCCTACAGAGACAAAGAAAACTATTTTTGAATCAGTTTTGGTAACGATTTTAATGCATGTTGCTGAAAGCTGGACATTAACATCAAGAGACTGGAACAGAATTCAGTCGGCAGAAATGAAAACGTTATGAGCAATAGTAAATAAAACCACAAGAGATCGAATTAGAAATGATGAAATAAGAGAAATGACTGGAGTAACATCAATTAGAAACAAAATAGAAAAGGCACAACTAAGATGGCTTGGGCACGTGGAGAGAATGGATGAAGAGAGAATTGTAAAGAAAAGATGGAACTGGAGACCAAAAGGAAGCAGATCTAGAGGTAGACCGAAGAAAAGATGGAAAGATGGAGTTTAAGAAATCCATGAGGCAAATGGATCCAGTTTGCCATTTCATCTGGACCATCCGATTTTCTGACATCGAGATTACTCAAGTGATTCATCATTTCATTCTTTGTTACTTCTATTTCTTTCATAGGGGGGACTTTCCCTTCCCACTCGTCATCTCTCAGTTGTATGTTCACCCTCGTAAACACTTATTTAAAATGCTTGTTCATAATTTCTGCCATTTCTATTTCCTCTTTGTATTCTATTCCTCCTTGTATTTTCACTAATTCTTGTTTGTTTTTCAGTTTGTTGTTTACAAATCTATAAAATAGTTTTGGTTGATCTTTACATTTTTCTATGACATCCTTTTCGTGTTTTGTCTTTTCTCCGCGTACTTGTACATATTCATTTCTATAATAAGTATATATTTTCCATTTTTCGTTTTTTTTTGTCTTTCCTCCATTTTATCCAAGCTCCCTTTTATCTTTTAACTCTCTACATCTTTTGTTGTACCAACATTTTACATATCCTATTTCTTGTTTTTGTCTTGGAATATACTTTTGCACTCCTTCCTTTTAAATTGTCAAGATTTTCCATTTCTCTTCTACTGTTGTTTCCTCCTTGTTTATCCTTTCCCAGTTTGCTTAAAAAAAAAAAAAAAAAATCTCATTTTATCAAAATTTGTTCATCCATACATCGTTCTTCCCTTTCTATATTGTTTTTTTTTATCGTGTATTTTTCTTAATTAAGTTCCAGTTCTACTAATATGTGGTCACTTTTACTTAGTGGTGTCTTATATTCAATCTTGTCAACTATTTCAGGTTCTGATGTGATTATTAGGTCTAGTCTCGATGGTTCTTCCCATTTCTTTGTCTAGTGTTCTCTTATATCCATTGTGTCATTGTATGTTCTATAATCATATCAAGTAGTACATTTTCCCATAGGTCATCTCCACCCGTCACCGTCATTTCTTCCCAGCAGATTTCTTTACAGCTAAAGTCACCCATAATAATTATTCTTCCCCCATCATCCAGTATTTTATTTAGTGTTATCCTTGCGTCTTCTAACATATTCTTGTGTTCTCTCTCTTCCCACGAAGCCGTTTTAGGAGGCACATAATTTACCACAAACTTCCTGCTCTTCTTGTCCCTGTCTTCTATTTCCATCATGATCATTTCCACTCTATTCTTTCCATATGTAACATTCCTCACATATCCTTCTTAGTCAGGAACATGACTCCACTCCCTTGTTTTACTTCTTTGTTTCTAATCCAATAATTATATACACCATGTCCTACACTGTTGGGTGGTAATGGACCTTTCAATTTTGTCTCCACAATTCCCATTATGTCAGGTTCCTTTTCCATCAGGTAATCATTTAGTTCATTCAAGCCTGTTATTAATCCATCTATATTTGTGAAGGACACTTTTAATTTTCTGTTACCTCCATCCTGTTTTCTGTTTCCCTTCTGTTTTTCTCTGCTATGAACCATTTCCTCACTTTCATATCCACTACTCTCCAATAGAATTTCTCTTTGACTCTGTTCTGTTCTCGTTTTTTTCCCTAGCTTCGATTCTTTTTGTTTTCTCTTCCTCTCTTTCCTCTTTATTCATCTCTCTTTTTATCCATACCTGTTTATACTGATCACTTTCTGCTAGTTTTCCTGTTTTTGATAAGACATTCTCTGCTGTCGTTTGTGACCTGAATTTAACCTTAATTGGTCTGGTCTTGTCTTCATTGTATTTCCCAAGTCTATATATTTCTTCAATTTCTTTCCCTATTTCCTGTTCACCTTCTTGAAATATTCTTAGTACCCTGTTCACTCTTTCTTTCTCCTCTCTTACTCTTGTAGTCCTATTTGGATTATGTTTCTCTTCCATTCCTAACATTATTATACATTTCTTTTTATCTGCTAAGTCTCTTACTATATTCAAAGGCATAAAAAACCACTCCCACCCATTTCAAAAAGAGAATGGGAAATCAAGGAGTAGGGAATGGAGATATACTAGTGTATGCAGATGACATTGCCTGCTGGAGTAACGATAGATTACAGTTAGAAAGAGCTCTAAATTGTTGGAAAATATGCATTGATAAGGCGGGGCTAAGCATTAATATTCAAAAGACTGAAATACTAACCGTCATAAAAAAAATTATGACATTGCAGATATAATGATTGAAAATGAATATGTTAAAGAAGCACAGTGTGTTAAGTATCTGGGAAGCGTGTTTACAAAGGATGGATGCAAGAATAGAGAAGAGATAACTGAAATAATATCAAAGTACAGCAGAGGTGTCTGTGCCTTGTATCCTATCCTAAAAGATATAAATGTCCCTACAGAGACAAAGAAAACTATTTTTGAATCAGTTTTGGTAACGATTTTAATGCATGTGCTGAAAGCTGGACATTAACATCAAGAGACTGGAACAGAATTCAGTCGGCAGAAATGAAAACGTTATGAGCAATAGTAAATAAAACCACAAGAGATCGAATTAGAAATGATGAAATAAGAGAAATGACTGGAGTAACATCAATTAGAAACAAAATAGAAAAGGCACAACTAAGATGGCTTGGGCACGTGGAGAGAATGGATGAAGAGAGAATTGTAAAGAAAAGATGGAACTGGAGACCAAAAGGAAGCAGATCTAGAGGCAGACCGAAGAAAAGATGGAAAGATGGAGTTGAAGAAATCCAAGAGGCAAATGGATTAGGAAAAATAGAAGAAGTAAGTTCGTCCCTGCATTCTCTCAAAATCCAGTTTGCCATTTCATCTGGACCATGCGATTTTCTGACATCGAGATTACTCAAGTGATTCATCATTTCATTCTTTGTTACTTCTATTTCTTTCATAGGGGGGACTTTCCCTTCCCACTCGTCATCTCTCAGTTGTATGTTCTCCCTCGTAAACACTTATTTAAAATGCTTGTTCATAATTTCTGCCATTTCTATTTCCTCTTTGTATTCTATTCCTCCTTGTATTTTCACTAATTCTTGTTTGTTTTTCAGTTTGTTGTTTACAAATCTATAAAATAGTTTTGGTTGATCTTTACATTTTTCTATGACATCCTTTTCGTGTTTTGTCTTTTCTCTGCGTACTTGTACATATTCATTTCTATAATCAGTATATATTTTCCATTTTTCGGTTTTTTTGTCTTTCCTCCATTTTATCCAAGCTCCCTTTTATCTTTTAACTCTCTACATCTTTTGTTGTACCAACATTTTACATATCCTATTTCTTGTTTTTGTCTTGGAATATACTTTTGCACTCCTTCCTTTTAAATTGTCTAGATTTTCCATTTCTCTTCTACTGTTGTTTCCTCCTTGTTTATCCTTTCCCAGTTTGCTTAAAAAAAAAAAAAAAGTCTCATTTTACCAAAATTTGTTCATCCATACATCGTTCTTCCCTTTCTATATTGTTTGTTTGTTATCGTGTATTTTTCTTAATTAAGTTCCAGTTCTACTAATATGTGGTCACTTTTACTTAGTGGTGTCTTATATTCAATCTTGTCAACTATTTCAGGTTCTGGTGTGATTATTAGGTCTAGTCTCGATGGCTCTTCCCATTTCTTTGTCTAGTGTTCTCTTATATCCATTGTGTCATTGTATGTTCTATAATCATATCAAGTAGTACATTTTCCCATAGGTCATCTCCACCCGTCACCGTCATTTCTTCCCAGCAGATTTCTTCCCAGCTAAAGTCACCCATAATAATTATTCTTCCCCCATCATCCATTATTTTATTTAGTGTTATCCTTGCGTCTTCTAACATATTCTTGTGTTCTCTCTCTTCCCACGAAGCCGTTTTAGGAGGCACATAATTTACCACAAACTTCCTGCTCTTCTTGTCCCTGTCTTCTATTTCCATCATGATCATTTCCACTCTATTCTTTCCATATGTAACGTTCCTCACATATCCTTCTTAGTCAGGAACATGACTCCACTCCCTTGTTTTACTTCTTTGTTTCTAATCCAATAATTATATACACCATGTCCTACAGTGTTGGGTGGTAATGGACCTTTCAATTTTGTCTCCACAATTCCCATCATGTCAGGTTCCTTTTCCATCAGGTAATCATCTAGTTCATTCAAGCCTGTTATTAATCCATCTATATTTGTGAAGGACACTTTTAATTTTCTTTTACCCCCATCCTGTTTTCTGTTTCCCTTCTGTTTTTCTCTGCAATGAACCATTTCCTCACTTTCATATCCACTACTCTCCAATAGAATTTCTCTCTGACTCTGTTCTGTTCTCGTTTTTTCCCTAGCTTCGATTCTTTTTGTTTTCTCATCCTCTCTTTCCTCTTTATTCATCTCTCTTTTTATCCATGCCTGTTTATACTGATCACTTTCTGCTAGTTTTCCTGTTTTTGATAAGACATTTTCTGCTGTTGTTTGTGACCTTAATTTAACCTTGATTGGTCTGGTCTTGTCTTCACTGTATTTCCCTAGCCAAATATTTCTTCAATTTCTTTCCTTATTTCCTGTTCACCTTCTTGGAATATTCTTAGTACACTGTTCACTCTTTTTTTCTCCTCTCCTACTCTTGTAGTCCTATTTGGATTATGTTTCTCTTCCATTCCTAACATTATTATACATTTCTTTTTATCTGCTAAGTCTCTTACTATATTCTTCTCTCTCATCACTTTAATAACTGTGTCCTTAGTGTGTTCCTTCATCTCTTGTTTCACTATATCTCTAAATTCAATTTTGCTATTTTCCTGAACCTTTTTCCATCCGTATACCTCATTTTCTATGGACTCTTTATTATTATTCTTTAATTCCTCATTCTCATCCTTTACTTCTTTTAACTGTCTTTTTTAATTCTTCTATTTCTTTATGTAGGTTTTGGTTCTCCTTTAGTTCTTCCAATTTATCAACTCTTTGTGTAATCAGTGCAAGTTGACTGAACCTAACCTCCCATTGTTCGTTCATTTTTGTTAGTTTTTCCTCTAGACTTGCTAATCGGGGGAGGTTGTCATCTCCTCCCTCATTAAATCCATGGAAATAATTATCTCCACCTTCCATTGCGCTGCTCTTATCTATATTTCTAAATTCTTCGACTTCACCTCTGTCGTCTACGCATCTTTTGTTGACATTCCTTCTGACTTCCGTGGCCCGTTCGTCCCCTTCCTCATTTTCTTCCATTTTCCTCAGTAATCCCTCCCCTTCTCCTTTTTCTTCACCTTCCCACTACACCACAAGCTTTCCCCTTCCCTACTAATACAACACAGGTACTCCCTCGTCGTTGAGATCCACGAAAATCGATGTTTTTTCCGAAGTTCCAATCTTCGCTGTCACTTCGACTCTCGTGTGTATGTGCATGTATGTGTTCATGTTTGTGTATGTCCTTCAGATATGTTCTTTTTTAAATTGTATTCACCCCGCGATGCTCTGTTATCCCAAAATCAAGAGTAAAATGTGTTCACTCACTTCAGTGCTCTGAACACCGCAACTAAGTTCCCCCTCTCACTTCGATCCTCAAGCGACGGCAGGGACCGTGATTTCAGTTTCTTTTTATACGATTAATCTGCGAGGAATCAATTTAATTGCATCTCTTTGTATTCTTTTATATCTTGCTCATATTTTTCACATTGTGTGGGGACCATACCACTACTCCATATTCCAATCTTGGACGGATTATGGTTTATGATTCATTATTATTATTACTATAGTTATTATTATTATTATTATTATAATTATTATTATTATTATCATTATTGGTATTATTATTGTTATATCATCATTGGTATTATCATTATTATCATCATCATCATCATCATCATCATCATCATCATCTTCATTATGATTATAATAATAATAGTAATTATCATCACTATTATTATTATTATTACTCATTATAATTTATTTGTTGTGAAAAACCACTCTCATGTTCCTCAGCAATCCGCACGTCTTCCTCACACTCTGATATCTTTGGAAACTGACAGGTTATCTCTTATCAACACTCCTAGATCTTTCTCCTCTTTCGTTCGCTTTTGCAATTAACTCAATTTACTTGGAATTTTCCAACAATGGTTTAAGCCAGAACCCATTTTCAAAAGTATGCATTTTGAATTGTAATTCATTTTCCACCCTTGCCTCCGGGCATATATGGTATCTGATTTTTATGCAAGACTACAGTGTGAATGTGTATGTGTAAAACAAAGTTTAGTGTTTTGCCCTATATACATATTTTTAATTTCTACCCTGTGGGTGGAGACCTTTATAGAGTCAGAATATTGTGTGTATGTGTATATATATATATATATATATATATATATATATATATATATATATATATACATACATACATATACCAAGGCTTTTTCCCCCTTCCAAGGGAGGTAGCCAAAAAGGGAAAGGCATAAAAACACTCCCACCCATTTCATCCCTGAATACACTCCACACCCCTCCCACCCTTCCTCTCATCTGAGCACCTCCTGGATGACGGGTCATCCCTGCACCCTGCCCACCGCCCTGGGTCAGAAGCAGTGTCGCAAGACACAGTACATCCACAGCAAGGCCGCTTCATTTAATCGGCGACCCCCCCTCTCCGTCCCCCTTTGCATATAAGGAGAGGACGGGGAGAAATCCCTTCGGGCTGCGTCAAAAATTACTCACACATACTACCCCACCCCCCACCCCCCCGCCCATTCCTCCTCATACAGTCACAACATCATCCATATACAACCATTCTCCACTCACCTCTGTCTTCCGTCCTCTCCCTTCCTTCCTCAACAGACATTCCCCTCTTCCCCAAAGCCCCCTTCACCCCATCCATCCACCTCATCCTAGGACGTCCCCTCATGTTCACTCCCTCCACATCTGCCTTCCATACCTCTTTTACTAGTCTTTCTTCACTCATTCTTTCCATGTGTCCAAACCATCCTAATATTCTTTCATCAACCCTATCTCCCAAATCCTTTTTCACCCCTGTTCTCCTCCTCACTTCCTCATTTCTCACTCTATCTAGCCTAGTAACCCCCACCATACTTCTCAGACACCTCATCTCAAACACATTCAAACTCCTTCTCTCTTCTTCTCTTATGTTCCACGTTTCTGCCCCATACAGTGCTGTTGGCACAATCACTCCTTCATACAGTCTCCTCTTCGCATCCATTCCCAAATGTCTATTCCTCATTACACTCTTCAAACCACCAAGGCATTTACTCGCTTCTCTCAATCTACATTCTACCTCCACCTTCACTCCACCTTTTCCTGCTACACTTGCACCCAAGTATCTAAAACTATCCACTTCCTCCAGTCGCTCTCCCTTAATGTTCACTTCCAGTCTACTGCCACTTTCACCCCTTGTACATCTCATCACCTTACTTTTACCCACATTTATCTTTAGCTTTCTTCTATCACATACTCTCCCAAACTCTGCCACCAGCTTCCTCAATCCCTCCTCTGACCCTGCAACAAGCGCAGTGTCGTCTGCAAACAACAGCTGGCTCACCTCCCACTTTTCTCCATTTTCTTTAACCATCTCCAATCCCTGACTCACTACCCTAGCATTCACCTCTCGCACCACCCCATCCATGTATAAGTTGAACAGCCAGGGTGACATAACGCATCCTTGACGAAGTCCCACCTTTACTTCAAACCACTCACTCTCTCCATTTCCAATCCTAACACATGCTCTACTACTCACATAAAAACTCTTGACAGCTCCCAAAAGCTTTCCTCCTATCCCATAAATCTGCATAACCTCCCACAGTGCCTTTCTGTCTACCCTATCATAAGCCTTTTCCAGATCCATAAAAGCCCAAAAAACATCCTTCCCCTTTCCTATAGCTTTCTCACATATCTGTCTTACCACAAAGATCTGATCTACACAACCTCTACCCGTCCTAAATCCACACTGTTCCTCACCAATTACTCCTTCTGTTCCTCTCCTAATCCTCTCAATTAAGATTCTCCCATAAGCCTTCCCTACTACACTCAACAGGCTAATCCCTCTGAAATTACTACATTCACACTTGTCCCCTTTTCCCTTGTACAGAGGAACTATACAGGCACTACTCCAGTCCTCCGGTACTCTACCCTCTCTCCAGCAAACATTAAATAATCTCACCAACCAGTCCACCATCACTGAACCTCCCTTTTTCAGACATTCTGCATGACATCCATCCAGACCAGGTGCCTTACCTGCTTTCATCATCTTTACAACTGCCTTCACCTCATCCTTCCTTATTTCTCCTCCATTCTCCTCACTCATCACTCTCATTTTCTTCGTATTTCCCACTGCAGCTATCTTTCCCTCCCTATCCTCCTTCACATTCAGCAACTCCCTAAAATATTCTGCCCATCTTCCCCTCACTGCCGTCTCTTCCATTATCAACTCTCCATCTGTACCTTTTACCTTTTCTTCCCTACTTGATTCGCCTCCTCTTCCTCTCTTAATTTCTTTCCAAAACATCTTTTTATTACTTTCAAAATTTTCTGTCATACTCCTACCCCATTTCACATCTGCTCTCCTCTTTGCCTCCTTTACCTTTTGCTTTACTTCTCTTTTCTTTTCTTTGTACGTCTCATATGACTCCCCTGTCCTCTTTTGTAACCAATCTGTGAATGCTCGCTTCTTCTCTTCTACAACCTTCTTTGTTTCCTCATCCCACCATTCACTACCCTTTCTTCTATTTCCCCCTGTCCTTCTTGTTCCACACACCATCCTTGCACACTTTAAGACTCCCTCCTTGAACCATCCCCATTCCTCCTCCACACCCATCTCTGCTCTATCCTTAACTCCCTCCCACTCCTCCTTCAGCTTCTTTTCGTACTCCTTCTCCTTTTCCTTTTCATTCAAGGAGTTCACTCTAAGAACCTCCCTACCTTTTGTCCCTTTCCTCCTTCTCCATCTACCCTCCACTCTCAACTTACCTTCCACCAAAAAATGATCTGATATTCCCCCACCCTCTCCCCTTAGCACATGTACATCCTTAACTCTTCCTATCATAATCCTATTTACCACTACATAATCCATTAGCGCTCTATCTACCACCCTTCCCTCCACCACCCTCTCCCATGTGTACTTATGCTTGACTTTCTTCCGAAACACTGTATTTGCTATCATCAACTCTCTTTCTAGACACATTTCCACCATCAACTCTCCACTACGATTCTTTCCTGGAACTCCACACTTCCCAACCACTCCATCGATTGGACCGTTTCCCACTCTAGCATTAAGGTCTCCCAGTACTATTACATTGACATTTCTTCCTAAACCCTCTATGCACTCATTTAAATCTATCCAAAAGGCCTCCCTTTCTTCCATGCTCTTCTCACTGCCCGGCCCATATGCACTTACAAAGACCCACATCTCCTTTCCCAGTTTCACCTTCATCCACATTATCCTTGAGGAAACCTCCTTCCACTCCACTACCCCTTTACCTATCTCCTCACTTACTAGAATAGCCACCCCGGCCCGCCCTCGCCCTCTCTTCACTCCTGATAACCTCCCACTTACACTCCCAAACATACACTCACCCTTCCCTTTCAACTTAGTTTCACTCAAAGCCAACACATCCAACTTTCTTCTCACAAACATACTACCTATCTCTTCCCTTTTACTCTCATCTGTACCACATCCACGCACATTAAAAGACCCAAACCTTAGGGTGCTGGCCCGAGGCCCGCCAGCACCCCTTATGCCTTTTCTTTTCATTTTAGGTAATTGCCCCTTGGGGCTACAGGGAGAAGGATGCCTAGTCCCTCTCCCCGTCCCTTTCTTCTCGCCTCTTACGATCCAAGTGGGAAAACTTGGTGGCAGTATTCTTTTCCCCCACCACAGGGGATACTGGAGTTAGAAGGCTAGTCTTCATTGATCAGCCCCCTCAGACTGATGAATTCTAAATATTTTTCCTAACGCCAGACGACTTAATTCAGTTGGAAGCAAAAATAGAAAAATTGACAAACGTCTGTCTGAACAGTTATTTACATTGGGATGTCTAAAATAAAAAAAAATAATAATCCAATCGTTGCAGATATCGGAGAGTTCCGAATTCAAAATTCCCATTAGAGAGACGTATCAGTGTTACAGCAACTGAAACATAACATAGTCACTGTGACGTTCACATCCAAATTTATAATATATTTTCGCTACCTCACCAGGGCAGTCGGCCATTTCATCTTTGTCGCACTCAGGTTAGGCAAACATCCTGTGGTAAGCATGACAGGGCATGTCAATAGGACATGGGTGATGTAAACACCTTCAATAGTGTATAAACATAGAGCACGTAAAATTAAGATTATGTTAATTCAGACGCCTTTTGCGGAAAGAAGTGAATAATAATGATATAGCAATATATGTATGTATATATATATATATATATATATATATATATATATATATATATATATATATATATATATATATATGTATGTATGGAGGGTGAGGGAGTATGTATGAGAAATAAATTGACGCAGCCCAAAGGAATTTCTCCCCGTCTTCTCCTTTTCTGCATGAGGGGACGGAGAGGGGGGTCGCCGAATTAATGAAGCGGCCTTACTGTGGATGTGCTGTGTCTTGCGACACTGCTTCTGACCCAGGGCAGTGGACAGGATGCAGTGATGACCCGTCATCCAGGAAGAGCCGAGATGAGAGGGAGGGTGGAGGGGAGTGGAATATGTAGGGGATGGAATGGGTGGGAGTGGTTTCTGTGCCTTTTTCTTTTTGGCTACACCCCGTGTAAGGGGAAAGACCCTTTGGTATATGTATGTATGTATTTATATACATATATGTATACATATATATATATATATATATATATATACACATATACATATGTATATATCTGCTGACATAGTATCTCAGGAAATGCGCGCGCGCAAGCACACAAAAGCAGACATCATTTCCTCCGGGTTTGATAGTGAAAACACACCTGAGAATTGGACTAAAACTATCAATAAATTGAGTTTATCCTTGACGGGTCACTGCAGAACCACCTGTCTATCCCCTGAGGGACAATATATATATATATATATATATATATATATATATATATATATATATATATATATATATATATTATATATATATATATATATATATATATATATATATATATATATATATATATATATAGTGTGTGTGTGTGTGTGTGTATGTGTGTGTGACAAGTTAGTTAAGGAGAAAATGGGATATCAAGAGAGTGATTCTATCTTTTAGCATTCAAATTGAAGAGTACACACACGCAGAGAGAGAGAGAGTTTCTTTATCAATAACGAGCGCTACACAGAAGAGGTGAAGTCATGGAGTTGGTAATAGAGAAATTTAAGAAGCGTAGCAGAGAACGAAAGGATCACAAAAATTAAAAGTGATCAGCATTCCTTTTTGAGAGATCAATCTCCAATACTAAAAGATTTATGCGTGACTCTGGTCCGTGGGGATGTCACTTAAGTCACTTAAATATTACCTACATAAAACATGGAGCCAACGCTTCAATATAAGGGAGATACCCTTTGAGAAGATGAATGGACTTCGTATACGTTGACAGAAAGCTCTTCTAAGAATGCAAGTGAACAAAAGAAAAATCAAGACCGAGAAAGGATCACCTAAATTATTTACAGCTTGCCTCGAATGGGTTTTTAGAGAATTGAGTTATGAGTAGAAAAGTAAAATATATCTAAATCAGCTGATATTTGCAGACGACTTTAATCTCATTTCAGAGGCAGCAGAAGAGTGGCAAATATACTGAGTGATCTCAGAGAGCAAATTTTCAAAGTAGGTTTAAGGATGAACAAGAGAAGAACCAAATTAGTATCCAACTCTGAAATTTAGTTTGGACAATCGATTGTGAAAAGTTTAGAGAAATTGAAGTCTGTAATCATTTTGATTAAACGTAAAGATCATTAGAATCAAATTAAAGGACATATTACAGTTTGATAAATGCAGAAACGTAACGGAAAGGTCGCAATGTTTACAATCAGTGTTTAATCCCAGCTATGCTTTTTGGATTTGAAACTTGGATAAAGACGAAAACACTGGAGATCAAGAAAGAAGTACATAGAGCAATCAGTACTGGGAAATGATAATGACAGCTGGGCCAGAGAGAGAGAGGGTGGGGTGGGGGTGGGTTGCTGGATTTAAATGGGATTAAGCATGACAGGTAACCTAAAAGGAGGAAGGAAGATGGAAGTGATATGAGATGGCTGGCGTGAGAAGAGACCACTCAGTTGGAAAGACCAAATAAAGAAGTTTACAAGAATTATGTTGCAAGGGTTCGGAGAAGCTTGAGCTCAGAAACAGACTGTGTGTGTGCGTGTGATTCATCGTGGTCTTGGATCACGTGTTGGTTTCTTGATCAACAGCTATTACCGTCCCGGATGAGAGCTCAATGCTCATATATTACCTGATCTATGGGTAATGGTTTCACCTTACACACACACACACACACACACACACACACACACACACACACACACACACACACACACACACACACACACACACACACACACACCTTGTAGCGCAGTGGTTAGAGATCTCGCCTGCTACTACGGCGGTCCGGGTTCGACTCCCGCCCAAGGCTGAAATAATTTCAGTATCGCTTCGCTGCGGGGTGTTACTCCAACTCTCAGGAGAGGGGAGTTGGGGGTGCGTGTAAGGTCACAGTATTACCCTTATATCGGTCATAAGAACTCTGAGCTCTCATCCGGGAGGTTAATAACTGTCGATCACGAGTCCAACACGTGATCCAAGACCATGGTGAATCACACACGTCGGTCGAAGTGACAGCGAAGTTTGAAACTCCAGGCTAACTTCAAGTTTCATCGATCTCAACAACGAGGAAGTACCTTTGTTGTATTAGTAGGGAAGGGGAAAGCTCGTGGTGTAGTGGGGAGGTGAAGAAAAAGGAGAGTGATTACTAAGGAAAATTGAAGGAAATGAGTAAGGGGACGAACGGGCCCCGGATGTTAGAAGGGGTGTAAACAAAAGGGGTGCAGAACACACAGACGAGGAAAAACAAGGAAGCAGAGCTGTCAAAAGCAGAAATATAGATAATAGCAGCTCAATGGAAAGAGAAGATAACTGTTTTTATGGATTTAATGAGGGAGGAGGTGATAGCCTCCCCCGACTAGTAAATCTAGAAGAGAAAAAAAAAAAAATTGACGAAGCATTGGATGTTAGGTTTAACCAATTAACACTAGTTACTGAAAGAGTTGATAAACTGGAAGAACTAAAGAAGGAGAATCAAAACCTAAGTAAAGGTATATAAGAATTAAAAAGACAGTTAAAAGAAGTAAAAAATGAGAATGAGGAATTAAAGAATAATAATAAAGAGAATACAGAGTCCATAGCAAAAGAGGTAAGTGGTTGGAGAAAAGTCCAAGAGAACAACAAAATTGCATTTAGAGATATAATGACACAACAGATGAAAGAACAAAATAAGGACACAGTTATTAAAGTGATGAGAGAAAAGGACAATATAGTAAGAGACTTAGCGAATAAAGAGAAATGTATAATTATATTAGGGATAGAAGAGAAGCATAATCCAAATAGGACCACAAGAGTAAAAGAGGAGAAGGAAAAGATAAACAAGATATTAGTAGTTCAAGAGGATGGACAAGAAACAGGGAAAGAAATAGAAGAGATATATAGAATAGGGAAATACAATACAGATAAGACCAAACCAATTAATTAAGTCAAATTCAGGTCACAAATGACAGCAGAGAATATATTAGCAAGAACAGGGAAACTAGCAGACAGTGAGCAATATAAACAGGTATGGATAAAAAGAGAAATTAATAAAGACGAAAGAGAGGATGAGAAAACAAAAGGACTAGAAGCTAAGGAAAAAACGAGAAAAGAACAGTCAGAAAAAGAGAAATTCTATTGGAGAGTAGTGGATATGAAAGTGAGGAAATGGTTCATAGCAGAGAAAAACGAAAAGGAAACAGAAAACACGATGGAAGTAGCAGAAAATTAAAAGTGTCTTACACAAATATAGATGGCTTGATAACAGGCTTGAACGAACTGAATGATTACCTGAAGGAAAAAGAACCGGACATAATGGGAATTGTAGTGACAAAATTGAAAGGTCCACCACCACCCAACAGTGTAGGACATGGTGCATATAATTATTGTATTAGAAACAGAGAGGTAAAACAAGGGAGTGGAGTTATGTTCCTGACTAAGAAGGATATAAATGTGAGGAATGTCACATATGAAAATAATAGAGTAGAGATAATTATGATGGAAGTGGAGGACAGGGATGGGAAGAACAGCAAGTTTGTAGTAAATTATGTGCCTCCTAAAACGGCTTCGTGGGAAGAGAGAGAACACAAAAATATGTTAGAAGACACAAGGATAACACTAAAGAAGATAATGGAAGGTAGAGTAATAGTTATATTAGGTGACTTAAGTTGTAAGGAAACCTGCTGGGAAGAGATGACAGTGAAGGGTGGAGACGACCTATGGGGAAATGTACTATTTGATATGATTATAGAACATACAATGACGCAATGGATACAAGAGAATACTAGGTATAGAAATGAGGAAGAACCATCGAGACTGGACCTAATAATCACATCAGAACCCGAAATAGTGGACAAGCTTGAATATAAGATGTAAATAAGTAAAAGTGACCACATATTGGTTGAACTGGAACTAAATGAGGAAAAATACATGGAAAAAACGAACAATATAGAAAGGGAATATTGATGTATGGAAAAGCAAATTTTGATAAAAAAAAAAATAAGATAATTCTTTCAAAAAGCAGACAGGGAAAGGATACAACAGTAGAAGAGAAATGGAATATTTAGACAAAAATGTATAAAGGAGTGGAAAAGTATGTTCCAAGACAAAAAAAAAAAAAAAAAAAAAATATATATATATATATATATATATATATATATATATATATATATATATATATATATATATAAAATGTTGATAAAACAAAATATATAGGGAGTTAAAAGACAAAAGGGATAAAGCTTGGATAAAATGGAAAAAAGACAAAAGACCTGAAAAATGGAAAATATATACTAGTTATAGAAATGAATATGTACAAGTGTACAGAGCAGAAAAGAGAAAATACGAAAAAGATGTCATAGAAAAATGTAAACATAAACCAAAACTATTTTACAGATTCGTAAACAACAGAAAAAAACAAGAATTAGAGAAACTACGACAAGGAGAAATTGAATACACAGAGGAAATAGAAATGACAGAAATTATGAACAAGCATTTTAAATCGGTGTTTACGAGGGAGAACATACAACCTAGAGATATCAAGTGGGAGGAGAAAGACCCCCTATGAAAGAAATAGAAGTAACAAGGAATGAAATAATGAATCACTTGAGTAAACTCGATATCAGAAAATCGCATGGACCAGATGAAATGGCACACTGGATTTTGAGAGAATGCAGGAATGAACTAACAGACAAAATACATAGTCTAATAAGCAGTTCGTTGAAAGAAGGAAACTTTCCAGAAGATTGGAAAAGAGCAAATATAGTACCAATATATAATGGGGGAAACAAGGAAGACCCTACTAACTACAGTATAAACCGGTCTCTCTTACAAGTACGATAGCAAAATTTTGTGAAAGAATTATCAAAATTGGATGGGTAAGGCATTCGGAAAAAAACAACGTACTTTAGAAAAGGACGGCCATGTGTCACAAACTTAATGTGTTTCTATTCAAGGCTAATAGATGTAATACAAGAAAGAGATGGATGGGCTGATTGTGCATTTTTAGACCTGAAAAAAGCTTTTTATAAGGTACCACACAAGAAATTGCTAATTAGAAACTGCAGGAGGAATACAGGGCAAACTGCTGAAGTGGATGGAAGACTTCTTGCGTGAAAGAAAAAATGAGTGGTGATAAGAGACAAACACTCTAATTGCGATGAAGTGATTAGTGGAGTTTCACAAGGAACAGTTCTGGCCCCAATAATGTTTGCTATATATATTAATGATATGGATAAAGGAATTGAAAGTTATATGAGCTTTGCGGACGATGCAAAATTGTTGAAAAAATGAACACTGAAGAAGATTGTGAGTCGCTACAGAGTGATCTCAATAAAGTATGGGAATGGAGTAGGAAGTGGGAGATGGAATTTCTATATTAAGAAGTGTAGTATAATGGAATTTGGAAGAAGCAAAAAAAAAATATATATATATATAAATGGGAGAGGAAGAAATTAAAAAAGTAGAAAATGAGTAGGACCTGGGAGTCATTATTATGAATAATATGCCCCCTGAGAAACATATAAACAACATTTTTAGAGAAACTTATAATTTGATAAGAACAGTCAAAGTGGGATTTACATTCCTGGACGAAGAAATGGTGAAGAAAATACTGGTCACTTTGATAAGACCAAGATTGGAGTATGCAGCGACGACGTGGTCACCAAGTACAAAAAAAAAAAAAAAAAAAAAATGTATAACAAAACTTGAAAGAATACAAAGAGCAATTACGAAATTGGCACCAACACTCTCGGAACTATCATATGAAAAGAGAGTAGCAAAACTTGAGCTACAGACATTAGAGCAAAGAAGATAGGAGACTTGATAACTATTTATAGAATCATGAAAGGCATAGGAACGATTGATAAGAGAGGATCTAATAAAATGTGATAGTAGAGATACAAGAGGACATGGAAAGAAAACCAAGAAAGACAGTTGTAGAAGAGACCTAAAAATGAACAGCTTTCCCCACAGGGTAATAGACGTTTGGAACGAGTTAGATATGAATGTGGTGTGTGGAAAAACGATACACGAATTTAAAAACAGTCTGGATCAGGGGTTCCCAATGTGATCGATTTCGACCCCCAGGGTTCGATGAGACCATCCAAGGGGTCGACAACTAGCCAAGGGGTCGAAAGGGGGTCAGTAGATTGCTAGGGGGTCGATGAAACCATCCAAGGGGTTGAAAGGAGGTCAGTAGATTGCTATGGGGTCGAAAGACAGCCTTTAAAATTAAATGGTTAGCATGAAATGATCCTGTTCTTTTCCCGTACTGAAAGAGTGAGAATAATCAACCAACCAATGTCTGAACTTAAAGAAAAACCATGTCAGTTCACTCCGAGTCGAAAATCTTACCTATTTTATGTATTGTAGGGAGAATCTCGCATACACACAACCACATCGTGAATGAACATCAAGATGACGAGCTTGTGTAATATTATTGGCTTGAATATTACTTATAGTAATATAGTAAAAAAATATAATATAAATATTTATTCTAAAACACTTATGTTTATGTATATACTATATGTGAAAGTGTCTGTATCATTATTGGAACGCCGTCGCCTTGATGAATGTTGTCATTTAGCCCTTTTATAACTGATCAAAATGATAATAACACTATTGATAACTAGAATTATAATAAAAACAATAATATAAATAATAATAGTAATAATAGCAATACTAATGAGGATAATAACAACTATAATATTATTGTTAGCATTAATAGCAATAACAACACCAATAATAATAATAAACTCACATAATTCGTGAATTAATAGTTTGGAGGTCTATAGAAAATCTTAAACTTTACTAGGGGTCGATGAGCTGAAAAGTTTGGGAACCCCTTGTCTAGATAAAACGAGATATGAAGACGAGACACCACGAGCGTAGCTCCCCATCCCGTAAAATACAACTAGGTAAATACACCAACTTGTTCGTGTCTGTCTTTGCGTGCGTGTGATTTACCATGGTCTTGGATTACGCGTTGGTCTCGCGATCGACAACGATTACCCTTTCGTATGAGAGCTAGGAGATATGGCCCGATCCATGGATAATGCTATGACGATATGCGGACCTCCTATACCCGTTGCACTGAGATCTGGCCGTTAGGGCGGAGCACTGGGAGTTCCCCTGTGGTGCCACATATAATTATTCTATAATTTCATTTTATTTTATAATTCTATTTTATAGTTTTATAATGTTGCCTCATATGATTATATTATAATTTTTTGTCACACACCACCACTGAGGTAAAAATCAAAGCAATGTTTTCTATACAAAGGTTTCGTTTCTTTAAGTCTAGATATGGCATATATGCATGAGAGAGCGACGTTGCCGCTACATCTAATCTCTGGCCCCGCCCCCCTCATACTGCATTCAGAAAACATTGCATCCACATGCACGTTCTCGCCATGGATGCCCACATGTGGCAACACCGGGAAATCTCCTAGCCCCGCCTTATCGGCCAATTCTCCTTGCGCTGACTATAATACCTTACTCAAGGGTGTGAGTGACGACTGGCAGTGCTGAGATGTGATCACGTCTCCGGAAAGATGGGGACATGATCAGTCGATCAATCAATTGCAATTGAGTTTATTGCCGAATAAAACCCATTCTGAAACCATTGCATTTACCACAGGACAGACATCAGATGGTTTTTATGCCGAAGAAGTGTTCCGCGTATTCGTTTTGACAACGAGCAGTCTGTTCGCAGAAGCGCATCCGGTTTCTCATATGAATTACTCACAAATTTTTCGTGTTTACATCGTTGAGGTGTGACTGTGCATGCAGGATGCCCCATGTACCCGGGTTGTGACCCGCGAGCACGCCCACATGCGGTTTATGTCCCCTGTCGGATGATATAAATCCCGCCAGTGCGCCCGAGACGCCCGTAACGAAAGGACGCTGAGCAGATCAAAATGGCGGCTTCTCCATCGTCGCGAGGATATCCCGCCACGCGACCTCTTCTTGTCGTTCTCCTTCTCGACCTCCTGCGTGCGTCTATCGGTCAACAGATCGACCAGGGGGCGCTTGCCGGGTCTAACGAGACCAGTGCCAACGTCACCGAGGGCCCAGCCATGTACAACAACCCCACAAAGTTCCTTGATAAACGTGCTGTGGTAGGAAGCAGCTTCCCACTCCCCCACAATGATTTGCGCTTCAGGGATAGCCAAAGCAGTGTTGGAAGTGGTTACAGTGACGAATACTTTGACGAAAAAGGTTACGCTGGAGTCGATAACATACTTCACCTACCCCCCAATAATGACCAGGAATTTGCAGGAAGCATAAATGGACCTCTCAAAGATCCTACGGCCACTATACCTTTCCCAAATATGAACGAACCGCATACAGCGAGCATAAGTGGACCTCATACTGGCAGTAGGGATGGTCCACATGGAGTAGGAACACTGACTAACCCATTGACTGGAAATATGGGTAATCTACCCACTGAAAGTATGGATTTTCCACATCCTAGAAGCATGTATTTTCCAAATACTGGAGGCCTGGGTTTTTCACATAGTGGAAGTATGAGTGATCCACATACTGGAGGTCTGGGTATTCCACATAGTGATCCACATACTGGAGGCATGGGTTCTCCACAGACTGGAAGTATGAGTTATCCATATACTGGAGGCATGGGTGATCCACGTACTGGAAATCTAAATAATCCATATACTGGAGGTCTGGGTGTTCCACATAGTGGAAGTATGAGTGATCCATATACTGGAGGCATGGGTTTTCCACAGACTGGAAGTATGAGTGATCTATATACTGGAAGCATGAGTGATCCGCACACTGGAGGTCTGGGTGTTCCACATACTGGAAGCATGGGTGCTCCACAAACTGGAAATCTAAATAATCTATATACTGGAGACATGAGTGATCCACATACTGGAGGGCTGGGTGTTCCACATACTGGAAGTATGAATGATCCTTATACTGGAGGCATGGGTCCACCATATATTGGAAGTATGGATGATCCATACACTGGAGGCATGGGTTCTCCATATACTGGGCACATAGTTTCTCCTTCGATAGAAAGTGTAGCACAACCATCATCTGGAAATAAGAGTGACCTGTCTCCTCAAACTACAGGCAACTATCCATTAGGAAGCGAATTAAGTTCTCCACCAATAGAAAGTATCAACAAGCCATCTGTTGGAGACAGGAATCAACTGACTGTTGAGATTACAGGTGACCCAACTCTTGGAAGTGTAGGCAACTTAGTACCATTGATAGATACAGGTAACCCACTGACTAAAAGCCCAGGAAGCTCCTCCTCTGGAGCTCAACCCATTCCTCCTCCTTCACAGGATGAAGGAACTCAACCCATGGACAGTATTGGCAGTGGGATCCCTCAGGAGAACCCTGGTCAATTTGCTGGTGATCCCATGACTAATTTTCCTGCTGGTAGTTTCAGTTCTTCATTTGTGAGTACGTCACCAAGAAACTGCTTAGGCTCTCAGTATGTATTTGCTGGCCCTCAACCAGTATTTAGATACAAATATCCTAGTTATGGCAGTTATTTTACGAGGCCATACTTTGTGACCAATGCTAGAAGCATCCCAAGAGAACATATGATGCTCACACCGCCAATGTTGCGCTGCCCATGGCAGATTATGAATTCTATCCTAGGAGGCTACATGCCCATGCCCTTCCATATGAACAACCCCAGTCCTCATGCAAAGTTAAGCACTGGTAGTATTCAGAATCATCCTGGAGAAATAATCTTCTTTGGCCCTCCTCACAACCAAACTATTGATAATAAACCAAGCTTTTCTCGCTTTCAAAATAATCCCAAATCTAGTCATTTTGAATATTTTGATCCTTTTGGCGTGTTAGACAGTATTGGCCCATTTAGACATCAAAGACATGTATTAAGGGAAAGTCTTGAGGAAAACCAAGGGGAAAGTAAAATTCAATATACAGTAGATCCCCAAAATCAAGAAACCATGGATGACAGTCTGACATGGCGGGGTAACAATCTCAACAACCTAGCACAGCAAAATAACAATCAGGAACTGTTTGATTATACAGCACAGCCATCTACCAACACAAATAGTGAAACAACTAACAGCCTGAGTGTTGGCCAAGGTGATGCAACTTTGAACAATCCTGCAGGACACAAACTAACAAGAAAACCCAGGAGCGCTAACATTAACATTCAACATGTACAAAATGGTAATCAATTTGAAGCAACACTGAAGTTTAATGAAAGCTGCTCTGTTGTAAGTAAAACATATTCCTGAGTATATACAGTATTTGAACAAACTTGTAGGAGATTGTAGATTCACAGACAACAAAGGAGATTTGCTGAGGTAGAACAGAGACAGAACCAAGGAGAGTCTTGTCCCAATCCTTTGCTAATGTTGACCACTTTGCTGAATGCTCTCCTTTGATACTCCTTTACAAACATTAGCCTAGCATGCACCCAACCCTGTCATTAGTTTATATGACTTGTATATTTCATTCTGTCTACCACCAGGTGACTTTATTTATCTGAAGGAAGCACACAAATGTTTTCACCTCATGTGCCATTACTCACAGAGGAAAGAAACATCCTCACTCTTTTAACTTCCATCACACTTTTCCTATTTACTCCCTTGTGCTTAAATAAAGTAAAACTCTTCTTTGATTCTTCACCAGCAATACTACCAGTTCATCTATGGTAAACACTTTCATGGAACAAGTCATTGTATTAGTCAGTACATTCTTCTCCAAACCACTTTGTCACCTACACACATTTCTTGTTCAGCACACTGACTACGAGTTGTGTAAGAAATAAAGCTTAAGTTGAAATAGAGATTTTAGGCCCAGTCCAGAAATTGTGTTAGTCTATCAGGGCTGCACCTTCTGATGGAGGTGAGGGTGGTTGACAGGTTTTGCAAATGAGCTACTTTGCTATCCAGTGTGCAGGACCACTACATACAGGTACCTGTCGTTTGTTCCTCTTTCACTATATCTACTCTAAATTAACTTCATGGATACTTCTTTTATGATCCTGAATAGGTTGTATTTCTCAAATTTTAGCACATTTGACCAACATTCCCTTGCCAACCATCAAATCAATAATTGCTTGGTGGAGGTAATATGTAATACAAACTTACACACATACATATACCAAAGGTTTTTTTCCCCTTTAAGGGAGATAGCCAAAAAACAAAGGCAAAAAAAAAAAAAACACTCTCACCCATTCCATCCCTAACATACTCCATTCCCCTCTACCTTCTTCCCTCCCTCTTATCTTGGCACCTCCTGGATGGTGGATCATCCCTGCATCTTGCCCACTGCCCTGGGTCAGAAACAGTGTCACAAGGCACAGCACATCCATAGCAAGGCTGCTTCATTAAATCAACAACCCCCCCTCTCCATCCCCTCATGCAGAAAAGGAGAAGACAGGGAGAAATCCCTTCTGGCTGCATCAATTTATTTTTCACACATACTCCCTCACCCCCCATCCCTCACCCACTCCACCTCATGCATCACAGCATCATCCATACACAACCATTATTCCCCCCTATCTTCTGTCCTCTCCCATCCTTCCTCAACAAACTTACAAATATGCTTAAATGATCAGATAGTGACTCGCATGGGTGCACACATACTTTTCAGAGAAAGCAGAGTTTGCACACAAACAAATTTCTGCACACACTCACTGCAAAAATTAGAGGGAACATTTGCCTTTGACCCAATAACATTGACAGATTGATTCTTTCATTCTAGGGGCAGACTCAGGATAGAATGTAGTCTTCATTCACTGAGACTTCATATTGTCTGAAGTCTAACTTTCAGATGAATGAAATTGTCTAGTATTAGCTACAATAAAATTGATGAATACATTATTAGGCCTAAGGTTTGAAAAAAGTTATTCTTTTAAAATTTACTGTTTTTCTCTCCATATTAATAATGAGTCCATCTCAAGAAAAGTACATAGTTATCTGTACTGATTTTCCAACTCTGATTAATCTGTAGAAGTAGTGTAATAACTACAGTAATCTTTATTATATAAGTTTACACCACCAATAACTTTGATCTGCAATAAATCACTAATTTGTTACCTTCTTCACTAAACAGAAAGCAAGCTGTACTATACCATCTACCTGGGCCTCTCTATCTACCAGCTTTCTTCAGCATTTATCAAGAAAAGCTGTCTCAGAAAATCTTGACCTTGAATCCTTCTTCTGTTCATGTAGCATAAAGGAAATTTCAGCCACCTGCCCTACAGAAACTCGAGAACTTATCAATGTCTTCTCAAGTTGGTGCACTAGAGGTGATAGCCCAAGGGGCATGAGGAATATCTAGTTAGCCAAAACCAGTGGGACAAGTGGAAAAGATGGGAAACATCTTTCTTCAAGTGAAAATATGTGAAACTACACATCCCTGATTGTTCATTAAAGTTAAGTCTATTTAATTCTAAGTGGAAGTTAGTGTAGCAAAAAGGTTTTCATTGATGAAATGACTTTGGTCTTTCTCATGTTGAGTGATCCGTAAAGTACAGATACAAACATACTCACTATGAATATGAAAGGTAATCGAATTTGGCAAAATAATTTGAGAAAACCATTTGTTGCCTTGAGTTTCATTGACTGGAAAAAGTTAAACTGACAATTTTTTCCCACACATGTCTTTTGGCATGAAAACTCCTTTTATTTTAACAACTGTAAAAAAAAATATGGATTATTTCCACAGTACCATGATGTATATATTCTGTTGTGACATACTTCAACTTGTATCATTTAGCAGAGATCAGAAGATCCAGCAAAAGCAGATTTTCAATTAGTCAGGCTTCCATAAAACTGAGTTTGATTCTCAACCAAGTAATCAAATAATTAATTGTTGCCTCAATTTTCACTAAGTGGAAAACCTGCAGCCCCCACAGTGGCTGACATTGGTCTTTGGAACCTCCCACAGATCTCTAGAAAGAAACTTTGGGCTGTTGTCTGCATTGTATCAGTGTGGGACTGTTTCTACAAGTATGTCATCAGCTGAAAGTGATAGGAAGAGGAGGCAGAAGTCACCAGTGGTCAGCTCTTCATGTTTGAAAAAGTGTAATGAACACTATTAAAGTTAACAGAGAAATATCTTGAGCCCAGTCCAAGGACCAAGTGCCAGCCCCTTAAGCCTGCACCTCCTGATACAGGTGAGGGGGTTGATGGGTTTTGGAAATGGGCAGCTTTGCTGTCCATTGTGCAAGACCACCAAATCTAGGTACCCATCATTGGTCCCTCTCAGCTGATTAATTAATATTTTAGCCCAATAAAATCAGTATAGAGTGTCAATTTACTGTATGAATTAGATTACTGGTGAATTAAAAAAGGACAGATTATTGTAACTCTATTACCAAAGGGGTGCCAAATAGATGAAGAGCCTGGTAGCATCCAAACACAGTAGATATCATGGAAATTAATCAAATAGCCTGCCAATAGCCACAATGAAAGGATAAACACATATACCAAAAGGCCCTTTCTCCCTTACAATGGGGGGTGGCCTGGTCATGGCATACACCTGCCCATCAGGCCTTCACTTATCCCACACCCATACATTTACTATTCTATCTTAACTTCATATGGATTAAGGGTCATCCCTGCCCCCACCAACTGTTTCAACCAGAAGCAATGCAGCAAGACACAGTATATCCGTAGCAGGGCCTGACAGTTAAATCTAGTTTACTTCCTGTTTCATTAAATGGTAACCCTTTGCCTGATCCATACATGAATTTTCAGAGCAGACATGAAGAAATCCCTTTGTACCACGTCAATTTCTCATCCATTTACAAATACTCTCCACTTTCATTTATTTCTTGCCTTTTCCCTTCCTTGCTCTTCTGCAAGAGACCAGGAGCAACTGATTGACTGATCCTTTCCTGCTTAACAGATATAAACCTATTGTACCCAAGGCCCCCTTCTCCTCATCCATCCATCCATCCTATTCTTGGTCTTCCCCCTCAAGTTCACTTCATCTACCTCTGGCTTCTACACTCTTTTTACTAGTAGTACCCAGTAACTATGATTTCAACTATCTTTATCAAAAACATATCAAGCCACTTTTAAGCATGGTACATAATAATTGTTCCATTATTATGGCTGCTGATTTGATCTTGCTCAGGAGCAGCTCCCCAGATAGGTGGAGAAAGGGTAGGCTATGTATAGAGCATCTTTTCTAACCCATTTCCTAGGTGGGGCAAGCAGAGTGGATCCTGAAATAGATTGCTAAGATTGGCAGGTGGCTGCTAAGATGTGCAGGCAGCTGCCAAGCTATACTGCCACTGTGTCCCAGTACAAAGTGACCACTTGGCATGCACTGCCTATAACAGAGGTTTCCAGAAGTTGCCTTATCCTGTCTCCTGTGCAGTGGGCAGGAGACAAGGATGACCCTTCATCCATAAGGAGCTAAGATGAGTGGGGAAAATGGGTAATGGATTGGATAGGGTTGGTGTGTGCCTTGCCTGGCTACCTCCCTTATAAGGGGGAAGAGGCCCTTAGTATGTATGTGTGTGTGTGTGTGTGTGTATATATATATACATATATATATATATATATTTTATATATATTATATATATATATATATATATATATATATATATATATATATACACACACACACACACACATGTACGTCGGATACACAGCGAAGATTGGAACTCTGGAAAAGAAGTGCAACTTTCATGGATCTCAACGACAAAGGAGTACCTTGTTGTATTAGTAGGGAAGGGGGAAAGCTCGTGGTGTAGTGGGAAGGTAAAGAAATAGGAGAAAGAGAGAAATTACTGAGGAAAATGGAAGGAAATGAGGAAGGGGATGAACGGGTCCCGGATCATAGGAGAGGTGTAAACAAACGGGGGGGCAGAAAACACAGATGAGGAACAAGGAAGCAAAGGTGTCAAGAGCAGAAATATAGATAATAACAGCTCAATGGAAAGAGAAGATAACTGCTTTTATGGATTCAATGAGGAAGGAGGTGACAACCTCCCGCGACTAGTAAATCTAGAGGAGAAACTAAAAAAGATTAACAAAGAATGGGAGGTTAAGTTTAACCAATTAACTCTAGTTACCGAAAGAGTTGATAAACTGGAAGAACTAAAGAGAATAAAAATTTAACTATAGAAATAGAAGAATTAAAGACAGTTAAGAGAAGTAAAGGAAGAGAATGAGGAATTAAAGAGGAATAATAAAGAAAATAAAGAGTCCATAGCAAAAGAGGTAAGTGATTGGAAAAAAGTACAAGAGAACAATAAAATTGAATTTAGAGATATAACGGAACAGCAGATGAAAGAACAAACTAAAGACAGTCATTAAAGTGATGAGGGAGAAGGAGAATATAGTAAGAGACTTAGCGGACAAAAAGAAATGTATAATTATATTAGGGATGGAAGAGAAATATAATCTAAATAGGACTACAAGAATAAAGGAGGAAAAGAAAAAAGTAAATAAGATATTAGAAGTAGTTCAAGAAGATGAACTAGAGATAGGGTAACAAATAGAAAAAATGTATAGACTTGGGAAATACAATACAGATAAGATCAAACCAATTAAGGTTAAATTCAGGTCACAAACGACAGCAGAGAATATATTAGCAAAAACAGGGAAACTAGCAGTGATCAATATAAACAGGTATGGATAAAAGGAGAAATTAATAAAGAGGAAAGAGAGTATGAGAAAACAAAAGACTAGAAGCTAAGGGGAAAAAATGAGAAAAGAACAGAGTCAGAAAAAGAGAAATTCTATTGGAGAGTAGTGAATATGAAAGTGAGGAAATGGTTCATCGCAGAGGAAAACAGAAAGGAAACTGAAAACACAATGGAAGTAGCAGAAAATTAAAAGTGTCTTACACCAATATAGATGGCTTAATAACAGGCTTGAACAAACTGAATGATTATCTAAAGGAAAAAGAACCGGTCATAATGGGAATTGTAGAGACAAAATTGAAAGGTCCACTACCACCCAACAGTGTAGGACATGGTGCATATAATTATTGGAATAGAAACAGAGAGGTAAAACAAGGGTGTGGAATTATGTTCCTAAGAAAGATATAAATGTGAGGAATGTCACATATGGAAAGAATAGAGATGATTATGATGGAAGTGGAGGACAAGGATGGGAAGAGCAGAAAGTTTGTAGTAAATTATGTGCCTTCTAAAACAACTTCATGGGAAGAGAAAGAACACAAAAATATGTTAAAAGACACAAGGATAACACTAAATAAGATAATGGAAGATGGAGGAAGAATAGTTATAATGGGTGACTTTCACAGTAAAGAAATCTGCTGGAAAGAGATGACAGTGAAGGGTGGAGACGACCTATGGGGAAATGTACTACTTGATATGATTATTGAACATACAATGACGCAATGGATACAAGAGAATACTAGGTATAGAAATGAGGAAGAACCATTGAGACTGGACCTAATAATCACATCAGAACCTGAAATAATGGACAAGATTGAATATAAGATGCCAATAAGTAAAAGTGACCACATATTGGTTGAACTGGAACTAAATGAGGAAAAATACATAGAAAAAAATGAACAATATAGAAAGGGAAGATTGATGTATGGATTTTTTTTTTTTTTATAAAATAAGAGAATTCTTTCAAAAAGCAGACTGGGAAAGGATACACAAGGACACAACAGTAGAAGAGAAATGGAATATTTTGACAAAAATTTAGAAAGGAGTGGAAAAGTATGTTCCAAGACAAAAACAGGAAAAAGGATATGTAAAGTGTTGGTACAATAAAAGATGCAGGGAGTTAAAAGACAAAAGGGACAAAGCTTGGATAAAATGGAAAAAAGACAAAAGACTTGAAAAATTGAAATTATATACTAGTTATAGAAATGAATATGTACAAGTGTGCAGAGCAGAAAAGAGCAGAAATTATGAACAAGCATTTTAAATCGGTGTTTACAAGGGAGAACATACAACCTAGAGATATTGAATGGGAGGAGAAAGTCCCCCCTATGAAAGAGATAGAAGTATCAAGGAATGAAATAATGAAACACTTGAGTAATCTCGATGTTAGAAAATCACATGGTCTACAGTAGATGAAATGGCAAACTGGATTTTGAGAGAAGGCAGGAACGAACTAACAAACAAAATACATAGTCTAATAAACAGTTTATTGAAAGAAGGAAAAGTTCCAGAAGATTGGAAAAGAGCAAATATAGTACCAATATATAAAGGGGGAAGTTCTCCGCCAAGTTGTGCTCGCCTAATACGGGGATTGGATAAAGGGGGAAACAAGGAAGACCCTATTAACCATAGAGCAGTCTCTCATACAAGTACGATAGCTAAAATTTGTAAAAGAATTATCAAAATTAGATGGGTAAAGCATTTGGAAAAAAACAATGTACTAAATCCAAGGCAATTTGGATTTAGACAAGGATGATCATGCGTCACAAACTTAATGTGTTTCTATTCAAGGTTAAAGATGTAATACAAGAAAGAGATGGATGGGCTGATTGTGCATTTCTAGACCTGAAAAAAGCTTTTGATAAGATGCCACATAAGAAGTTGCTTAAGAAATTAGAAACTGCAGGAGGAATACAGGGCAAACTGCTGAATTGGATGGAAGACTTCTTGCATGAAAGAAAAATGAGAGTGGTGATAAGAGACAAACACTCTAATTGGGATGAAGTGATAAGTGGTGTTCCACAAGGAACAGTTCTGGCCCCAATAATGTTTGCTATATATATTAATGATATGGATGAAGGAATTGAAAGTTATACGAGCTTCTTTGCAGATGATGCAAAATTGTTGAAAAAATGAACACTGAAGATTGTGAGTCGCTACAGAGTGGAGTGATCTCAATAAAGTATGGGAATGGAGTAGGAAGTGGGAGATGGAATTCAATATTAAAAAGTGTAGTATAATGGAATTTGGAAGAAGGAAAAAAAGAATAGTGGGATCATATAAATTGGGAGAAGAAGAAATAAAAAAAGTAGAAAATGAGAAGGACCTGGGAGTCATTATGAATAATATGTCCCCTGAGAAACATATAAGATTTTTTTGAGAAACTTATAATTTAACAAGAACAATCAAAGTGGCATTTATATACCTGGATGAGGAAATGGTGAAGAAAATACTAGTCACTTTGATAAGACCAAGATTGGTATATGCAGCGACGATGTGGTTACCAAGTACAAAATAAAATGTATAACAAAACTTGAAAGAATACAAAGAGTAATTACAAAATTGGCACCAACACTCTCAGAACTATCATATGAAGAGAGACTAGCAAAACTTGAGCTACAGACATTAGAGCAAAGAAGAGAGAGGAGACTTGATAACTATTTATAGAATCATGAAAGACATAGAAACAATTGATAGAGAGGATCTAATAAAATGGGATAGTAGAAATACAAGAGGACACGGAAAGAAGATCAAGAAAGACAGTTATAGAAGAGACCTGAAAAAGAACAGCTTTCCCTAGAGTAATAGACATTTGGAACAAGTTAGATGAGAAAGTGGTGTGCAAAAAGAATACATAATTTAAAAACAGTCTAGATAAAATGAGATATGAAGATGGGACACCACAAGCATAGCTCCCCTTCCCGTACAATACAACTAGGTAATTACAATATCATATTAGCATCCATTTCCAAAGTCTATTTTTCAATACACTTTTTAATCCCCTAAGGCATTTAATTGTTTCTCTCAATCTACATTCTACCTCCACCTTCACTCCTCCCTTTCCCACCACATTTGCCCACAAGTATTTAAAGTTATCCACTTCCTCCAGTCTTTCTCCCATAATACTTACTTCCTATTTGCTGCCATCCTCTCCCTTTGTACATCTCATCACCTTTTACCCACATTTATCTTCAACTTCCGTATTTCACACACCTTCCCAAACTGTCACTAACTTCCTTAATCCCTCTTCTGATCCTGCTACAAGTAAAGTGTTGTCAGCAAACAACTGGCTTATCTCCCATTTTTCTCTATTTTCTTTAACCATCTCCAATCCTTGGCCCATTACCATTACCTCTCACACCACCCCATATGTGTATAAATTGAGCAGCCATGGTAACATGACACATCCCTATCAAAGTCCCACCTTTACCTCAAACAACTTGCTCTCTCTATTTCTCATTCTAACATAGGCTCTACTACTCTTGTAAAAACTCTAGACTGCCCCTAACCACTTTGGTACAATGATGCTTACATAGGTGTCATGAGGTACAAGTGGGTACACAATGATGGTGGTGTCAGCATCTTAATTATATATATCTTTTGTAGTTGTACACGAGTTACCCCTGGATTCTGTGAGCTGATTTGATCATATTTTCTGTGTTTATTATTACTCAGAGTAAAAGAGAACGAGTAATACAGCAGTGGCTTTATATTTATACATGGACTCAGAAATTTACCTTACGAAGAGAGGCTTAGGCACCTTAACTTACACTCTCTGGAAAGACGCAGAGTGTGGGGTGATCTAATAGAGATGTTCAAGTGGATCAAAGGCTTTAACAAGGGTGATGCAAACAAGGTCATCATATTAAAACAACAGGGCAGGACTCGCAGTAATGGTTATAAACTGGACAAATTTAGATTTAAAAAGGAAATAGGCAAGAATTGGTTTACTAATAGGGTGGTTGACGAATGGAATAGTAACCATGTAGTAAGCACTGAAACTATCAGTTGTTTTAAGAAACGATTAGACAACTTTATGGATGGGGATGACAGGTGGTGATGGATATAGAGCTGCCTAGTGTAGGCCTTATGGTCTCTTGCAGTCTATTTCATTCTTATGTTATGTTCTTATAATGCAAGTAGTGTGATGAATCATACATATGGCAGCTGATGCTGTATGCAAGAATTTGACTCTTACTGAAGAGATTAACAGCTTTCCTTCTTTCACATATATCTACAATACCTCCCACAATGCCTTCTTGTCTACCATGTCATAAGCCTTTTCCAAATCCATGAAGGCCCAAAAACCATCCTTACCATTCCTAAATCTTTCTCATATATCTGTCTTATGAAAATACATATATATATATATGTATATAAAAAAATTAATAAATGAAATAATAATAATATATATATACACACTCAACCCTCCATTTAACAGACCCCGATGCAATAGATCCTCTATCTAGAGGACAAAAAATTCTGTCTGTTATAGAGCCAGACAATGTCCCAATCCTCCATTGCTGCATGCAGTTGTCTGATTCAAGTCATTTATCACTTGTTGTGCAATATGTTACAGCAGTGGTTCTTAACCTTATTCAATAGTCGTACCCCTTGATATCTTAGAAAATTTTCTCATACCCCCACCCAGTAGAAATACAATGCAAACATATGAAAATGATTAGTGATCCAAACCTTGCTTTGCTTTCTCATAGTAAATATACAGTACCATGCACTGGTTATCATGTCTTGTACTCCCAGGTTAAGAACCACTGCTTTACAGTGATACATCAACCCATACCTGCACCATGCCACCCAAGAAATAACTTAATTTTTGTTCATTTATTTCATATTTACCTGTTGTGAGTGTTAAAACAAATCAGTAATACAATATCACCATATTATTTTCAGGCACAGTAAGAGAAACCAATATATGTATGCTGGACCAAATCGCTAACAACAGTCATGCATCCGGTATTTACTGATCTAATTTGTTCTGTCTACACTTGGCAGGAACAGACTGGTCCTTAGACCCATTTGTCCATTAAATAGTGTAATTGAAGAATAGAATAATGAAACCTCAATTAGAAGACATGAACAGATTGCAAGAGTCTTTTGGCAAAAAATCAGCTTTTGGACTTCACTGTGAAAAATACCGCAGGAGGCCTTAGATACAAGACATTGGAAACAAAACTGCAAATAATGAATGATATAAAGTTTATTAATTTATTTACATAACACACAGGACTAAAACACTTTATAACAAATTAGTAGTACTTTCCATAGTATTCATGGTCGATTTTCCTTGCCCATCTATGACAACCCATTAAGTTGTTTTGAATCAGGTACTTAAATGTATACCGGTTCTGGTTCTCTTGCTCCAAGAGTTCTTCGTGTGCTTTGCGTTGTTTGAGAAGTTCCTGGCTCACCACAAGGGCAGGGAAAGGCAACTTATGGGCAACCACTTCTAGCAATGGGTAGACCTGCAAATTAATTTTCAAAGCAATCACACTTTATGAAAAAACACACTTAAAACATAAGCACACAAAATGTATAACCTTTTATTGTGAAGTAGTCAAATAATGCCCTTGATATTCTACAAATAATACCAACTTACATAAATGAAAAACATATAAATAAGGCAGACTACAATAACTTTAAAAATGATTTGGCAATCATTTCAACAAAAACACTGAGATATATATGAGTAATGTTTCTTCTAGAAGCTAATGGTCTGACATACAATGACTAAACTATTTTTTTCACAACAAACCTGCTAATCTCAACATACCTCTTCAAAAGTACATTTTCCACCCAACTCCACAATGACTCTCCCTGCTTTGACTGGAGTGACATAATGATCAATGGAGCCTTTGCCACCACCCATTCGCTTTCCCTGCCCCTTCTTGGTACGTGGTTTCCAGGGTGGATCAATTCTCCATATAGCAAACATCCGGTTTGTGTCCATTTTACGACCAATCCCAAGACGAACCATTTCTAGATGTCCCCATCGCAGCATTCCTCCTCTGAGAGCCTGAGGTAAATTGGAAAAAAAAAAAAAATAATAAAATAAAAAAATTAAAAAAAAATAAATTACAATACTGTGACACACACACACACATAAAATATACTACGAGTATAGCTCTCTTCCTGTAAATTACAACTAGGTAAATACATATATACACGAGGTCTGTCTGGAAAATATCCAGCCACTTACAATTTCAAGAAATGCTTCTAACCTAGGACGGTGCCCTACTCTCCTTCAAAGAAGTCGCCTTCAGACCTCACACACTTCTCCCAGTGTCCCTTCCACATTTCAAAACATCTTGCAAAGTACTCTTTTGGGATCTTGATCAGGTGGCTTGTCGCATTCTTCTTCATTTCGGAAAATCCAGAAATTACAAGGAGCTAGATTTGGGCTGTAAGATGGCTGAATGAGCAGGGTGATGGAATGTTTTGCCAAAAATCCCTGCACATCATATGAAGAATGGGCAGGTGCATTATAATGATGAATGATCCAGTCTCCACTAGCCCACAGCTGCAACCATTTTCTTCTCACTGCATCCCTCAGACGGCGAAGAACTTCGATGTATTACTCCTTCATTATTGTTTGGCCTTGAGGAGTGTACTTGTGGTGGACAACACCCTGATAATCCAAAAAACTGTCGACATGACTTTGACTTTGCTTCGACTTTGCAGTGCCTTTTTCAGATGTGATGATGCAAGTGACTTCTATTGGCTAGACTGGGCTTTTGTTTCTGGGTCATAGCTGTAGACCCATAACTCATCTCTGGTTATTACATGTTTCAGGAAATTCTATTCATTTATAGCAGCTTGAAGCATATCCTGTGAAGTTTTAGCACGAAACTCCTTCTGCTCATGGGTCAGGAGGCACAGGACGAATTTTGCCACCTTGCGTGTCATGCCAAAATCTTCCATCAAAATCTCTGAAACACTTGTCCGTGGGATACCAAGATCATCTTCTAATTCTCTGACTGTCAATTGCCAAAGTTGAAGATAAATGTGGGTAAAAGTAAGATGATGAGATGTACAAGGGGTGAAATTGGCAGCACACTGGAAGCGAGTATTAAGGGAGAGAGACTGGAGGAAGTGGATAGTTTTAGATACTTGGGTGCGAATGTGGCAAGAAAGGGAGGAGTGGAGGTAGAATGTAGATTGAGAGAAGCAAGTTGTTGTTGTTGTTGTTGTCGTTCCCTAGACTGTCTGTCCGAGCAGTCCCGTCTCCCCAAGGAAGGCCACAGCCGAAACTGGGTTTTCCCACAAATCCTTTATAGAGTGTATGTTGTGTTGTTTGCGTGCATGATTGTGTATAATGCAGTCTTCCATTATGTGTTGTATGGTATGGGGTGAAGTGTTACATCCTGGGCAGCTGTTCACAACACGGTCCTGGAGCTGCAACGTCTACGTCGTGGGACCACCCCCCAACCCCAAGAGTTGGGGGCCAATCAGCAGCAACCACCCCTGGCCATCAGCTCTACGCAGAGAAGCAAGTAAATGCCTTGGGGGGTTAAAAAGTGTAATGAGAAATAGACATATGTGAATGGATGCAAAGAGGAGATTGTATTTACCTAGTTGTATTATACAGGAAGGGAGCTATGCTCGTGGTGACCCGTCTTTGTATCTTTCAGCATCAAGTTTATTCTTAAAATTGTGAATAGTATTTGGACACACTGTTTTTTCATCTAAGTTATTCCATATGTCCACCATTCTGTGTGGGAAGCTACTCTTTTTCCTATCTCTTCTATAGTTGTCCTTTTTGAGTTTCTTTTCATGACCTCTTGTTTTTCCATTGTCATTTTTTAGTCAATCTTTTCTGTCAAGGATTTCCATTCCTTTCATGATTCTATATATAGTCAGTAGATCACCTCTTTCTCTTCTTTGCTCTAGTGTTGGTAGTTCTAGCTTCGATAATTTTTGCTCGTATGTTAAGTTGGAAAGAGCTGACACCAACTTTGTTGTTGCTCTCTGTATTCTTTCTAGTTTCCTTATATTCTTTTTAGTACTGGATGTCCATAGGATTGCTGCATATTCCAGTTTTGGTCTAATCAATGTGACTAATATTTTTTTTTATCATTTCTTCATCCAAGTATTCAAATGCCACTTTCATTCACCTTAGTAGGTTGTATGTTTCACCTACTATTTTGTTTATATATCTGTCCAGTGTCATGTCATTGCTGATTATCACTCCAATGTCCCTTTCCGAGTGCACTTTTTTTATTTCATTTTCACAAATTTTGTAATTTTTTGAAATTCTGTTTTTGCTTTTACCAAACTCCATTATGCTACACTTCTTGATATTAAAGTTCACCTCCCACTTTTGAGTCCATTTCCAGATTGTGTCCACGTCTGATTGTAACGAGTCACAGTCCTCATTTGTTGATACTTTCTTTAATATTTTTGCATCATCTGCGAAGAAATTCATATAACATTCAACTCCTTCATCCATGTCGTTTATGTATATGGCAAACATGATTGGAGCCAGTACTGACCCTTGTGGAACACCACTTATCATTTCTTCCCATTTCGAGTATGTCTGTAATTACTACCCTCATTTTTCTCCCAGTTAGGAAGTCTTCCATCCATTTTAATAAATTACCTGCAATGCCACCTATTGATTCTAATTTTCCTATTAATTTTTTGTGCAGTACTTTGTCAAATGCTTTTTGTAGATCTAGATAGGCACAGTCTGCCCATCCATCTCTCTCATCTATTATATCTATTATTCTCCAATAGAAGCAGATTAGATTTGTTGTACATGATCTTCCTTGTCTAAATCCAAATTGGCTTGGGTTTAGTATAGATTTTTCTTCCAAATGTTTAACCCATCTACTTTTAATCACTTTTTCACATATTTTAGCTACTGTGCTTGTTAGGGAGACTGGTCTGTAGTTAGTTGGATCTTCCTTACTTCCTCCTTTATATATTGGTACAATGTTTGCATTTTTCCAGTCTTGTGGTACTTTTCCTTCTTTGAGCGAGTATTTTATTATAGTGTGTATTTTATCTGTTAGTTCCTCCACGCATTCCTTCAGTATCCAATTTGCAATTCCATCCGGACCATGTGATTTTCTAACATCTAGGTTTTTTATTTGGTCACTGATTTCCTTTTTTGTTATGGTTATTTCCTTCATTTGGGGGGAATTCTGTTTTTCTATTCCTTCACAGTTAGGTGAGTTCTCAATTGTGAAAACCGATTTGAAGTGGTTACTCATAATTTCTGCCATTTCTTGTTCTTTTGTGTATTCATGACTTCCTTGGCATAGTTTTTCTATTTCTTGTTTGTTTTTCAGTTTACCATTCACATATCTGTAAAACAGCTTCAGCTAATCCTTACATTTTTCTATAATTTCCTTTTCATAATTTTTTTTTTCTCCCTACGTATTTTTACATAATTGTTTCTTAGTTTGATGTATGTTTGCCTTTTTGCTCTTTTTTTTTCATTTTTTCCAGGCTTTGTCTATTTTATCCTTGGCTTCACTACATTTTTTGTTGTACCAGTTTTTTATGTATATTCTTTCTTGCTTTTGTTGTGGAACATATTTGATCACACCCTCATTATACATTTCCTTTAGTATATTCCATTTCTCTTCCATCCTTGTTTCCTCACTAAGGAATTTTTCCCAGTTTGCATTTTGAAAAAATTCTTAAGTTTCTCAAAATTTGTTTTGCTATACATTGGTCTTCCTATTCTATGTTTCTCATTTCTTCTTAGGTCCATTTGCTCTTTTAATTTGAATTCGATTAGTATATGGTCACTCTTTCCTAATGGTGTTTTGTATTCTATTCTGTCTATGAAGGAGTGATTGTGCCAACAGCATTGTACGGGGCAGAAACATGGAACATGAGAGAGGAAGAGAGAAGGAATTTGAATGTGTTTGAGATGAGGTGTCTGAGAAGTATGATAGGGGTTACTAGGCTGGATAGAGTGAGAAATGAGGAGGTAAGGAGGAGAACGGGGGTAGAAAGAGAGTTGGGAGATAGGGAGGATGAAAGAGTATTGGGATGGTTTGGACACACGGAAAGAATGAATGAAGAAAGACTGGTAAGAGGTGTGGAAGGCAGATGTAAAAGGAGTGAACATGAAGGGGCGACCTAGGATGAGATGGACCAATGGGGTAAAAGGGGCTTTGGGGAAGAGGGGAATGTCTGTTGAGGAAGGATGGGAGAGGACAGAAGACAGGGGAGAATGGTTGTATATGGATGATGTTGTGATCCATGAGGTGGAATGGGTGAGGGAGTACGTACAAGGAAAATTTGATGCAGCCCAAAGGGATTTCTCCTGTCTCCTTTTCTGCATGAGGGGACGGAAGGGGGGGGGGGGGGTTGCCGATTTAATGAAACAGGCTTACTGCGGATGTGCTGCGTCTTGCAACACTGCTTCTGACCCAGGGTAGTGGACAAGATGCAGGGATGATCCATCCAGGAGGTGCCAAGATAAGAGGGAGGGAAGAGGGAAAAAAGCCTTTGGTATATATAAGACAGGCCTAGGCACTTTAACTTACACTCTCTGGAAAGACGAAGAGTGTGGAGTTATCTAATAAAAGTATTCAAATGGGTCAAAGACTTCAACAAGGGTGATACAGGTAAGGTCATCAAATTCAGACAGCAGGGCAGGACTCATAATAATGGATTTAAATTGGAGAAATTTATGTTTATGAAGGAAATAGGCAGTAGCTGGATTACCAACAGAGAGGTTAATGAATGGAAATGACTTAGTCACAATGTAGTGAGTGCTGAAACAAGTGGTTGTTTTAAGAGAAGATCTGAAAACTTTATGGATAGGAATGACATGTGGTAAGGGACATGGAACTGCCTAGTGTAGGCGTTATGGTCTCTTGCAGCCTCCTCCATTCTTATGTTCTTATCCTAAGCCCCCCTTCACCCTATCCATCCATATGATACCTTTTTTAAATCACTCCTTTACCATCTCTACAACTCCATGCTTCATCTTTAGTGCAATATTGTCCCCTGAGATTGGTGACAAAGTATATAAATTCAAGTCGGATTATATTACTAACTGAATTAAATTATCATAAATGTATTTCTATCTATATACCAAAAGGCTTCTTCCCACTGATCCTCCACCCATACTACAACCATAAATGTATTCATCTAGGTAAATAATGACTTTTTAATACACAAAGATAAAATGTATAATTATTTTCCTAATACAGACCATACAGCCGAGAGGGAATTAATAAATTAAAAAAGTATGAAAAATACTCATGACATTTTCCTATTTCAACTTACAATAATTCCATATTGTTTGTGAATTAGTTGATTATGTATTTCTTCTTCTCCTCGGATAAGGTCTATACGTTTGGTCATCTTGGGAGCTCTAACACCATTTGGGTACTGTGGAACTTTTTCCAGGAACCTCAACTTTTGTCGTTCTTTTGGTACTTCGATATCTAGAATGGAAAAATTGTAATGAAGCATAACTACTCATGATGTGCTTTGCTCTATTCAAATGTAATAGAAAAAATGCTTACAGATACTTTTTGATAGAATGTACAATTTTTTTTATATAATAGCTATCCATTTTCCTAAATGTTTAACCGTTAAGTATAAATACATACCTAAAGACCTCTTCCCTATTATGAGGGGCCAAGTCAAAACATACATCCAGCCTACATCCATATTTCCCCTCAAACCTTCACATCTCATTGGTGAAGGATCATGTTTTTCATATATAGTTCAAATATACATCATCAACATGGAGTACCTTACATAATTTCCTACACAATAGGTGTTTCACAAACACATTTGGCAATTGTCAACTGATTCATTCCTTCACTTCCCATGTTTAATAATATATTGTATTTTTCTCCTTTTCACTCAATCTAAAACTCACTCTCCATTGAATCAGTATTATTTTGTTTCCATTCAAATAGTGTTTTCCTCTCTCTCTTTCTTCTTCTTCTTTTACAATACATATGATTTCTGTTTTGTATTCAAATCTCCAAGGTATCACTACTACCTGAAATATGGCAATACCAATCTACTAAGAAATGCCACCATCTTTCCTCACCTGGAGCTCTGTGAGCTAACCTTCAGTTTCCCTGAGACTGAGCTCACATTTTTTTTACTACATGGCCTGTGGGTCCAGCTAATAGCTCCATCTATCCTTCTGTGAATACAGTTACACCTTCCATGCTTAAATATGACAACTGTCACAATCTGAACAACAAAACCTAGGATAATCATTATCCCTACCATTCTGAGATGATCACTAACAATCAATTAGATATTTACAACTTCTGTACTCTTCAAAGGGCAATTCTTTGAACTCAAAACAAAAACCTTAATACAGTAGCCCTAAGTCACACCTGGAAAACCAGGGATACAAAGCATCAGCCTTACCTCTGAAGTTGGGAGGAGTAGCAAAGTTTTTCATTCCCAATACTGGAGTCCATGACCACACTGCAATATTTAAGGAAACATGGTTTAGAAGTTAGAAAATGTTTTTAATTCAAATTTGAATGCTGACACTACATAAAACTTTAAGTGTAGTTACATATTCCTGTATACTTTCAAACCTTACTAATTTACTGGAGCTTGGCTTGAACAAGGATGACAATTCAAAATAAACATGGATCAACTTGAATACTGACAGTAAAGAAAACTTTTTAGTGATTGACATAAGCCACCCTATACTCCTTACATACTTTGCACTGAAGCCTGTCTTAGAACAAGAATCATGATTCAAAACAGCATTAACACAAGTTTAGGCCATAATAATGTACACCACCCTATACTCCTTACATACTTTGCACTGAAGCCTGTCTTAGAACAAGAACCATGATTCAAAACAGCATTAACACAAGTTTAGGCCATAATAATGTACACCACAAATACTTCACCTCCCTAGATCAAGAGAAAGTTATGAATGAATAGTGAGAGCAAGAGAGAAAGAAAAAAATATTCCTACAACACAATTATCATTATTCTAAACTGGAGATTAATTTCCAACCTACTAAATGTAGTAGCATTCTTTACAAAATTAGTTTTGGCTAATAAAAACTTCAAATAACTGTGGGTGCCCCCTAAACTGATGGATTAAACCTGTGTATACTGAATACCCTCCTTACTCTTCAAACATATATCATAATGTTACTAGTGAAATTCAAACTTCTTAGAAGAGTGGAGTATCCCAAAACAGCCATCTGAGATCAAAAGATTGTACAATGAAGTCCATCAAAGAGCAATACTCCATAATATTTATTTAACCTCTTCACAGGTTCCCCACACCAAATCCAGAGCACATCAAAGCACTCACCAGAACAGATGACGTAATAATAATAGCGCAGCACAGAACTACAAAACAGCTGCTCAGAACACCCAAACCTATTAAGATAAACTAGAATTGGCTAAAACAAAATATAATAAAGACCTCCCCTTAGACATTATTAGTGACATTGCTCAACCCAGACAACCATGAATCAAAAATACACCCCCAATAGTAAAATTGAATGGCCAGTTCCTTCTTCCATTGGACAAGAGCACTGAAATCCTGGCTCTCACTTTTGAAATCCATACCCTGCAGCAGATGGTAATGGTCCTTGGACCTTCTCATAGACCTCTCTGGGAAATGTTGGGCTGTTGTCTGTATCACATCACTACAGAACCATTTCTGTTACCAGCTTATGTACATGGAGAAGATCAGTTAATGGTTGTCAGCTTTCTTTATATGAAAAGGTCATTCAATCTTGCAGGAGACCCATGGTTCCCAAGTAACTGGCCACAGCCACTGGCTTGACCCACAAGTTGTTCAAGAGAATGATTTTTGGGTTGCTGTATGGATAGGAGTTGGGCAGTGTATAATGACGTATTTATCTAGTTGTATTTTACAGGAAGGGGAGCTATGATCGTGGTGACCCGTTTTTATATCTTGCAAGACCAAGTTTGTTCTTAAATTCTTGTATGGTGTTTGCACACATTTTTTTTTTTTTGTCCAGGTTGTTCCAGATATCTATCACTGTGTGGGAAGCTGTTCTTTTTCAGGTTTCTTCTGTAGCTGTCTTTTTTGAGTTTCATTGCATGTCCTCTTGTTTTTCCTCTGTCCCACTTTAATAATTCCTCTCTTATCAAGGAGTTCCTTGCCTTTCATAATCCTGTAGATGGCTAGTAGGTCCCCTCATTCTCTTCTTTGTTCCAGGGTTGGCAATTCCAGTTCGGCCTATCTTTGTTCATATGTCAAGTTCGAAAGTGTTGGGGCCATCTTTGTCGTTGCTCTTTGTATTCTTTCTAATTTTCTAATATTCTTTTTTGTACTGGGTGACCATATCAGCACTGCATATTTCAGTTTTGGCCAAATCAGTGTTTGTAATATTTTTTTCATCATTTCTTTACCCAGGTATTTAAAATCCACCTTTATTGATCTCAACAAATTTTATGTTTCTCCTGACTATTTTATTTATATGTTTATCTGGAGACATGTCTTTGGTGATGATTACTCCTAGGTCCTTTTCAGAATTTACTTAACTTCTTTTGTCAATTTTATACTGTCCTGATATTCTATTCTTGCTCTGTGTCTTCTGTTTGGTGGTTGCTCCTGGGGCAGTTGGAGTCCATTACCAGGTCAACTTTTTTGGTATTGTTTTAATGTTGGGTGGTGACCTGAAGAGTCATGCTAGCACAATTCTTTTCTCGAGTGTGATTTTTCTGTTGAGCTGATGTCTGGGGAAGGTTGTTGAAGTAAAGAATTTGGAAATCTATTGTGGAATATGTGTTTTTGTATGGACATGTAGGGTGCTAGGAGAACTTGTAGGTGATTTATTAGTGTGTTGCTAGTTTTTTTTCCAATTCAATTCAGTTGGTTGTGCTTGTGTAATATGGTGTGTGAAAAGGAGGAGGAAATACAGTTGAAATTGATAGTTTGGGCCCAGTTCAGACTAAATGTCAGATTCTTGGGGTGAGATTATTGATGGGTTTTGAAGATGGACAGCAGAATCTCTTTAATGTCTGTCTTGCATGACTTGTTTGCAAATATCCTCAATGGTTCTTATCATGGGAATAAATATCCAATATCAAAGAAATACCACTTCTTAATTTGAATATTCAAGGCTATGACTGACTTATACCAAGCTAAATTACATCAAAATTATGAATGTAGTGAACAGGAAAGGGAAACAAGAGATATAAAATATCTTTAATAACACCTTGTAAAAGTATATAACTTTTGTAGTTAATAATATCCACAACTTTATTTACAAACACACATGATTATAAATGTGATCATACCATATAACTTGTACAATGTATATAGCAATGGCTTTTTCCCACTTGAAAAAGGGGCAAGCAAATTCAAAGCATGCCTGGACTCTGCATGAGGAAAACACAGAAAGGCAAATCCCCAGCCACTTCGTTTTGCCCCATTAGTTGGCTTTTATGACATGTGGAACATGAGAAAAGAAAGGGTGGAGTACTTGAAGCTGTACTGGAGAGATTTAAGAAAAACAGTATAAACATGAGATGGTACAAGTTGAGATGGTACAAGTTAAAAAGTGGTACAGCATTCCTCTGTGAGTGGGGATTTGCCTCTGAACATAAGACTGCTGCATGATTGGTCCACAGGGATGCCATAAAGTCTTTAAAAGTATTGACTGCCAAGCAGCCAATAATGTAGTACAGGGACTGGTAACTTGAAGAAAATTTTACTTGTCCAAATGTGTAATACCATTCACTAATTTCAAATTGCATCACTGTTATATACAGCACTAAATTGTACTGTCTACTCCATGATTCATGTATTATATAGCTACACCACATTCATTTTAATAATCATTTTGATTGGTTTATTGTCTTTAAGAACTCTTGAAGTAATGAATCTGCTGCATCACCTGGTGATATCATTCCAAGCATAACTTGCCTTTCCCTTTCCTTTAAAATTTGTTTCATACCATAAGTTTGCATGAAAACTGACATGAGGTTCTCATTAAGGTGTGTCCACATCCAGGATTTCTGTTGCGTTTGTCTACGGCTTAGAAAGTCCCCACTGTTTTCCATTGTTTTCCGATATTTCTGTAAGATCTCCCATAATTCTTCAATCCCTTCACCTGTTACTGATGACACTCTTTTAACAGGGGCTTTCCACTGTTTGTTTCTGGAACGTATATACTTAAGTGCTGATATGTATTCATACTGCATTCTGTGAGCTGCAGCAACCAAATCACCATCAGATTTATTCACAACTATGAGATCACTCATTTCCATGATGCCTCGCTTCAAACCTTGAAGTTCATCTCCTCCTCCAGGAGGAATAAGAAGAGTAAACATGTCCACCATATCTGCAACTGAAAACTCACTCTGACCTACACCTACTGTTTCAACGATGACAATATCATAACCTGCAGCTTCACACAATACTACTGCTTCATTAGTGGATCGTGTTACACCTCCAAGATGTCCTCTTGATGGAGATGGTCTAATGTAAGCATTTTTGTCTGTTGTTAATTCTGGCATACGTGTTTTATCTCCTAAAAGTGAACCCCCTGTGGTAGCTGAGGATGGATCAACAGCTAATACTGCAACCTTATGACCCTGGCTAGTCAAGAATTTTCCAAATCTCTCAATAAATGTGGATTTGCCAGCACCAGGAGGTCCTGATAAGCCCAATCTAAAACTGAACGACTTGGTGCCAAGTGCATACTGGCGTTGGCGAGCATCATGAAGAACTTGAGAAACCAGCTGTTTGGCCTGTTCCTTCTTCTTGGGATGTGAAGTTTCCACAAGAGTAATGGCTTCAGCAAGACTTGCTCTCTGACCATTGCGAAGTCCTTCCAAGATTCGGGTTACGGTGTGATCAAGGCATCCTGCAACCAGCCACTCACATTAGCACATAACAAAGGCCACTTAAATGCCTATCTTCTTGGTACTGTCCACTATTGGTATACAGTGCTGTTTACAGTAAATATAACTGCATAATATCTAATAGCAACATAATATACTTACAATTAAACTGGATGAAAGTAATCATGGGTTTTCTGTTATTTTTGCTTCCAGGATAGAAATATAAGAATCTCACATTTAAAAACACCCAATCATAATAGTAAATACTTTTTCATATGTAAAACATGTATCAACAAACACAACTTTATGATGGTAATTATTTTGACATTATTTTATTCTTTATCCTCCATAACATCCTAATCATACCTTCAACAATGAATGACTAAAGTTTAACATTGTAGCACTGTTTTTTCCATCCAACACAACTTTAACCATCCAGTCTGGATTGAGGTGTTACTGTCAATTTCAAAAGACTGGCACATTATCAAAGGCAAACTATAAAGCAGCTGATAAAGAGAAATGAATGACAAGGCCAAACCAACCACTGAAGTTCTAACTGAACTGTAACATCAAGAAGGCAGTAGACATTGACTGCATTGACAGAAGTTAAACATTCCACCATGAGTGCAATAAGGTGTAACCTTTGGCTCAAGCCGTTAATGACCTTCCACTCCCTATGATACAGACTACACCTAATGCATGAAATCTAGATTTATCATTCTAAGAACCCAAGTTCCACTGAATGAGCTCCAACTACCTGTTCAATTATTTTACAAAAGGTATTAATCACTGTACAGTTGCTGTACAAGATCTTCATTAATGATCTGGATTGGATATGGATTTGACAAATACTACACTTTTTTATATATCTGTCTCCTCAGGAACTACTATATAATGACAAACAATACCATCACAAGAACACAATTATTTATATTCATTTATTTATTTGCCAATAACCAGTGTTTCTATCCTAGTGGACAATATGGCCTTAAAGAGGTTAAATCATTGGTTGATATCTAAAGGAGGGTCACTAGACAGAGGGATAGCAGAAGTTAAGTGATCTGGAGGCTTTTGAATGTGAATTATTCTATAGTCATAAAAGAATGCTGTGTTATTGGTCAACAAAGCACTCATCTCTAAAATAGTGTTTCTTAACCTGGGTTCAACTAATTTTAAGGGGTTCAGTGAGTCCCACTCAGGGGTTTGGAAGAGAGCTTCTGAAACACCTGCCCTCCAAAACAAGAACAAAAAAAGGCATCAAGATGCAATTCTTATTGTGTACTATTTGCACTCTTGTGTATGATTTTCATTACTTTTTTTCAATTGTGTGTATGCTTTTTCCAGATATATTCTTTATTTTTTATGCAATACATTTTATTTTTGGATAAAGTGAAAGAGATTTGTTTTTGTAAAACTTAATGGGTTCAGTAGTTGTGTAGTGGACTTTGTTAGGATTTGACACCTCTTAAATACTAACTGCATAAAATCATGCAGTCAAAACCTATTAGGAGAAATTATTGGTTGTTCTATTATTCATTTCCAATAATTGGTTTGTATGTAAATGGCAGTTGCCAACAAGTCTATCAAAAGAAATACCATATGAGGATGGAGCTGTATCAAGCACAACATTGTACTATTGTACTAATAGAGGCTCTGTCTCCACATGGTGTTTCAATAATTGATCATTAAAAATAAAGTTGAAAAGACTTCTTATGTACATAAACAAAAAAACAGTTAAAGTTATTACCATCAAAAACCCTATAAATACCATTGCCCTCTACCTGTTATAATCATAGTGATGTGGTCTTGAACTCTCTCTAGCTTAAAAACAAGAACCCAGGGCCATCCTTGAGTAGCTTCCTTGCTAAACCTTAGCTGGAGAATCCTAGTAGTTTATGCATGCAGGGATTTTATTTATCTATTCATTATTATGAAGATTGTATGAAGGAGCGACTGTGCCAATAGCACTGTATGGGGGAGAAACATGGAACATAAGAGAGGAAAAGTTTGAGATGAAATGCCTAAGGGGTTACTATGCTGGATAGAGTGAGAAACAAGGAGGTGAGGACAAGAGCAGGGGTGGAAAGGGAGTTGGCAGATAGGGTTGATGAAAGAATATTGGGATGGTTTGGTCACATGGAAAGAACGAGTGAAGAAAGATTAGAAAAAGAGGTGTGGAAAGCAGAAGTGGAGGGAGAGAACAAGGGGCAACCAAGGATGAGATGGATGGATGGGGTAAAAAGGGCATTGGGAAAGAGAGGGATGTCTGTTGAGGAAGGAAGGGAGAAGACAAGATAGGGGTTGTGTATGGCTGATGCTGTGATGCATGCAATGGAGTGGGTGGGGGATAGGGGGTGAGGGAGTATGTATGAATGATATTTTGATGCAGTCCAAAGGGATTTCTCCCCATCTTCTCTTTTCTGCACAAGGGGACAGTGAGGGGGGGGGGGGGTCACTAATTAAATGAAGTGGCCTTGCTGTGTCTTGCTGCATTGCTTCTGACCCTGGTAAATGGGCAAGATGCAGGGATGACCCATCATCCAGGAGGAGCCAAGAAAAGGGGGAGGGATGGTGAATAGGAGTGTGGAATATGTGGAAATGAAATGGGTGGGAGTGGATTTATGCCTTTGACTTTGTAAGGGGGAAAAAAGCACTTGGTATATGTATTATTATCAAAACTACACACACACATATATATGTATATATATATTTAAGAGCCACTTGTTCTGTTATTCTTTGTACCACAAAATCTCCAGACAAATAATAAGTCCCAATGTTTATGCCAAAAGACAAGTACAAACATACATATATCAAAGGCTTTTCCCCCTTGTAAGGGAGGTAGCAAAAAACATTCCCACACATCCTATCCCTAATCCACTCCACTCCACCCTTCCTCTTATCTTGGCACCTTCTGGATGATGGGTCATCCCTGCATCTTGTCCACTGACCTGGGTCAGAAGCAGTGTCGCAAGGCACAGCACATCCACAGCTAGGCCGCTTTATAAAATCAATGACCCCCCTCTCCATTCCCCCATGCAGAAAAGGAGAAGACAAGTAATTTGATATAAAGCCCACAGTGGAGACACCCAAAGGGCATAGGAATTGATGGTAAGTCACACTTGCCAAAACATTAAAAAGAAATTGCCAATAATGTGGCAAACTTAAAGATGCAAAGCTCAAAGCCCTCAACACAGTTTCACTCATTTGTGGTTTTGCAATAGTCTACATTAGCTGTATGCCTTGAAAATGTAAAAATCAAACAGAGGATGCCTAATGTGACTCTGCCTTGAGCACCCTAACTGGTAGCTCTGCTGAGCTCACTTAAGGGGGTTTTACACAATCAAATGTGTTGGCCAACTCACTCATCAAACCTCCAACACAACATATTTGAAGAGTTGTTACACACTCAGACCAAACAGACAGACAACCTCAGTCGGTGCCAAGAGGAGAAGGGGACAACATGTCCCTTTCTCAAGACAAGGTGATGACAATTGGGACAGTGATTGCCTTTAACGAAAAGAAAAGGAAGCGTTCAAAGTGGACAAAGGACTGGTAACTGAAAAGGGACCACATTTCTCATATCAACTTAATGAAGGAGCTGAAATTACACCCAGATGATTGGCACAATAATATGTGCATGGACGAATCAACATATGAACTTTTGAATTTGGTCACTCCATTCATTGCTTGTCAAGACACCGTTATGAGAAAGGCCATTAGTCCCCATGTATGATTGAGCGGAACATTGTGTTTTTTAGCAACGGACAGATCTCTGCAAGTCTTGAGATTTTCAGCTCTCATCACAACTAACACCTTATCTAGCATTATACCAAAAACTTGTCATGCCTTCTAAAAGAACTACAAAGACAGTTGATTTTTTTCATCACATCATCCTGCGTGCATGGAGGGTCAAGTTCTTTTAGTTTTCCATGCAATTCATCTATACCTTTATTTCTTAAATTCCTATTAGAGTATTCTTTCGATTTCACCTTCCACAATGCTATATGGTTCCCATACATGTCAATGAAATCTACAATAACTTCCCTTTCCTTGTCCTTAACGGCACACGTATCATTCATTTTGGAAATAATCGGCAAGTCTGTCACCAAAGGAGCTGCTATAGATGTTACCTCCGCGAGATTTGAGTATGTATGATGGTTGGAGACTGATGCATGTTCAGACATTCATGCATGGACATGGACAAGCAAGCTCCACCCACAAAAGTCAGGCCAGATCAGACATCTGTCCAACAAGTTGGTCCAACATGTTTACCCCTTTCACATGTTCAAGCATACTCTCAAACATTGTGTTGTCAAACGTGTTGGCCAACATGTTTGACTGCGTAAAACCCCCTTTACTGTAACTTCCAAACTAAATTTTCACATGTATATATGCCTGGCCTGTATGAATGACAAGCCTGTTACTGTGTGAAAGGGCTAACTAAATTGAAGAGTGGCAATTGTAGTATGGTGTAAATAGCAGTTTAAAAACCAATGTATGGTAAAATTAGCATTATTTAGCCACTTAAATTCATTCTTGTTTAAATCAATCAATCTTGCCTTAAGTTTCACTAAGTGAAAACCTGCAACCTCACAGTGGTCAGCAAGTTTTCAGAGCCTCCCATAGATCTCTCAGCAAAAAAACTTTTGACTTATCTGTGCTGTGGGATGGTAAATTTTTAGAAGTGCACACTTACATGATATAGCAATAGAAAATTAATTATTAATTTTGTAAATTATAATACATCAACGTAATATGCAATTTTCTTGGCGGAAATCAATAACAAAAAAGTTACTAAAACTTATTTACTAATGAACGAAGTTGCAGCGGTTGAATGGTACAGCATGTTTGTTTTGATAAATACCGAGGTTGAAGAAATGAAAGGATGATAAATTCATCTATTCTAACCTAACCAATATTTAATAATTTGGTACCTCAAATCCTAAAGATCACCTGGGTTGTCGTCATTGTCATGGATGCTGACAGCCTGATTGTTATTGTACCTCAGGCAATTAACAGACAACTGCAGAACTCAATGTTCTCTCAGAAAATCCAAGGAAGCCCTGTTGTCTTTGTAACAGTGCTTATTAACATCACCTAGAGTTGGAGAATACCCGGTTCATAATGAGAAAGCCATCATCTAACTGATAGTGACTGAACTGGACAGATGACACCATGGCATCTGGACCATATCATAGCAGCTTAGTTCATTAGTAAATTTGCTTGTAACAAAGTTTTTCTGTTATTTATTTCCACCAAGAAAATCGCATATTACTTTCATGTATTATAATCTACAAAATTAATATTTAATTTTCTAATGCTGTATTGCATTGGTGTACATAATTAAGATAATAATACCTGGGACTATTTTAATGTCACTGGCTACAAGTTGTAATGAGAGGAGAGCAGTTGCCAGCTGTCAGCTCTCCCTGTGTGTAAAAGAAAAGACAGTAAAAGCTAGGTCAATATGAAAATGGAATTCCTGATATTTGAGCTGAAGTAGTTCTCATGGGATGGAAAAAGTCGCTATGAGTATAATGCAATTTGATTTATCCATCTAGCTGTCCTAGTTCTCGAGATATTGCATTTTGAATGGAATTAAATCGGGCCTATTTTGTCCGAGGAAATCGGGCCGAAACGTGCGGTCTGACTGATCGCCGATCAAACGTAAACAATGACGGTTTTTACTGACAGGCACAATTTTATATAAAAAATTAGCATATGGTTGCATTATTTGACCTATTTTCTATAAGATGTGTGATTTCCATGTAATTTGATCATATAATTACGTTTTTATCCTCTGCAAAATTACCCACCACAGCTACGAATACCGTAAAATTACATGAAAATCACACATTTTAAAGAAAATAATTTGAATAATTCAATTATATGCAAGGTATTACGCTAATAACCCAATAGTAACAAACTTAATAGTGTAGTTTGATCCATACCACCAGTGATCATAGATAGCGGGCAGGACGAATCGTACCTGTGGTCCGTAATATTACGGAGGATGAAAACGTAACTTCTCTTCGATCAAATTACATGAAAATCACACATTTTAAAGGAAATATTTAAAATAATTCAACTATAAGACTATTACACTAATAACATAATAGTAAGAAACTTAATAGAGTGAAGTTTGGTCCATATCACCAGTGATAGATAAGATGGCGGGATGGATGTTGATGTTGTTATCCGATAATCCGACCCGATAGAAAAAAAAACTAATTTTAACAACCAATTTCTCAGCTCTACCGTAACATACTGACTTTATTTTGGTATTAGAATAATCCACGATACTAGTAGTTTTGGTTAATTATGGTCAGTTGCCCGCACAATAAATTTGTTAGCTCATTTTTTACGTTGAAACATATACCAATTTTTGATATACTGCTGAATGCAGGCCGCCATGTTTATCTAATGTTTTTATTGACCGACATGTAACTGATGATGTGAATGTTTGAAATTTATTACGATCGTAGTAAATACACTCACGCAACATTTTTATTAATTAAATTTCCCGCGGTATGTAAATTTGGCCGTTTGAACGGCGTGCGCATAAAATGACGCGCTATTGTGCTCGTCATCGACGGTGGCGCCTCTGGTGGTGTTTGACCTACCTAGAAAAGTGTTAGAAATACACCTCAAGTTGATAGAGACAGAGCTTGGGCCCAGTCTAGAGACCAAATGCCAGCCGTTCTGGGCTACATCTACTGATGGAGATCAGATGGTTGACAGGTTTTGAAAATTGGCAACTTTTCTGTCCATCTTTAAGATGCGACAGAAAAGTTGATCTTACAGGACCACCACATGCACCAGTCATTAGTACTTTCATAACATTTCACTGGATAAAGTTGCTACAGAATGACTACGCAATGACATTATTTTTAGGTGTATTTACTAAGATATACTGTAGTACACAATAAAGGAGCTGAGTTTCTGTACTTATTATCATTATGCAATGATCATGATGTACAGTGGGCAGACGGTATATCTTACCTGAGCCGCTGAATGAACTACTCCGTGACAGAGCTGTTAAAGTTCTAGGAATCTGTTTTGTTAACAGTGCCATTTTATATTTTCATAACACAAAAACCAATTTTCAAACTGCACCCTAGAATATCGCCAAATTATTCCAGCGCTTCAACTATTTGTTTACATCTCCGACCGTGAATCCGTGATCCGCTGATTCCGCCCTTCTGCTGTAACACCGGTAATAATCGTTTCTCTCAACAGATGTCGCTAAAGTCTGCTACAATGTAAACGTTCGTAATTTCTTATATTTGGCGTCCACCTTCGAGGATATATGTAACTTTTTCAGCCGGCCATTGTTAGTGTTTAGCTTTAGTCACAGTTCCACTATTTTTCACAGTTTAAATTAATCATTTATAATTTATATTATTCACTATTTCTAGTTCCAAATCGTAGCATCTCAAATAAGAATGAGTATATTTATCTTGTAAATTTCTAATTTTATATATGCTGTAGGTCAAATACGTAGAAAATTTTTGTTGTAATTGCAAGTGAAAGTATAAAAAATAAAGAATATAGTAACACACTTGCAAATCATAATTAACATCGCAGTGACAGCGGGTGGTAGATGTGAAGATGAACATAATGAATGGATAGGAGGGTGGGGATGGAAAGGGAGTTAATATGGATGATGAAAGAATATTGGGATTGTTTGTGCATGTGGAAAAATGAATGGAGAAAGATTGGCAAAATGAGTATAGAAGACAAAGGTGAAGGGGAGAGCGAAAATGAGATGGATGGGTGCGGTGCAAGGAGTCTTGAATGAAATGGAATGCTTGTTGAAAAGGCAAAAGATAGGCGTGAGTGGAGAATAGTTGCGAGGTAACAATAAACTGGCGCGGCCCGAAAGGGTTTATCTCTTCTCTATTTTCGCACGGGGGGGAACGAGGAAGGTCACCATGTAAACGAAGCGGCAGGCCCTGCTGAGGATGTGCAGTGTACTGCTGCATTGCTTATGAGGGTAATGGCAGGAGCAGGGATGACCCTTCATCCAAGGTGAAAGGGAAACTAATGGATGTGTGTGTGCATTGGCTAATTACCTTCCTTTTAAGGGGGAAAAGGCTTTTTGTACATACATATACCAAGGCTCTTTCCCCCTTACAAGGGATGTAGCCAAAAAGGAAAAGGCATAAAATCATTCCCACCCATTCCATCCCTGAATACACTCCACACCCCTCCACCCTCCCTCTCATCTTAGCACCTCCTGGATGATGGGTCATCCCTGCACCCTGTCCACTGCCCCGGGTCAGAAGCAGTGTCGCAAGACACAGCACATCCACAGCAAGGCCGCTTCATTAAATCGGCGACCCCCCTCTCCGTCCCTCCATGCATAAAGGAGAAGACGGGGAGAAATCCCTTCGGGCTGCATCAAAATTTGCTCACACATACTACCTCACCCCCCATTCCCTCGCCCATTCCACCTCATGCATCACAACATCTTCCATATACAACCATTCTCCATTCACTTCTGTCCTCTCCCGTCCTTCCTCAACAGACATTCCCCTCTTCCCCAAAGCCCCCTTCACCCCATCCATCCACCTCATCCTAGGACGTCCCTTCATGTTCACTCCCTCCACATCTGCCTTCCATACCTCTTTTACTAGTCTTTCTTCACTCATTCTTTCCATGTGTCCAAACCATCCTAATACTCTTTCATCAACCCTATCCCCAACCCCCTTTCCACCCCTGTTCTCCTCCTCACCTCCTCATTTCTCAGTCTATTTAGCCTAGTAACCCCCATCATACTTCTCAGACACCTCATCTCAAACACATTCAAACTCCTTCTCTCTTCCTCTCTTATGTTCCATGTTTCTGCCCCATACAGTGCTGTTGGCACAATCACTCCTTCATATAGTCTCCTCTTAGCATCCATTCCCAAATGTCTCTTCCTCATTACACTTTTAAATCCACCAAGGCATTTACTTGCTTCTCTCAATCTACATTCTACCTCCACCTTCACTCCACCTTTTCCTGCCACATTTGCACCCAAGTATCTAAAACTATCCACTTCCTCCAGTCGCTCTCCTTTAATGCTCACTTCCAGACTACTGCCACTTTCACCCCTCGTACATCTCATCACCTTACTTTTACCCACATTTATCTTTAGCTTTCTTCTATCACACACTCTCCCAAACTCTGTGACCAACTTCCTCACTCCCTCCTCCGATCCTGCCACAAGCGCAGTGTTGTCCGCAAACAACAGCTGGCTCACCTCCCACTTTTCTCCATTTTCTTTAACCATCTCCAATCCCTGACCCACTACCCTTGCATTTACCTCTCGCACTACCCCATCCATGTATAAGTTGAACAGCCACGGCGACATAATGCATCCTTGACGAAGTCCCACCTTTACCTCGAACCACTCACTCTCTTCATTTCTAATCCTAACACAAGCTCTACTACTCTCATAAAAACTCTTGACAGCTCCTAGAACCTTTCCTCCTATCCCGTAAATCTGCAAAACCTCCTACAGTGCCTTTCTGTCTCCCCTGTCTTAAGCCTTTTCCAGGTCCATAAAGGCCCAAAAAACATCCTTCCCCTTTCCTATAGCTTTCTCACATATCTGTCTTACCACAAAAATCTGATGTACACAACCTCTACCCGTCCTAAATCCACACTGTTCCTCACCAATTACTCCTTCTGTTCCTCTCCTAATCCTCTCAATTAAGATCCTCCCATAAGCCTTCCCAACTACACTTAACAAGCTAATCCCTCTGAAACTACTACATTCGCACTTGCCCCCTTTTCCCTTGTAAAGTGGAACTATACAGGCATTCCTCCAGTCCTCCGGCACTCTACCCTCTCTCCAGCAAACATTAAAATAACCTCACCAGCCAGTCCACCATCACTGTACCTCCTTTTTTTAGACATTCTGCATGGCATCCATCCAGACCAGGTGCCTTACCTGCTTTCATCATCTTAACAACTGCCTTCACTTCATCCTTCCTTATTTCTCCTCCATTTTCCTCACTCATCACAGTAATTTTCTTAGCATTTCCCACTGCAGCTATCTTTCCCTCCCTGTCCTCCTTCACATTTAGCAACTCCCTAAAATATTCTGCCCATCTTCCCCTTATTGCCTTCTCTTCCATTATCATCTCTCCATCTGCACCTTTTCTTCTCTACTTGATTCGCCTCCTCTTCCTCTCTTAATTTCTTTCCAAAACATCTTTTTATTACTTTCAAAATTTTCTGTCATACTCTTACCCCATTTCACATCTGCTCTCCTCTTTGCCTCCTTTACCTTTTGCTTTACTTCTCTTTTCTTTTCTTTGTACCTCTCATATGACTTCCTCGTCCTATTTTGTAACCAATGTGTGAAAGCTCGCTTCTTCTCTGTAAATTGTAAACCAGTCTTGCATTTATTGGTGGCAGAGTTTGGGAGAGTATGTGATAGAAGAAAGCTAAAGATAAATGTGGGTAAAAGTAAGGTGATGAGATGTACAAGGGGTGAAAGTGGCAGTAGACTGGAAGTGAACATTAAGGGAGAGCGACTGGAGGAAGTGGATAATTTTAGATACTTGGGTGCAAGTGTAGCAGGAAAAGGTGGAGTGAAGGTGGAGGTAGAATGTAGATTGAGAGAAGCGAGTAAATGCCTTGGTGGTTTAAAGAGTGTAATGAGAAATAGACATTTGGGAATGGATGCGAAGAGGAGACTGTATGAAGGAGTGATTGTGCCAACAGCACTGTATGGGGCAGAAACGTGGAACATAAGAGAAGAAGAGAGAAGGAGTTTGAATGTGTTTGAGATGAGGTGTCTGAGAAGTATGGCGGGGGTTACTAGGCTAGATAGAGTGAGAAATGAGGAGGTGAGGAGGAGAACAGGGATGAAAAAGGATTTGGGAGAGAGGGTTGATGAAAGAATATTAGGATGGTTTGGACACATGGAAAGAATGAGTGAAGAAAGACTAGTAAAAGAGGTATGGAAGGCAGATGTGGAGGGAGTGAACATGAGGGGACGTCCTAGGATGAGGTGGATGGATGGGGTGAAGGGGGCTTTGGGGAAGAGGGGAATGTCTGTTGAGGAAGGAAGGGAGAGGACGGAAGACAGAGGTGAGTGGAGAATGGTTGTATATGGATGATGTTGTGACTGCATGAGGAGGAATGGGCGGGGGGGGTGGGGGGGTGGGGGTGGGGTAGTATGTGTGAGTAAATTTTGACGCAGCCCGAAGGGATTTCTCCCCGTCCTCTCCTTATATGCAAAGGGGGACGGAGAGGGGGGGTCGCCGATTAAATGAAGCGGCCTTGCTGTGGATGTACTGTGTCTTGCGACACTGCTTTCTGACCCAGGGCGGTGGGCGGGGTGCAGGGATGACCCGTCATCCAGGAGGTGCTCAGATGAGAGGAAGGGTGGGAGGGGTGTGGAGTGTATTTGGGGATGAAATGGGTGGGAGTGTTTTTATGCCTTTCCATTTTTGGCTACCTCCCTTGGAAGGGGGAAAAAGCCTTGGTATATGTATGTATGTAGTATACATTATAGAAATGATCATGTAATATTGATTTTTTATTTCCATAAACCATGCATTTTTATTTTGTATGTTTAGTAGTTTTTATATAATCTTGATATATCATTCGGTAGTATATACAAAAATTGAGTTACAGTAGTTTGAAAATTATATAATTCTGGATCAGTATGTTTGATGTGTCTGCTTGTGAGTACTTTCTTATAAATGTAATCTTTCTTTGATGAGAATTGTACTTTTTACTACATTTTGTATTTTTCATATATGTTATAAATTATCTATCCTATGATAAAAATTCTCTAGTGTTACGATGGTAGTTCACTGATAAGGCCTAGACTACTAGAATATGTGGTGACATTGTGGTCACCCAGTACCAAAAAGAATATAAAGAAAATAGAAAGAATCCAGAGAGCAGCCACAAAAATGGCATCTGCACTTGCAAACTTGTCATATGAGGAGAGATTGGCTAAACTGGCGTTACCGACTCTGGAGCAAAGAAGAGAGGTGACCTACTGACCATCTACAGAATCGTGAAGGGCACAGAAATATTCGATAGAGAGGACTTGTTAACCTGGGACAAGAGGACATGGAAAGAAAAAAAAAACAAAAAACATAGCTACATAAGAGATCTGAAGAAAAACAGTTTTCCACATAGAGTGGACACTTTGAACAAACTGGACAATGAAATAGTGTGCGCAAAAACCATTCATAAGTTTAAGAGCAAACTAGACACTGCGAGGTACAAAGGCGGGACAACGAGCGTAGCCCCCCTTCCCGCAAAATATAACTAGGTAAATATAGTTTTTATTTATCTAATTTGGCAAATTTTTCTAGTCCAAATACCATGCAAATTGTTTATTCTTCATTTAACTTATTATCTATTATTAGTATTGATCAGTTAGTTATAACAGTAAAAACTCATTTTTTTTCTTATGTATCACTGATGGTGGTAATAAGGAAATAAATTGGGTACACTCCTTATACAGTTTAAAGTTCACATTATGCATGTTGAATATTTGAAACTGTTGTCATATAAGTGTTGGAATTAGTATACACCTTACTGGCACTCCCTTATTTAAGTTTTATTTTTATTTATTTATTTTTTATATTTTTTTAACATTGATAAGATAATTTTCCATGATATCCTAACTGATGTTCTTGAGTTCTTCCATCAAATTCTCTTGCTTGTGGTCTTCTGAAAGGGTTCTCATATTGTATAGTGTATGGTTAAGAGGTGACGGTAATCTTACTCTCCTGCTGCAGTTACTGGGCAGTGGGCAGGAGATAGGGAACACCCTTCATCCACAAGGAGCCGAGATAAGAAGGGAACAATGGGTGGTGGATGGGAGTGGGTACTTGCCTTGATTGAATACCTCCCTTATAAGGGGAAAGAAGCTCTTGGTATATAGACAGTAATATTACTTCCTTGCCACCTAGTTCCTGGTGATATACAAATTTGGTGCCACCTAATTCACTGTACTTAGGTGAACCCAATCTATTAATAAGGTGCTATGTGATCCATGTCTGCATCATGATAGTACTCTACATACTGTATCTATGAGGAATTTTCCTGTCTGCCACTAGGAATGCATCATTTAGCAGTTGGTTTTATCTGTATGTGTGATCTGATATTAAAGACTTGTCCAGTATGAGTGCATACATATACATACATATACCAAGGCTTTTTCCCCCTTCCAAGGGAGGTAGCCAAAAAGGGAAAGGCATAAAAACACTCCCACCCATTTCATCCCTAAATACACTCCACACCCCTCCCACCCTCCCTCTCATCTGAGCACCTCCTGGATGACGGGTCATCCCTGCACCCTGCCCACCGCCCTGGGTCAGAAGCAGTGTCGCAAGACACAGCACATCCACAGCAAGGCCGCTTCATTTAATCGGCGACCCCCCTTGCATATAAGGAGAGGACGGGGAGAAATCCCTTCGGGCTGCGTCAAAATTTACTCACACATACTACCCCACCCCCCCGCCCATTCCTCCTCATGCAATCACATCATCCATATACAACCATTCTCCACTCACCTCTCTCTTCCGTCCTCTCCCTTTCTTCCTCAACAGACATTCGCCTCTTCCCCAAAGCCCCCTTCACCCCATCCATCCACCTCATCCTAGGACGTCTCCTCATGTTCACTCCCTCCACATCTGCCTTCCATACCTCTTTTACTAGTCTTTCTTCACTCATTCTTTCCATGTGTCCAAACCATCCTAATATTCTTTCATCAACCCTATCTCCCAAATCCTTTTTCACCCCTGTTCTCCTCCTCACCTCCTCATTTCTCACTCTATCCAGCCTAGTAACCCCACCATACTTCTCAGACACCTCATCTCAAACACATTCAAACTCCTTCTCTTCTTCTTCTCTTATGTTCCCCGTTTCTGCCCCATACAGTGCTGTTGGCACAATCACTCCTTCATACAGTCTCCTTTTCGCATCCATTCCCAAATGTCTATTCCTCATTACACTCTTTAATCCACCAAGGCATTTACTCGCTTCTCTCAATCTACATTCTACCTCCACCTTCACTCCACCTTTTCCTGCTACACTTGCACCCAAGTGACCCTGCAGATATTTTATCATCCAACAAAAGAAACACCATGTGAGGATGAAGCTTTTCCATCTCTATTGACAGAAGTCTTGTAGTAATTAAGATACTACCACCTACCCACCAACATGAATGTAAGCCCTTAGGCATGATATCTTACATATACCTGTAGGTTTCATACCTTACTAGAAGATCTAAATTTTTTCTTCCTCCATAATTCTACTTGTTTCCCTTACTCTATAATTTACTTCCACTATCATTTCCTGCTACATGTGACCCCAGACTCATGAAAAGTGGTAGCCTTGAGGATGTGATGCAATGAAATCCTAGCATCAGGTTACTGAGACAATGAAATAAAAACCATTAACATTTTTATTGATACGGTTTCTATAACATGTTACATGCACATATAAAACTATATATAAAAAAGAAAACTATAAAACAGGTAACAAAAACTAACATTTTAGTAGTCATCCCACCCAGAGCTGTGTTTAATTGTGTCCTGATTTTCTTTCTTAACTCTGTTGTATGCATTAGATTCGCCTTTCACTCTTAATTTTTTCTTTGAGATCTGTTTCTTCTGGTTCCTTTCCAAATCCTTCCGAGTACGATGCTTAACAACTCCTGGGGCAATAGAACTGGCAGTTGTTGAAAAGCTCCTGATGCTACAAATATCACTGACAGAATCATCAATAAGGTCCATAAGTGATGGAGGTTCCTCACCAGCTGCAGTAGCTGTCTGACGGGCCTGGCGAGCTCTTGCTAGCTGCTCTATGAGAATCTTTCTAGATTCAGCATTAATATCTTTTCCTTTCTTTTCCTTCCTTCTTCTAGATCTACCACATGACTCTTCCTCATCAGAATCCCCCTCGTCTTCTCTACTATCAGTGACTTTATGACTACTCTCTTCTCCACTTTCTTCCCCTTCAGAACTGCCATGTTCTTCAGGCTTTATTGTCAAACTGTATTTCTTCAAGTCCTGGCACAGTTCCTCCAATTGAGTTTCTTCTTTCAAGTCTTTACAGAGTGCGTGCGCCTCAACTCTCATCTCCTCTAATTCTTCTTCAGCATCTTCAATGAACTCTTCCTCCTCCTCCTCGGATTCCTCTTCTTCTTCTTCCTCTTCAAGGTCCCGGCCAACTCCATACTCTTCATTAAAGTTTTTCACTTCCTTCAAAAATCCACTTGCTTCAATCTCCTTATCAAGGCTCTCCTGACGTCTGTACATGAAAGGTAAAATGAGATGTATCATAATTCATGATATGAAAAATATATACAATAATGTGTTGATAATACTTTCTACACAGGCTTGCAAAACTGGAGGGAAAAAAAAAAGGGGGGGGGGTAAAGAGTCTATTATCAATAACTATTTAACAAATAAAATGCACACAAAGCTCCACAAAATAACTACTAAACTGAAGCATTTCCACTTACTCTACATCCTTTGAAAATTCAGGGAATAATTCGCTTTCATATCCAAATCTGCGCTTGAAAAAGTCTCGAACACAGTTGACATCCCTATCAAAGTACCTGGAATAGAAAAAAGAAGAAAAAAAAAAAATAAATAAAAATGTTAAGACAGCATCTGTACATATTAGTAACAATATACATACATACATACATATACCAAAATGCATTTTCCCCTTTATAAGATGGGTGTGCTGAGTCAAAGTATACATCTACTATGCACCCATCTAAAAGCCCAATCACTGTCCCTGCCATCTTAGCCCCTCCGGGATGAGAGTTCATTTATCCCTTGCCATACCATGTAGGTCAAAGATAATGCAGTGAGACATAGTGCATTCACAGCAGGGACTTATAGCTAGAGCTGGTTTACCCAGACAACTTCATTTTATACCTCCCCCGCCTTTTATTCACTTAAGAAATTTATGGAGGCTCTTGCCTTCTGCCCCTTTCACATTCCACTGCATTAACATAATAATATATACAAAGGTTTCCTGTACATTTTGAATCATGCGGGTATGTGATTTTTGTTGTATATATTCATATACATTCTGAGATTTCACCACGGCTGTTTCATGGGTATATGGATGAACACCTGCACAATGAAACCAAAATCCTCACCACAGAACATCACATGAAAATGATAGAATGATAGATACAGTTCTACAATAGAACCCTAAACACCACCAACCCATCTCATTACATCACATAGGCACCACCAGCATAACACTGAATAAAAGCAGCATTTTATGATACATCCACACAAAAACATATTCACACTCAGATCACTAAACAAACGCTCCTTGACAGATCACCAAACTCAATGTTCGTCCAGCATCCCGCAGACACAGCCACCCAGAAAATCCCTCTCGTGGGTTGTAAGAACCACACTGATATGCTTGCATTAAGGACACCATCCAGTGTTAAGACAATACCAACACAGGATAGGCCTGGTGGTCAATGATTCAAACTGCTCAAGGTGCAACTTCCACAGATAAAACACAGAGCACCTCATTGTACAATGCATTACATTCATAATCCCTTGACACTGACATAGTATTTCTTCCCTGAGTGACATATGGACCTTCCTGGAGGCAGCTGCCAGTTACTTGGGAGCTGTGGGTCTCCTGCAAGAGAGACCAGGGGCAACAGACTGACTGGCTGGAGTTGATGAGGAAGATTAATGCTTAAGCTATGAGCAGGAGAAAGAGATTGATGGAGAATGAACAAGAATATACATTAAAATAACCTATTATATACTGATGACACTGTTCAGCCTCCAGAGAAGAGGTTTGCAAGTGTTTTTGAAGAAGAGTGAAAGTTGATTATGAGAGCAAGTTTACAGTAGTGGGGGAGGGGAGCAGTTATTAGTTGTCAGCTCTCTTTATGGAGAACTAACTGGTGGGTGATTCTTTGATTCACAGTATTCAAGAGTATATGGAATATTCAGTTTTTATTGCCATGTGTGAGTATAAGAGTTTAGTTTACTAGTGTAACTTCAGATTCCTTACATTTTTGCATTGACATGGCTTGTGGACACCATCTGTGGAAAGTCGATGAGGATTGGTTTGTCCTGTTCATCAATGAGAATGTTGAACTCATTGAAGTCACTGTGGATGACGCCTAAACTTGCAAGATGGACAATGAGATCCATCAAGTCACTGTACAGTTGTGGAACATCAGCAATGTGATGAACGTTGCATCTGGAATTATAATTAACATAAGTTTATTATTATGCACATAGGAAAAGAAGTCAATGAAAATTTTCAACACGAAATAGTTCCAAGCCATTCCATTGTTTAAGACCACTGGAAACATGATACATACATTCATATACCAGCGACTTTTCCCCCCTTACCAGGGAGGTTGCCAAAATTATAATTCCACTCCCACCCATTTCATCCCCACATACTCCACTCCCATTCACCACCCCTCCCTCCCTCTTTTCTTGATTCCTCCTGGATGATGGGTCATCCCTGCATCTTGCCCACTGCCCTAGGTCATAAACAATGCAGCAAGACATGGCACATCCACAGCAAGACTGCTTCATTTAATCGGTGACCCACCCCTTCATGAAGAAGAAGAAGAAAAAAGAGAGAGAGATGGCATATCCATAGCAAGACGGCTTCATTTAATCATGGAGACAGAGACAGAGACAGAGACACACACACACACAGAGACAGAGACAGAGACAGAGAGAGAGACAGACAGACAGACAGAGAGACAGAGGGACAGACAGACAGACAGACACACACACACACACACACGGAAGAAATCCCTTCAAAAAACATAATGCAAACTATCATTAAAATTGCTGTAAAACCTTGCACTGTGATGGCATCCCCTGCAGCAAAAAAGAATGGTGTAAGCTAGATTATAACGGTTGTGCATCTCACTTCAGTGCAGGTTGATTTAAATATGCCAAGATTGACATACCCAAATCAGAATCTCCATACCAGTCAGAATAAAATCATTAGAGTACAGCACTCTGTGAAAGCATTGATGAATTTTAACACTTTAATTCATGTTGACAGGCAAACGAGTAATAGCTTAATCACTTTACATCTAGGAAGCACACCAGGCGAGCAGGTTAGGGCATCGTTACTTGCAGCAAAGGTCAAGGGGATAGTGGTTCAAATCCTGCCACCACTGAAGTTGAATCAAGGGCATGGCTCATTAAATTCCACACTACAAAGTCCTCTGTAAGGGGCACCATCCTAGCCTCCTGATAGGGATGAGTTTGTGACATTAAACCATATCACATTATCACTATAAAACTACGTTATACAAAAAGTATGGAACTACTTACAGTGGATGGCCATTGACAAGCTCCATGATGATGCAATGACGACTGAAATCAACTGGTTTGGGGACAGGCACTCCCCGCATGTGTAGGGCCTTCATGTAAGCAAACTCTTTGGTGGCAGACAACCGGGAGAGGTAAATCCATGATGCCCTATTACGGTGATGATGATAATCACGTTTTTCTTTAAGTTTGCGAAATGATGTACGCCCAAGCCTGTAATGATTGCAGATTTCATAATGGTTACAGAAGAACATCCTCCACCTCCTTTATCACTCACATCACTTATGTCCTTTCTACGGAAGTTATGCAAAGAATCTGTACATAAGGGTTACAATACAGTAATCCCTCCCATATCCAAACTAATATTATGTGAACTGCCATCATTAATCATTATCTTAAGTACCCAACCCCATGATGGTATGCTGTGCAGGTACATACATACATATACCAACTGCTTTTTCCTCTTACAAGGGAGGTAGCCAAAGTCAAAGGCATAAATCCACTCCCATTCACCACCCCTCTCTCTCTCTATTCTTAGCTCCTCATGAATGACAGGTCATCCCTGCATCTCACCCACTGCTCTGGGTCAGAAGCAATGTAGCAAGACCACACATCCACAACAAGGCCGTTTCATTTAATTGGCAACTCCCACTTCTCCGTACCAAGCTATAATCAGTCTAATGCATCCTAACAATCTTATTACCACTTTTTATGTACTCACCTATGTAGTTTCATGCACAGAGGATTTCCCTCAGGGTCAGCAACTACATAAATGTCTGATTCTTTGCCAACACCAATTTGGCTCCCAACTGATCCAACAACTTCTCGTGATGAGAGAACTTTCAAAGCCAAATAGTCATAACCCATATTTGTCAGTCTGTATCCATCATCTGTAAGACAATGAAATTAATGCATTTCTTTTGCTGAATTCCTTATACATATTGAGTAATTCATACTATAAGGACTAACTCCATCCTTAAAAGTAAAAAGATAGGATAGTTTGATATCAAAGAAAGCAAACTATTAATTACTTCAACATCTTAATGAGAGTATTTGGTCTGACTTGGGGGACAACTTACAAACTAAAGGATCTTAACCTCCTTCCATTAAGCCTCTAAGCAAGCTAGCATATTATATAGATTCTGACAGCCTGGAGTAATTTTAAATAATTTTCTAGACAATATTTATCAGAGCTATGAGAGGATAACAAGGGTGGTGGATGGGAGTTGAGTGGGTGGATGCCTTCAATCTGGTTACCTCCTTTATGTGGGGAAGCTCTAGACATACAGATTGATAGATTAATTAATCTAAACTTCTAAAAGGGTATACATAAAACCCCTAAAAATTTGCAGGTCAAAGTAGCCATTATGGCTCAAACTGCTGTAGTTGGACTTGGCATTTAGGGTTAGTTATGAGAAAAAAAAAAAAAAAAACTTTAAAGTGATACTACAGTTATATTCTAAATGAAAATTAATGTGGATGTGCGGTGTCTTGCTGCATTGCTTTTGACCCAGGGCAGTGGGCGAGATGCAGGGATGACCATCCAGGAGAAGCCAAGAAAAGTAGGAGGGCGGGGTGGTGAATGGGAGTGAAGTATGTGGGGATGAAATGAGTGGGAATGGAGTTATGCCTTTGACTTTGGCTACCTCCCTTGAATGGGGGAAAAAAGCCATTGGTATATGTAAGTACGTATAAAAAGAACACAGTGTATAAAAATAGCAAAAATTCATACAGTGTTTTCCACGTTCATACGAGCACAAGCGGTGTTTGCAGAGTTCCTTGATAATCTTGATGACACCACCAGCTCGGATGTTGGCAATTTGAGTGACTAGTGGTGCTGGTACTAACTCATGGTTTTTCATCCCCATTTCAATCTGGCAAGAAAGAAAAATGTAGTTTAATATGTTACACACATATGGTTGAGACAGTATAGATTGCAGATTAACATCTGGTTTATTGAAATGTAATTTTGAAACAATATAATAATTGTTGTCTTCATTTTCAGTGATTGGAAACTTGCAGCCCTTCAGTAACTAGCAATGTTTCTTTGGCCCTTCCATAGATGTCACTGGGAAGAAATACTGCACTATTGTCTGTGTTGAATAAGGGTGGGTCTGTTTCTATATCACTGATTAACAGGAGAAATGGTCACTAGTTGTCAGTTCTCCTTGCATAATTCTGGTGAAAATAGTAAAAAAAAAAATTGATAGCGAGAAACCTTGGGCCCAATCAGGAGACTGTGTGCCAGTGCCTTGGGACAACACTATCAGATGGAGGTGAAAATATTGATAGGTTTTAAAAATGGGTGACAGATAAATGGTTCTCTTTGTTGTCCATCTTGCAGGACCACCACAAGTATGTATCACTGGGGTCTAGACTACAAAAATTTCATGTAATTAGTACTTACAATACTTCAGTGATACTTTTACAGACCATAATCATTCACCATTCTTTTATGACTAGTTTCATAAATTGTACTAATCTATAGTACAGTAACTGCATGTCTTGTATGTGAGAGTATAAATTTACTGATTTTCCCAATTATTTTATTTAGATTAGATATTCTGGTTAAGTAAATTAAACAAAAGTATAGCCAATACCCATCTGGGGTATTGGCTGCTTGTTACTGTGGCAAAGTAGCATGCAGTCGATACTTTAGGGTCTATATGGGGCGCCCCTACGGACCAGAGCCACACATCATTTTGTCTATGATAGAGGAAAACTCTGTTCATAGAAAAATGATGACACTTTTATACTACGACTGTCCCTCCGTTATGCTGTCCCCCAACCCTTGTTGCTATACTGTACCATTTCTCTGAGTATTTTCTTTTTCTATGGTGGGGGAATTCCCTGTGGTGGGGGAAAAGAATACTGCCACCAAGTATTCCCACTTGGATAGTAAGAGGCGAGAAAAAAAGGGACGGGGATTGGGACTAGGCATCCCTCTCCTTGTAGCCCTACAGGGCACATTCCTAGAAAAAAAGGCAGAGGCATAAGAGGGGCTGGAGGGCCTCGGTCCAGCACCCTAAGGTTTGGGTCTTTTAATGTGCATGGATGTGGTACAGATAAGAGTAAATGGGAAGAGATAGGTAGTATGTTTGTGAGAAGAGAGATGGATGTGTTGGCTTTGAGTGAAACTAAGCTGAAAGGGAAGGCTGATTGTAAGTTTGGGAATGTAAGTGGGAGGTTATCAGGAGTGAAGAGAGGGCGAGGGAGGGAAGGGGTGGCTATACTAGTAAGTGAAGAGATAGGTAAACGTGTAGTGGAGTGGAAGGAGGTTTCCTCAAGGATAATGTGGATGAAGGTGAAACTGGGAAAGGAGATGTGGGTTTTTGTAAGTGCATATGGGCCTGGCAGTGAGAAGAATGTAGAAGAAAGGGAGGCCTTTTGGATAGATTTAAATGAGTGCATAGAGGGTTTAGGGAGAAGTGTAAATGTAATAGTACTGGGAGACCTTAATGCTAGGGTAGGAAAGGAGCCAATTGATGGAGTGGTTGGGAAATGTGGAGTTCCAGGAAAGAATCGTAGTGGAGAGTTGATGGTGGAAATGTGTCTAGAGAGTTGATGATAGCAAATACAGTGTTTCGGAAGAAAGTCAAGCATAAGTACACATGGGAGAGGGTGGTGGAGGGAAAGGTGGTAGATAGAGCTTTAATGGACTATGTAGTGGTAAATAGGATTATGATAGGAAGAGTTAGGGATGTACATGTGCTAAGGGGAGAGGGTGGGGGAATATCAGATCATTTTCTGGTGGAAAGTAAGTTGAGAGTGGAGGATAGATGGAGGAAGAGGAAAGGGACAAAAGGTAGGGAGGTGCTTAGAGTGAACTCTCTAAACGAAGAGGAAAAGGAGAAGGAGTACAAGAGGAAGCTGAAGGAGGAGTGGGAGGAAGTGAAGGATAGAGTGGAGGTAGGTGTGGAGGAGGAATGGGGATGGTTCAAGGAGGGAGTCACAAAGTGTGCAAGGATGGTGTGTGGAACAAGAAGGTCAGGAGGAAATAGAAGGAAGGGTAGTGAATGGTGGGATGAGGAAATGAAGAAGGTTGTAGAAGAGAAGAAGCGAGCTTTCACAGATTGGTTGCAAAGTAGGACGAGGAAGTCATATGAGACGTACAGGGAAAAGAAAAGAGAAGTAAAGCAAAAGGTAAAGGAGGCAAAGTGGAGAGCAGATGTAAAATGGGGTAAGAGTATGACAGAAAATTTTGAAAGTAATAAAAAGATGTTTTGGAAAGAAATTAAGAGAGGAAGAGGAGGCGAATCAAGTAGAGAAGAAAAGGTAAAAGGTGCAGATGGAGAGATGATAATGGAGGAGAAGGCAGTAAGGGGAAGATGGGCAGAATATTTTAGGGAGTTGCTTAATGTGAAGGAGGATAGGGAGGGAAAGATAGCTGCAGTGGGAAATGCTAAGAAAATGAGAGTGATGAGTGAGGAAAATGGAGGAGAAATAAAGAAGGATGAAGTGAAGGCAGCAGTTAAGATGATGAAAGCAGGTAAGGCACCTGGTCTGGATGGATGCCATGCAGAATGTCTTAAAAAAGGAGGTATAGTGATGGTGGACTGGTTGGTGAGGTTATTTAATGTTTGCTGGAGAGAAGGTAGAGTGCCAGAGGACTGGAGGAGTGCGTGTATAGTTCCACTTTACAAGGGAAAGGGGGACAAGTGTGAATGTAGTAGTTTCAGAGGGATTAGCTTAACCCCTTCCATACGGTGCCGCACACGTAGGCGTCATGAGGAGCAAGTGGATTCGCGACGCTGCCATATCGGGATCTTGATTATATTTATTGTAGTCACTCCTGTGTTTTTACATTCTCCCTAATCTGCTCTTAATCCCATTCTCTGTGGTTTTCAAAATTCACGGGTGAAAGATAGAACGATCGATATAAGCCGTGACTATATTTTATGATGCAAGTATTATTACGACACGTCGTACGGCTGGCATTGGCTGCTGCCCGCGAGATTTAAGTCCCATAGTGAAGTGGTTAAGTGTAGTTGGGAAGGCTTATGGGAGGGTCTTGATTGAGAGGATTAGGAGAGGAACAGAGGGAGTAATTGGTGAGGAACAGTGTGGGTTTAGGACAGGTAGAGGTTGTGTAGATCAGATTTTTGTGGTAAGACAGATATGTGAGAAAGCTATAGGTAAGGGGAAGGATGTTTTCTGGGCCTTTATGGATCTGGAAAAGGCTTACAACAGGGTAGACAGAAAGGCACTGTGGGAGGTTATGCGGATATACGGGATAGGAGGAAAGCTTCTGAGAGCTGTCAAGAGTTTTAATGAGAGTAGTAGAGCTTGTGTCAGGATTAGAAATGGAGAGAGTGAGTGGTTTGAGGTAAAGGTGGGACTTCGTCAGGGATGCGTTATGTCACCCTGGCTGTTCAACTTATACATGGATGGGGTGGTGCGAGAGGTGAATGCAAGAGTAGTGAGTCAGGGATTGGAGATGGTTAAGGAAAATGGAGAAAAGTGGGAGGTGAGCCAGCTGTTGTTTGCGGACGACACTGCGCTTGTGGCAGGATCGGAGGAGGGATTGAGGAAGCTGGTGACAGAGTTTGGGAGAGTGTGTGATAGAAGAAAGCTAAAGATAAATGTGGGTAAAAGTAAGGTGATGAGATGTACAAGGGGTGAAAGTGGCAGTAATCTGGAAGTGAGCATTAAGGGAGAGCAACTGGAGGAAGTGGATAGTTTTAAATATTTGGGTGCAAATGTGGCAGGAAAGGGTGGAGTGAAGGTGGAGGTAGAATGTAGATTGAGAGAAGTGAGTAAATGCCTTGGTGGTTTAAAAAGTGTAATGAGGAATAGGAATCTGGGAATGGATGCTAAGAGGAGACTGTATGAAGGAGTGATTGTGCCAACAGCACTGTATGGAGCAGAAACATGGAACATAGAGAGGAAGAGAGAAGGAACTTGAATGTGTTTGAGATGAAGTGTCTGAGAAGTATGATGGGGGTTACTAGGCTAGATAGAGTGAGAAATGAGGAAGTGAGGAGGAGAACAGGGGTGGAAAGGGAGCTGGGAGATAGGGTGGATGAAAGAGTATTAGGATGGTTTGGACACATGGAAAGAATGAGTGAAGAAAGACTAGTAAAGGAGGTGTGGAAGGCAGATGTGGAGGGAGTGAACATGAGGGGACGTCCTAGGATGAGATGGATGGATGGGGTGAAGGGGGCTTTGGGGAAGAGGGGAATGTCTGTTGAGGAAGGACGGGAGAGGACAGAAGACAGGGGTGAATGGAGAATGGTTGTATATGGAAAATGTTGTGATGCATGAGGTGGATTGGACGGGGGAATGGGGGTGAGGTAGTGTGTGTGAGCAAAAATTTTTGACGCAGCCTGAAGGGATTTCTCCCCGTCCTCTCCTTTATATGGGGGGACGGAGAGGGGGGGGGTCGCCGATTTAATGAAGCGGCCTTGCTGTGGATGTGCTGTGTCCTGCGACACTGCTTCTGACCCAGGGCAGTGGACAGGGTGCAGGGATGACCCGTCATCTAGGAGGTGCTAAGATGGGAGGGAGGGTGGAGGGGTGTGGAGTGTTTTCGGGGATGAAATGGGTGGGAATGTTTTTGTGCCTTGTCCTTTTTGGCTACCCCCCTGGTAAGGGGGAAAAAAGCCTTGGTATATGTATGTATGTATGTATAGCCAACCAGTTGAGTCAACCAGATTTAACAAAATAATTTGAAATCAGGTCTCAGGGAACAGACAAACTATTGCTAACTTTGGTCCCTAAACAAGATTTCAGAAATAACAGATGGAAAGTACATAGCAACCTTTGACAAGCAAGACTGAAGATTCAAGGGGTACATCAACTACTGGGAAAGACTGGAAAAGCTACAGCTGTACTTCCTCCAGCAGCACAGAGAGAAGTAAATCATTATCTATAACTATAAGATTTTAGAAAACAGGGTTCCTAATGTCAACATCACAAAAAAGAACCAAAGAAAATGAAGGCTAAGTTATGTCAGGACGACCCCTGGATCATCTCAAAGAATTAGGACCTTGACACACCAGTTTCACCTACGATGGAACACGGCTCTTCAACTGCATCCCGGAAAAACTCAGGAACCTGAGTGGTGTAACACCTGACACCTTCAACCACCATCTGGATGTAAGGTTGGTCAAGATCCCAGACCAACCACCCACACCAGGCTACCCAAGCTCCAACTCTGACAGTTTAATAGACTGGACTATCGAGGTAAGACAGCTGGCTGGCTTCAGTGGAGATCCATCTCAACTGCATCAATTACGGACAGAAATAACACCTCAAGAATCAAGATGATAAAATTCTAGAATCACAGAAGCTCGGATATTTGTGTTATCCTCGGCAATTGTAATTGTTATTTTGAACTATGTGTTCTTTTCATTATCTGCACTTCATGAATCATGTATATTGATTTAATGCCAAATAAACATTATTACTATTATAACATGTAACTTAAGAAGTTAAGTTCTCCAGTAGTTTCTAACCTAACAAACTATTCCATAGAAATATTTCAAGCAAGAAAAAAAAGAAAAGTGAAAAATGTGTTTGTCTTATACTGGAATAAAACCAATTAAGTTTAGTAGGATAGGAAATAAACTCGACAGTCCATTTTCATTTTGACTTTCTTTGAGCCTTGAGGCGAACAGGTTAATTACTTTTCAGCCGAGGGCGCGTTATTAATTGAACTTAGAATTTACAATAAAATACATCAATGTAAAATTGGGAAAATGAAAATATGAATCGAAAAAATAACAATGCCCAACATACATCATTGTATGAAAGCTGAAAATAAACACCGATTGAATTATTTGTTTACGTAAAAATACCTCCAGCTTCCTTGATCATATAAGCCACTACTGAAGGGTTGAATAACTTACAGCTGTCAGTACACGAAAGTCTTCTCTGCTGAGGTATCTCAAGATGCCCACTTTCAGTTTCCCCATTGTGCTAAATACTTAATTCACGCTTTCAAGCTGCCAGTCTCGCGTGTTTTTAGTTCTTCGTCACCATTCGGCTCGTGTGGTGTAAACACAAATTCGAGTATGTAATTATTTATTTCGGAAAATGATAATGTCAAATATAAGGATAATGATTTTGGTTTTATAATATCTACATTGTATCGAACTTGTATAAATGCATGTAAACTGAATGACCTCAGTATTATTGAAAGTATTTTTGTTGACACCGATTCGCTTTTATCATACAAAACATTACGTACATCGTCTGCCATGGCCGGGGTGCTATTACGAAATCCAATTACTAAGTTTTCTCCAGCAAGCATAAGATTTAGACCAAAAACAACATATGTGGTGTTGTAAGTATAGTATATTGAGTATACATGATATTAGATTACATATTTTGTGTGCGCTGTATTTACAAGGGTATATGTAATAAGAGTGGGAAAGTTGAGTTCAACTTGCCAGGAAGGGCAGTCATACTATTTTTTTTTTCCTAAAAAATCAGATAGGCATATGGTGTAATGACATTTTTTGTGCTCCTGGAGCGTAGAATAGAGTTATATTGAATTCCTCGCAGGATGTCAGCTCTTGACAAATAAAGTTCCTGGAGTGTTTTGAACTGTTGTTGAATTGGGGGAGTATTAATTAGATCTAAATACAGAGGAGTGAGAGGCCTGCTGATGTCATTAATCAAGTATGGTGTGAGTTTTATATATAACTAAAAAAAACTGATTATTGGGTACTGGATTAAATATTGTAATTTTATGTTGATGAAGAAGTTATGGCGTTGTATAACTTGAGTAATCTCTCTTATTCCTAGAGAAGGCCTGTGAACATCATACATGTTCTCTATTCAGACTATTGGTAGATGGTATCATGGTTTTAAATTTGTGTGATAAGTACTTGGGTAAAAAATTGGTCAATTTATAGTACCCAACCATCGTTCATATCACATTTCTCACCAGAAACACATAAGCCATTGGTTGGGTGAAACTATAAATTGACCAAATTGAGTAACATTTACATTATAATGATTAATGATATAATGATTATATTTTAAAATGCACTCCTGTCATTAGGAAATTAAATTATGATAGAGTAGTTATCTTTTATACAATATTACTATATAAGAGAAACAAAGTACATGACACTGAAGTGTCTCATTGTTTCAAGTGCCAAAATATTAGCTAGAGCCTAGGAGTAAAAACCTGCACTAAAGAACAATTGTTAAGGTGTAGTTATTCTGAATTTTGAGTGTGATGGAAAAGAAGAACAATTTATAAACTGCTCATTAACCTCTTCAATATGAATTGAATATTCACACAAGAGTGTGAAGCTGCCTGATATACAATGATGCATCACAATACACACATTATGGAAAGACAAGGGAAGTGAAAAGAGAAAACATGTGTGTGCTAATTTTTTAACATTTCACCATGACTATTTATAGTAGCCCTATCTCTTTTATTCACTCTTGTAGTAATAATCAACTTTTACTAATAAATGCTTTTTAGTGTATAGCAAGCTTGCATTAATAAATTATAGTATATGCTCTACAGTGCATATGTCAGTGTGTGTCTGTATTTATCTAATTGTAATATACATGAAAGGAGCAACCTTTGTTGGGCCCCGTCTCTTATTCTCTAATTTTCTAATATACCCAGACTCAAATTTATGTACAGTTCAAACTTAATCTTTGAGTTCCAATTATCATATTTAGGTTTGAACTCGTGTATTGTTTGAGCTTGGGCTATATTGCCTTCTAAGCTATTCCACAAATTTCTAGTTAAGAACCAAAAGGTCGTCTGTCAACATGCTCCGCCTTTGTAATCCATTGTAAATACATCTATATGGAAAAATGTATTTCTTCATACCCTTTCAACATGTGGTCTGTATGTCTGCTCACATAGGCCTATCATATTTTTTCCTGCCAGCTAGCCTCTTATTCTATCTCTTTTTCTCTCTGAGTCAACCCTTTAGTTGCTGTAGCAGCATAAGGCAGGAGTTGGCTTTTTCTGGTAGTAAGTGCGACACACACACGCATGGCTCAACAGTGCAGGGGTAGCATTCGCAACCCCTACTCAAGCAATCAGATTTCAATTCCAGTCCAGAGCTTAGATAATTTCAGTATCACTATGCTGTGACCCTGCACTCCAATTCTTATGGGCAATGAATTGGGTGTGTGTGTGTGTGTATGTGTGTAAGGTCACACACACACACACACACACATATTCTTCCGAACTTATTTGGATAAAATATACATACATACATACATATACCAAGGCTTTTTCCCCCTTCCAAGGGAGGTAGCCAAAAAGGGAAAGGCATAAAAACACTCCCACCCATTTCATCCCTAAATACACTCCACACCCCTCCCACCCTCCCTCTCATCTGAGCACCTCCTGGATGACGGGTCATCCCTGCACCCTGCCCACCGCCCTGGGTCAGAAGCAGTGTCGCAAGACACAGCACATCCACAGCAAGGCCGCTTCATTTAATCGGCGACCCCCCCTCTCCGTCCCCCCTTGCATATAAGGAGAGGACGGGGAGAAATCCCTTCGGGCTGCGTAAAAATTTACTCGCACATACTACCCCGCCCATTCCTCCTCATGCAATCACAACATCATCCATATACAACCATTCTCCACTCACCTCTGTCTTCCGTCCTCTCCCTTCCTTCCTCAACAGACATTCCCCTCTTCCCCAAAGTCCCCTTCACCCCATCCATCCACCTCATCCTAGGACGTCCCCTCATGTTCACTCCCTCCACATCTGCCTTCCATACCTCTTTTACTAGTCTTTCTTCACTCATTCTTTCCATGTGTCCAAACCATCCTAATATTCTTTCATCAACCCTATCTCCCAAATCCTTTTTCACCCCTGTTCTCCTCCTCACCTCCTCATTTCTCACTCTATCCAGCCTAGTAACCCCCACCATACTTCTCAGACACCTCATCTCAAACACATTCAAACTCCTTCTCTCTTCTTCTCTTATGGATAAAATATGGGGAAGGGTTATTCTTCCATCATAGTGGTGAGGGAGGAAATTAAATGCCCATCCATAGAAATAGTTTATTTTATATATTAAACTTATTCTCTAACACGAAATTGCCACAAATGAAAAATAGATATCCATGAGATATCTTTAACTTCTCCCGGAAACAACAGAATTCCACTGATCTGGAAAAGAGTAAACATAATTCTTATCCTAAAACTTAATATACTTCTTGATAATTTAGCATCTTATAGAACTATCTCCCTTCTACCATCATATCAAAAAAAGTCATGGGTTTTCTATAAGAGAGACTTGGGGCAACAAATTAATGACTTTTGGAAAAAATCAAAACAATTGCCCAGTTCTCTAAATTAGCATAGATTCATAGAGGGCACAGTCACCAGCATGCTAATCACAAATATTACTCAAGTGCTAAAATAATTTAACAAAAGTGTACCATCATAAAGATCAGTAATAGTGCCAATAGACTTAAATAAGGCATTTGATACAATCAATAGACACTTTGTCAAGAAAGATCATGGAGACTGACATTCATGACATCAAGAAATGACTTGCAAACTTCTTGGCTGTTACAGTGCTAAGTATCCCAGAACAACCAACTATTGAGGACCAATAGATTGTACACTGAAGGTTCCCCAAGGAACAACACTATAACCTGTATTGTACATCAAAGTTGTCACCTTTGTATTTGATCCAACAATATTAGCTCAGCACAATGACTACAAAACAGGAACCAGGAACACCTAAACATACTCAGACAAAGTAGAATAGTGGCAGAGACAAACCAAATAGAATCCTTCCCTCAGAAATCATCAGTGACATTGCTCATGTTGGAGAACCATGAATCAAAGAAATGTCCAAGAATCAAATTGAATGGCTAATTTCTTCTGTTGGACAAGAACCCAAAAATCCTAGGCCATACACTTGATATGTTCATATAATTCAATCTACACATGAATGATCTAATAGTGAAAATCAACAATTACCAATTATCATACAGTTGATACTTGGAGAATGTTGCAGTTGTATAGTGGGATGCTTGTATTATAAATCAGTGTGCCAAGTGGATTCTACCTTTTCTGATTCTTGTTACATATTAATTCTTATATTTGTACTTATTTCATCTTTCAGGCTACCAGAAACACCACCTGATACTCCAGAAGACAATGCATTACTTCGAACAGATGATTTGCCACTCTTCTCAGAGTTGTCGGCAGAGAAGTGTTGGGCAGGTATTGGGAAACTTGCCCTTGAATATGAATCAGGGGTTTGGGCTGTGGAAGAGAAGGCCAGAAGTAAGTACTATATTTGTAATCTTGAGCAGGCCTTTAACTTCTTTGCTGTGATGACTTCCTTATAAAAAAAAAATATATATATATATATATATATATATATAATGTGTGTGTGTGTGTGTCAGGCTTTTTTCTCCGCATAAGTGTGGGGGTAGCCAGTTTACCCACATTCACCCCATATTCATTCAAATCCAGTCATGCCCCCTATCACCCCAGAACCTCAAGGATGAAAGGTCATCCTTGTCTTCCTTCATACTGCTCAGCTCAAAGGCAATGCAATGAGATATGCTACCTCCACAGTAGGGCTCAACAGCCAGAGTTGGTTTTTAGCCTCACTGATTCATTACATGATGGACACCTCTCATCTCTCTCTCTCTCTCTCTCTCTATCTCTCTATCTCTCTATCTCTCTCTCTTCTCTCTCTCTTCTCTCTCTCTTCTCTCTCTCTTCTCTCTCTCTCTCTCTCTCTCTCTCTCTCTCTCTCTCTCTCTCTCTCTCTCTCTCCTCTCTCTCTCTCTCTCTCTCTCTCTCTCTCTCTCTCTCTCTCTCTCTCTCTCTCTCTCTCTCTCTCTCTCTTTCCACTCTTTCAAGTTGTCCAATCATAAAGCAGCACTACAGGACTGGTCTTCCTTTGTTTTCCACTCATTTGTTCATGCTTTGCTTGTTGCAGATGAAAATGAACCAAAAACGTTTGAAAATTTGTTGGAACCTCTAGATATCTTGGATGCTCCCCTCAATATGGCATGGAGTGCTGTCAAGACCTTGTACACAGTGAGCAATGACACAATGCCAACACAAGCATACATGAAGATCCACGAGCGAGCACGTAAAGCTAGAGTCCACAAGTTCCAAAGTCGACCAATTTATCAGGCATGCAAGGTGAGGGTGCAACACTGCTACTTGAGTAGCAGCTGTATGTATTGAAAGAACACAGAGAGAGATCTTGGGTCTGTTTTGAATATTGACTGCCAGTTCAACAGGACTACATCTCCAGATGAAGGTGTGAGTGTTGATGGAAGTTGAAGGTGAGCAGCAAGATGATTCTCTTAAAGATCTATCTCTTGTTTAGCATTTACATCTTGTTACAGGAAATGTATACAAAGCAGATGGACTTGAGTGGAGCACAGAAACGTGTTGTGCAGAAGTTCCTTCTTGAGTCAAGGCTTAATGGCATTGAGTTACCACCAGAACAAGCTCGAACATTCAACAGCATTCTTAAGAGACTCGAATATCAAAAATCTCTATATGTTAAGAAGGTTATGGTAAGGATAACTTCACAGTGTCACATGCCTTATATTTAAAAAGTAATATATATATTTGTGTGACACTCTAGAAATCATTTATTACATGAGATCTCATTAAATACAGTGTGTGTTGCATTGTGGAACAGAGAAATGTGTTGTTGATAACATTATATTTTGCTGCAGAAAAGTGATAATCAATAATTAAATGTTATTACAGGAGACGACAAATAACTTTATCCACCACATTAGGGATCCAAGTATGATGAGGGACTTTCCTTTAGACTTAGTAAAAGCAATGGCTCTGGACAAGTAAGTTTACTTTTTTTGTTAAGGTCTTGCTCAGTCTGTCTGGCAGGGAAGAGAGGGCAAAAGATAGGGTTGAATGGAGGGGGATTATGCAGGGATGAAAGATGACATGCTTAAAGGAACGTTCTTTGTCTACTATATAGATGAGTGGATAAGGAGGCAGGGGGGGTCATTGTATAGTGAAGTCAGTCAATCCATTGCCTGAGGTCTTTGTTGCAGAAGATCTGCATCCCCCAAGAAACCAGCCATGGTTATGGATTCTGCCCATAATTCACTTGGTGAATAAAATGTTGTGGAGCTGTCTGGAGTGAATTTATGAGCGAGTGCATACAAACACATACCTTTTCTACCTTATAAGGGGGGTGGTCAGGTCAAAGCAGACAGCCACCTTACACCCATTTGACACCTATGAGAAAACCTATTCATTGCCCCTCCCATCTGAGCACCTCATGGATATAATTATTCCCGTCCCCCTCTGCATGCATAGATTGGAGGCATTGCAGCAAGGTACAGTGCTTCCACAGGAGGGCCTGACTGTGTATTTTAGTATAATATGCTGTCTTCTGTGTAGTGATTATAAATGTGGTCCAAAATCTCAATGACTGGAAACATGCAGTCCCATAGCAAACAGCAAGTCCTTGGGCCTTCCCATAAACCTCTCAGGGAAGAAATGTTGGACTCTTGTTTATGTTGTATTAGTGTTGGACAGTTCCTGGGTTACAGTAGTAGGAAGAGGGGAGTAAAGTAGTTGCCAGTTGTCAGCTCTTCCTTTGTGAAAAAGTTGAGGAAATACAGTTGAAGATGTTATAGGTCTTGGATCTGGTCTGCTAATTGATTTTGAAGGCATGTAACAGGAAGATGACTGATGTTTGACTTGCAGGCAACCATCATTGGTCATTTCTGTATGGTGGTTGCATCTAAGGTAATTGTTGTCTGTTGCCAGGTTGTTTCTATGTAGGTGATGATCTGATTGTTGGTGTATAATTGTAATTCTTGCTCATCTTTTTCAGGGGGGGATTTCTTTGCTGGGTCAATTTCTGGTGATGATAGAAAAGTGTTACCATGAATTTCAGTAACTATCTTCAGCCCCACATTGGCTGGCAATGCCCCTTGGGCTTTAAGCATTCACTTTCCCCAACACCACTACATTCTCATTCATTCCAAAACTCTCCACACACTCATTTATCTAATTCTTAAATTCTTCTCTCTCTCTTTCACTGTACTCACTACCAAAGCTGTGTGCTTTCAAATGTCCATACCTCATAACTTATAAACAGTTCCACTCCAATACAACACAGACAACAATCCAAAAGTTCTTCCCAGAGATCCTTGGGTATTCCATTTATTGAAACTTGAGACAGCAATTTTTGTCATATTATTATGTGTAATTCATATAAGCCCTCCTTAGAGAAGCAAATTGTCTTATGTATTCATCATTGGATTCTTTATTCTCTTGTTGCAGACATAGAGCAATAGAAGGCCCATGGGCAGTGACCTTAGATCCACAAATATATGATGGTTTCATGACACATTGTCCTAATCAGTCTCTTCGTTTTAATGTATGGAGAGCGTACAATGTACGTGCTTCAAACCACATCAGCAAGGATGTAAACAACAGCCTTCACATTGAGGAAATCCGAAGTTCTCGGTAAGAAAATTGTGAAAATATTTGATGAAGTGCAAATGACATAAGACTAGCTTTTAAAATGTTAATGTCACATAATAGTGTTTAAAATTCAAATAAGTATATGTTTGAAAAATAATTTTTTGTAGGTAACATCCTAGCTTTGTAGATGTCTAAAGAAATTATGTAATTTGAGAGAGTATATTTTATTTTGAAATATGACATCTTTACTTAGCTATGTTCAGGGTGTATTGATGATAATGGCAAAATATTTTGATAGGTCTGTGGAATTGTTATCCCTATTCTTTATATGTTTTCATTTGTAGAGGTCACAGCACATGGAGTAGTGGTTTAAATTATTAACTACAATTTCTGATACTTTGCAGAAGAGAACAAGCAACCATTCTTGGCTATAAAGACTTTGTTGAGATGTCCATGGAAACAAAAATGGCAGGCAGTGTTGAGAATGTCCTTTCCATGATAACAAGCCTTGTTGCCAAAGGTGAGTTACTCTTAAGTTTTGATATTGTTTTTCTTTGTGTAGTTCATTAACCCCATCTAATTTGAACAGCACTTTGTGTTTTATTCTGGCTGCCTCTGATTGAATGGGGCGTGCTTGCTGTGTATGTGCTGTGTCTTGCTGCATTGCTTCTGACCCAGGGCGGTGGGCGAGATGCAGGGATGGCCTGTTGTCCAGGAGGAGCCAAGAAAAGAGGGAGAGAGGGGTGGTGAATGAGAGCGGAGTATGTGGGGATGAAATGGGTGGGAGTGGATTTATGCTTTGATTCTGGTTACCTCCTTTGTAAGGGGAAAAAGCTGTAGGTATATGTATGTATCAAGTTGTTTGATCTCTATGACACCCTGTGAGTAACAAAAGAGTAGTCTGTTCAACAACAATGGTCCAGCAAAAAACATTTGTAAGTGATTGGAGTGCTGTTTCTTCCATAGATATATTGCAATTGCTGCCTGTTAAAGCAGATGTAGTGTAGGTGTTGCTTTTGCTCTAAATGCAAATTTTGCATGGAACTAAGAGACTGCCATTTCTTCATCAGCAAAAGGAGAACAAATTAGGGAGCTGGAGTCCTTGCAAGCCTTTGCTGAGAGTCGAGGCTTTGATGGGGAGTTGCAGATTTATGATGTACCCTACTGGAGAAATAAAGAACGAAGAGCTAAGCTCAAGTATGTATCTGTGTCATGTACTTTCTCTCTCTCTCTCTCTCTCCATTTTTTTTTCTTACATTTTTTTTTCTTTTCTATTTTTTCTTTTCCTTAATTTTTTTTTCTTTCCTCTTCTTCCATTCATATCTTAAGCCCTTTCACTGCTATTGATAACATAAATAGTGGATCTATAAGTTGCCAAGATATTTTATTCAGCCAAAAGAAATACCATTTGCAATGAAAGGGTGAAGCATATTCTAAATGGCCATTCCCTGTTATTGCAGGGGATGGGGGGATATCAACAAACAATGAAGAAAGGGGTAAACCCGTTCTGGCTGATAGGCCTTGCTGTGGAAATAACTCATTCATTGTCTTTAACACAAGCATTGTGGCATGGTACAGGCATGACCTTTCAGTCATAAGATTCTAAATATAAAAAATAAATCATGAAAATCAACTAAAACTTATGAATCTGTTTTCCCTAACAAGCATAGACTCAGGGATGACTTGATTTAGGTTTTTAAGATTCTAAAGGGAATTGACATCAAAAGTGATAAAATTTTCATATTAAATGAGAATCAGACAAGAAATAGTGGTCTCAAACTGTCAGGAAATAGATTTAATTTGGAAATAGGTAGAAACAACTTTGCCAACTGTGTAGTTAATGAATGGAATAAACTTCCTGCAGAGGCAGTGCAATGTAGTTTAGTTTGAAGCTTTAAGAATCATTTAGATAAACACCTAAGATGCTGTAATGACTGCCATTTATTTTATATTATTTGTTTTTGTTATCATTCGTCTGTTTATTATTATTTGCTTGATTCACATTTATTATTAGTTATATGTCAATTTATTATTATTTACAATTTACCTGTTTGTTTATAATTTAACTACCTATGCATTTATTTATTAATTTCATTTATTATTATATATATTAATATATTTTTATTTATTCATTTATGAGGGGCACTGTCCTAGCCTTCCGATAGGGGGGAGTTTATGATGTTTAACCATATCATATCATCATTATTATAATTTTTTCTCATCCGACCTAGTTGGAACAAAGGGTCTCCTGTCAGCATGCTCTGCCTTTGTAATCCTTTAGTATATATATAGCTGTGGGTAATGCCAAAACATTTTAGTTCAATTTATAGGTACTCCAGGGCTTGAATACACAATGTCTGATTTCTTTTTCACTTGCAGTTATGACGAAGCACACCTTAGTGAATACTTCCCATTTGAACATGTCTTGGTAAAAATGCTCGAGCTCAGTGCCACTTTGTTTGGTGTTTCCTACGAACAAGTCCCCAGAGAGGAAGTCTCCCTTTGGCATGAAGATGTTCGTTTTTTCAACATTTTGGATGCTGATGATGGTTCGTACTTAGCTTCCTTCTACCTCGATCCTTTCCAACGGTGAGTGCAGACCATATACTTAAGCTTGTTCCATACTGCAATACACAACAGATTTTGTTGCTTACTCAGCTGAGGGTTAGGTCTTGGTCTATTTTGTAGCTGAATAAAATCATGTGGTGCTTAAGTTGCTGAAACACAGCAAAGGAAACAAGGACCAGGAGTGAAGTGTATATTCCTGATGTCAGGAATAAAAACTTCACTCCCAGTCCAGGTATCCTTTGCCGTGTTTCAGCAACTTGTTCACATGGATATTAATTTTCATCTGGTATTTTCTTTAATCAATTCTGTACAGTGTACCATGTTATTCTATTTTTCAATAAATTCACTTGATAGATATGTTTTTATTCTGGCTGGTTAGTGTGTAAGAGGATTTTGTTTTCCTTGAATGAGGAAGTTTAATATGGGTTAGTTCCCTCAGCTTAGTAACATACTTTATAAATTTTATTTTGATTGATGTCACATTATTCAGCTGAAGAGTTCTTGATTTACTGAGATTTCCTTTAAAACTGAATCTGACTTTAGCTCGATAAATTGATTGGCAATGGCCAAAACAAACTATTAAATATTTTGGATTTGGAAGCCATGTATGAAATGGATAACTTGTTATGCTTTCAAATATTTGTCTTAGGAAGTCATGTAAGTTGATATAGGATTTTGGTGGTTTTTAAGGTAAATTAATTTAGAATTAAATATATGGGAGTGTTAATGGCTTTTAAAGACTTCAGCTAGTCATGTATTTTGTCTTGTTTGTCAGGCCTGGTGCTAAGCTTCATAACCGTGTAGACTCAGCCTGGATGCTGGGTTCCCGCAGTCGCTCAGATGTGGCTGGAACCACACCAGTTGCTTCTCTCGTCTTTAATTTTGCGCCTCCACAAGGAGACCGCCCAGCTCTACTAACATTTAGAGATGTTAACATCCTATTCCAAAAGGTGTGGAGAAATTACCTTCAGATGGCTTGTTAAATGTATTTATGGATGACAGTGAATCAGATGTAAACTTATATATATATATATCTGTATACCAAGGGCTTTCCCCCTCATATGGAAGGTAGCCAAGTCAAAAGGCATGTACCTAGTCCCACCCCTCCATTCCCATCCATATACCTAAACAAAAGTATTAGGGTCCTTTATAAGTGGGTGGCTAAGTCAAAACATATTGCATATATTTACATACAAACACATACTTTGTCAGATATTCCATATGACAGCTGTCTAACCCAGACACCTTTATAATTTTCATCTCTTTTGCTCTAGCCTTATTATTTATAGTCATTCTCCTGGCATCTCCTCCTGCCACAATTAGTCTCCCTATCCTAGTGTATATTTAACAACTTTTTGAAATACTTTACCCATATTTATAAAAGATAGGGGTGTGTGAAGAGTGGCTGTAAATGGATCAGGAAATGATGCAACCCAAAGGGTTATTCTTGTCTGCTGTGTAAATATTTTTGAGAATATGAGGGGGAGTCACAGTATGGTAAAGCAGTGGGAATAAACCAGCTCCACTGTGGGGGGGTCTGCTGTGTTTTTTTTGGGTTCCCTATGGTCTGAGCAGTGGGGTAGGGGATAAGGATGGACCTTTGATTATTATAAGGTGTGAGGGACAATAAAGGTTTTGGATGTGTGTGGCATCTGTATAAGGTAGGTGTATAGTTTGACTCAATCACCTCCTTACAGAAGGAAAAGGCCCATTGATGTATGTGTGTGTGTGTGTGATTCACCATGATTTTGGATCATATGATGGACTTGTGATTGACAACTATTACCCTCCCAGATGAGGATGTGTGTGAATGTATACTCATTTTTAGTGTTGTTACTTGGGTGCAAGGTCAGAATGGAAACAATACAATGAGCTCATTACAAGGGCATCAATCTCAATATACCAAAAGCTTTACCCCCCTTATAAGCGAGGTAGCCAAGTCAAAAGGCACATATCTATTCCCATCCATTCCACTCCCATCCACCACCTTTTCCTCCCTCTCATATTAGCTCCTTGTAGATGATGGGTCATCCCTGTCTCCTGCCCACTGCCCTGGCTCAGAAGCAAAGCAGCAAGACACAGTACCTCCACAGCAAGGCCACTTTACTTAATAGGTGACCTCCCCCTCTCTGTTCCCTCATATGGAAAATAGAGAAGATGGGGGAGAGTTAGGGGGTGTCAAAATATCATGTGAGCAAAGGCATACTATATTAAATTCCCTGCTGCAGAAAGTTTTCTGTTAGGTGGCACTGTCCAAGCCCACTCTGAGAGATGGAGATCACAACAAAGAAGATGGGAGGAGAAATGTATGAGCTTTGGATTTGGGTGTGTGCTTTGATTTGAATAACCCCTGTATGTTGAGGGAAAAGCCTTTTGGTGTGTATATATTTACTTCAATTTTTTTATTTGCATAAGGTTTGTAGCTTTATTAGTCATAATTCTGTCCAGTTTTATTACTTATTGTGCATCCTTCATTGTTATTTGTCAGTTTGGTCATGCACTGCAGCACCTCCTAACCACAGTGCCATACAGTGAAGCTTCAGGACTCACCAATATTGAGTGGGATGCAGTTGATATTTGTGCTCACTTCTTCCACAACTGGTGAGTAATTGGCACCATAATAGATTTTACTGTAGGAGAGTGTGGTGTAAACATTAAGAGTACATGTTTAGATTAATCAATGTGTATCCTTGGCTCTCTCTTGCAGGAGAACTGTGGCCATGAGGTATCTGCCCATGGCCACTGGGTTTGATAAATCACTTGGAGAATAGATTTTGGTGAGTGAATGAGTCTGTTTTGGATCTTGTGCTGGATCATGATCAACAGCTGTTACCTTTCTGAATGAGAGCTTATTACTTGTATTGTGTGAACAATGGGTAATGCACCTGACATGTATACAGACACTTAAAGATAAGCTCCTTGAATGTAAAAGGTATTTCCTGAAATCCATGAGAACAGTGGTGAAGGATGATAAGTCAGGATGGAGAACAGTAATTAGCAGAGCCCCACAGGGGTCAACCCTGGCACCTTTAACCTCTTAATACGAGTCAAATTCTCATGCACAGCATTGGATGCCTAATGTATGATGCATCACACTACTCTTATAAAATATAAAGTCACTGCTGTATTACTCATTCTCTTTCACTCTGAGTAATAATAAACAGAAAACCTGATCAAACCAGTTCACAGAATTTGAGGGTCACTCATCTACAACTACAAAATAAACATAATCAAGATGCCAATGCTGGCATCCTTGTATACTCACTTGTGCCCCATGATGCCTGTAAATGATACGATGGAAGTTATAACAAGCTACACTAACATGTTTGCAGATGATGCAGAGATCATGATAAGGAAAGAAGAAGACTGCAGAATGCTACAACAAGATCTTGATAGTATATTTGCATGGATGTTATCATGGAAAATTTACCCTAATGGAAAAAAAAAATACAAAGTATTGGAAATTTGTAAAAACATAAAAAGACAACCAATTACTGAGTGGGAAAAGAGTTGGTTCCAAAAGGAATAGAAGAGGAAGAGCTGGAAGTGTTGGGCATAGGTTACTTATCATATGACAAACATAATAGCAAAATTGTGTGTGAAACATACAGACTATTGATAAACATAGAAGAAGCTTTTAGAACTTATTAAGCTTTTACTTGATAATAATTGATATTCTGCAAGAGGGCTGGGTGGATTGCTTATACCTTGTTCTAGAGAAGGCCTTTTATAAAGTACCTCACAGTTGAGGACCTCATGAGTGTTCCTTCTTTTGTGTATAATACAAATAGGTAAGTCATTTATGTAAATACAGACACACCACACACTGGGAATGTGGTATAAACTCAGGACCTCAAGCATGGAACCTGAAGCATAAACCAAATTATGTAAGTGTGTGAAGTTTTGTGAGAGCTGCATGCTGATCATTGTATTCCCAAATCATACATGTTATATACTTTCCTCCCTCAGGTTGTATGAGCAGAGCACCTTAGAGGATATCAGCAGTCACTATGAGTCAGGTATGCCCCTGAAGGGTTCCAGTGTGGAAGATCTTATGGCTACAAGATCACACATGGCTGCATATGACCTGTGTTCGGCCTTGTACCTCTCACACTTGGACCTTGCCCTCCATACTCAGTAAGTTTGTACTCTGTTAAGTTTCAAAATTTATCTATTAACCTCACCAGTTGGGTGAAGCTATTTACCTAGTTTATCAAATGATAATTTTTTCTTTATTTTAGGGCAGACTTTTGACAAAATGGATTCTTATCAAGATGCCATTTTGTACTGAGTTGGCTCCTCATTGAATAAACTTGTGTGGCAGGAAAGAGAGGAATGGAAGTGGAGGTAAATTGTAGATTGAGAGAAGCAAGTAAATGCTCTGGGGGATTGGAAAGTGTTATGAGAAATAGGCAATTGGGAATGGATGCAAAGAGAAGATTGTATGAAGGGGTGATTGTGTCGACAGCATTATATGGAACAAAGACTTGGAATTTAAGAGAAGCAGAGAGTAAAAGTTTAAATGTGTTTGAGATGAAGTGTCTGAGAAGTATGGTAGGGGTTACTAAGTTGGATAGAGTGAGAAACAAGGAGGTGATGATGAGAGCAGGAGTGGAAAAGGAGATGGTAGATAGGGCTGATGAAAGATTATTGGGGTGGTTTGGATGCGTGGAAAGAATGAGTGATGAAAGATTAGTAAAAGAGGTGTGGAAGGCAGAGGTGGAGGGAGTGAACTTGAGGGGATGACTGAAGATGAGATAAATGGATGGGGTGAAGGGGGCATTGAGAAAAAAGGGAATGTTGTCTGTTGAGCAAGGAAGGGAGATGGCAGGAGATAGGGATGAGTAGAGAATGACCATTATGCAAGGAAGGGAGGGATGGGGGGGTAGGGGTGCTTACGTGTGAATGATATTTTGATGCAGCCTGAAGGAATTTCTCCCCATCTTCTCTTTTTCTGCATGAGGGGATGGAGGTGGGGGGGAGATGACTGATTAAGTGAGGTAGCCTTGCTGTGGATGTACTGTGTCTTGCTGCATTGTACTTGACCCAGGGGAGTTGGCAGATGTAGGGATGACCCATCATCCATGAAGAGCTGAGATGAGGGGTGGAAAGGGTGGGAATAGGTATGTGCCTCTGACTTAGCTACCTCCATTATAAGGAGGAAAAAGCTCATAATATGTAGATAGTGTTACTCAGAAGAAGATATGGAATGCATCATTTGGTCAGTTGGGTTATGTTAAAGATGAAGGCATTAGTAAGTATGGGTACATTTTGGCACAGATTCTGCCAAGATGATTTTATTTTACACCTATAGACTTACATGATAAGATTAGTACATACACTCCTCAACTTACGTTTTAGTTACGTTCCGAACGGCCGAACGTAAGTTGAAAATGAACGTAAGTTGTTACTGTACTATACATCCGTAAATTCTATTACCGTATCTTATAAAACACCCCTAAATCATTAATTATACACATAACATTGTAAAATAATAACATTAATTTCAAATAAATTAAATTCAAGCAACATAAATTGAGATGGTGGAGGAGGAGGAGGAGGCAAGGCATGTTCAGTTTGTCGTTTGTGCAATGTAAACAATGGACACAGCGTCATGCGCAAGTATCGTTTGAACTACGGAGAGCGCGCTAAACTAAAAAATTCACTTTTTTTTTTTTTTTTTCACAGTCAGTTCAAACGTAAAATGAATGAACATAAGTAGAGGAGTGTCTGTATTCTAATATCTCCAAATTGCTTCTCTTTTGGCAGGGTTATTTCTAAGTAAATCAAGAAGTTGTTGAATGTAGAATCATAATTGTGTAAAACTGATGAAAGGGAAAATCCATACTTTTTTTTTTCTGGTGAGTATTACCTTTTCTGTCTCAGTTAACCACTTCTATATGGTGACGTCTATGTAGGCGGCATGAGGAGCAAGTGGGTACTCGATGATGCCGACGTCGGCATCTTGATTATATTTATTGTAGTCGTACCTATGTAATCTCCATTCTCTCTAAACTGGCTTCATCAATTTTCTATGGTTATAAAAATACACGGGTGAAAGAGAACGAATGATTGAGCACTGACTTTATTCTTTTATAATGCAATTATTATGACGCAATATCGCACGTCGGGCAGCTAATACTGCCAGACGTGCGATGTGCCCCGGAGTGAAGAGGTTAAATCGATCATAGATATATGTATGAACACACACATACCAAAGGGATCTTTCCCTCCTTTAAGGGGGTGGCTGACTCAAAGCACCCACCCAAAGCCATCCACAAACCCATTAATGCCCCTCCCCTCTTAACTCTGTCTGGGGTATTGGCTGCTTGTTATTGTGGCAAAGTAGCATGCAGTCGATACTTTAGGGTCTATATGGGGCGCCCCTACGGATCAGAGCCACACATCATTTTGTCTATGATAGAAGAAATTCTGTTCATAGAGAAATGATGACACTTTTATACTACGACTGTCCCTCCGTTATGCTGTCCCCCAACCCCTTGTTGCTGTCCTGTACCATTTCTCTGAGTATTCTCTTTCTGATTGGGGGAATTCCCTGTGGTGGGGGAAAAGAATACTGCCACCAAGTTTTCCCACTTGGATCGTAAGAGGCGAGAAGAAAGGGACGGGGAGAGGGACTAGGCATCCTTCTCCCTGTAGCCCCAAGGGGCAATTACCTAAAATGAAAAGAAAAGGCATAAGGGGTGCTGGCGGGCCTCGGGCCAGCACCCTAAGGTTTGGGTCTTTTAATGTGCGTGGATGTGGTACGGATGAGAGTAAAAGGGAAGAGATAGGTAGTATGTTTGTGAGAAGAAAGTTGGATGTGTTGGCTTTGAGTGAAACTAAGTTGAAAGGGAAGGGTGAGTGTATGTTTGGGAGTGTAAGTGGGAGGTTATCAGGAGTGAAGAGAGGGAGAGGGAGGGAAGGGGTGGCTATTCTAGTAAGTGAGGAGATAGGTAAAGGGGTAGTGGAGTGGAAGGAGGTTTCCTCAAGGATAATGTGGATGAAGGTGAAACTGGGAAAGGAGATGTGGGTCTTTGTAAGTGCATATGGGCCGGGCAGTGAGAAGAGTATAGAAGAAAGGGAGGCCTTTTGGATAGATTTAAATGAGTGCATAGAGGGTTTAGGAAGAAATGTCAATGTAATAGTACTGGGAGACCTTAATGCTAGAGTGGGAAATGGTCCAATCGATGGAGTGGTTGGGAAGTGTGGAGTTCCAGGAAAGAATCGTAGTGGAGAGTTGATGGTGGAAATGTGTCTAGAAAGAGAGCTGATGATAGCAAATACAGTGTTTCGGAAGAAAGTCAAGCATAAGTACACATGGGAGAGGGTGGTGGAGGGAAGGGTGGTAGATAGAGCGCTAATGGATTATGTAGTGGTAAATAGGATTATGATAGGAAGAGTTAAGGATGTACATGTGCTAAGGGGAGAGGGTGGGGGAATATCAGATCATTTTTTGGTGGAAGGTAAGTTGAGAGTGGAGGATAGATGGAGAAGGAGGAAAGGGACAAAAGGTAGGGAGGTTCTTAGAGTGAACTCCTTGAATGAAAAGGAAAAGGAGAAGGAGTACGAAAAGAAGCTGAAGGAGGAGTGGGAGGGAGTTAAGGATAGAGCAGAGATGGGTGTGGAGGAGGAATGGGGATGGTTCAAGGAGGGAGTCTTAAAGTGTGCAAGGATGGTGTGTGGAACAAGAAGGACAGGAGGAAATAGAAGAAAGGGTAGTGAATGGTGGGATGAGGAAACAAAGAAGGTTGTAGAAGAGAAGAAGCGAGCATTCACAGATTGGTTACAAAAGAGGACAGGGGAGTCATATGAGACGTACAAAGAAAAGAAAAGAGAAGTAAAGCAAAAGGTAAAGGAGGCAAAGAGGAGAGCAGATGTGAAATGGGGTAGGAGTATGACAGAAAATTTTGAAAGTAATAAAAAGATGTTTTGGAAAGAAATTAAGAGAGGAAGAGGAGGTGAATCAAGTAGGGAAGAAAAGGTAAAAGGTACAGATGGAGAGTTGATAATGGAAGAGATGGCAGTGAGGGGAAGATGGGCAGAATATTTTAGGGAGTTGCTGAATGTGAAGGAGGATAGGGAGGGAAAGATAGCTGCAGTGGGAAATACGAAGAAAATGAGAGTGATGAGTGAGGAGAATGGAGGAGAAATAAGGAAGGATGAGGTGAAGGCAGTTGTAAAGATGATGAAAGCAGGTAAGGCACCTGGTCTGGATGGATGTCATGCAGAATGTCTGAAAAAGGGAGGTTCAGTGATGGTGGACTGGTTGGTGAGATTATTTAATGTTTGCTGGAGAGAGGGTAGAGTACCGGAGGACTGGAGTAGTGCCTGTATAGTTCCTCTTTACAAGGGAAAAGGGGACAAGTGTGAATGTAGTAATTTCAGAGGGATTAGCCTGTTGAGTGTAGTAGGGAAGGCTTATGGGAGAATCTTAATTGAGAGGATTAGGAGAGGAACAGAAGGAGTAATTGGTGAGGAACAGTGTGGATTTAGGACGGGTAGAGGTTGTGTAGATCAGATCTTTGTGGTAAGACAGATATGTGAGAAAGCTATAGGAAAGGGGAAGGATGTTTTTTGGGCTTTTATGGATCTGGAAAAGGCTTATGATAGGGTAGACAGAAAGACACTGTGGGAGGTTATGCAGATTTATGGGATAGGAGGAAAGCTTTTGGGAGCTGTCAAGAGTTTTTATGTGAGTAGTAGAGCATGTGTTAGGATTGGAAATGGAGAGAGTGAGTGGTTTGAAGTAAAGGTGGGACTTCGTCAAGGATGTGTTATGTCGCCCTGGCTGTTCAACTTATACATGGATGGGGTGGTGCGAGAGGTGAATGCTAGGGTAGTGAGTCAGGGATTGGAGATGGTTAAAGAAAATGGAGAAAAGTGGGAGGTGAGCCAGCTGTTGTTTGCAGACGACACTGCGCTTGTGGCAGGGTCAGAGGAGGGATTGAGGAAGCTGGTGGCAGAGTTTGGGAGAGTATGTGATAGAAGAAAGCTAAAGATAAATGTGGGTAAAAGTAAGGTGATGAGATGTACAAGGGGTGAAAGTGGCAGTAGACTGGAAGTGAACATTAAGGGAGAGCGACTGGAGGAAGTGGATAGTTTTAGATACTTGGGTGCAAGTGTAGCAGGAAAAGGTGGAGTGAAGGTGGAGGTAGAATGTAGATTGAGAGAAGCGAGTAAATGCCTTGGTGGTTTAAAGAGTGTAATGAGAAATAGACATTTGGGAATGGATGCGAAGAGGAGACTGTATGAAGGAGTGATTGTGCCAACAGCATTGTATGGGGCAGAAACGTGGAACATAAGAGAAGAAGAGAGAAGGAGTTTGAATGTGTTTGAGATGAGGTGTCTGAGAAGTATGGTGGGGGTTACTAGGCTAGATAGAGTGAGAAATGAGGAGGTGAGGAGGAGAACAGGTGAAAAAGGATTTGGGAGATAGGGTTGATGAAAGAATATTAGGATGGTTTGGACACATGGAAAGAATGAGTGAAGAAAGACTAGTAAAAGAGGTATGGAAGGCAGATGTGGAGGGAGTGAACATGAGGGGACGTCCTAGGATGAGGTGGATGGATGGGGTGAAGGGGGCTTTGGGGAAGAGGGGAATGTCTGTTGAGGAAGGAAGGGAGAGGACGGAAGACAGAGGTGAGTGGAGAATGGTTGTATATGGATGATGTTGTGACTGCATGAGGAGGAATGGGCGGGGGGGTGGGGGGTGGGGTAGTATGTGTGAGTAAATTTTGACGCAGCCCGAAGGGATTTCTCCCCGTCCTCGGAGAGGGAGAGGGGGGTCGCCGATTAAATGAAGCGGCCTTGCTGTGGATGTACTGTGTCTTGCGACACTGCTTCTGACCCAGGGCGGTGGGCAGGGTGCAGGGATGACCCGTCATCCAGGAGGTGCTCAGATGAGAGGAAGGGTGGGAGGGGTGTGGAGTGTATTTAGGGATGAAATGGGTGGGAGTGTTTTTATGCCTTTCCCTTTTTGGCTACCTCCCTTGGAAGGGGGAAAAAGCCTTGGTATATGTATGTATGTATGTGATCAAAATTCACGGGTGAAAGAGAACGAACGATTGAGCACTGACTTTATTTTTTATAATGCGATTATTATGACGCAATATCGCACGTCGGGCAGCTAATGCTGCCAGACGTGCGATGTGCCCCGGAGTGAAGAGGTTAAATCGATCATAGATATATGTATGAACACACACATACCAAAGGGATCTTTCCCTCCTTTAAGGGGGTGGCTGACTCAAAGCACCCACCCACCACCCAAAGCCATCCACAAACCCATTAATGCCCCTCCCCTCTTAACTCTTGTAGATGAAGAGTTATTCCAGTTCCTTGTCACATTGCTCAGGTCGGAGGCAGTGTGGTGCAAGAAAAAAAAATCTTGACAATGCTTGGAAATAACAGTAAAAGTCTAGTGCTTGGTTGGTTCTATAAACTTGGCTACCATAATTGCATTATTATCAGTGCATTTTCACAGGATTAGGGGAACAAGAATTTAAAGTATGCATGCATTTATCTAGAAGTACAATTTTATGAGAATTTATGTTGGTATTGTAAGATGTCAAAAACATCAGTTCTATCAAAACCAGACAGTCAGGGTGTCCCCTTAAATGAAGTTGAACAAAAGCAGTAAATTGAAGACCTGAAGTTCAAGATTTATTGAATTTCTGTTGTGTTGTCAAAAATGGTCTGATGTGATCTCTCCATTACTTTAAACAGCACAGACTTCTGGCAGGATATTGTTCGGGAGTTGTGGGACAAATATCGGCCATTCCCAATGGACAAGTACGATAGTCATCTATGCTCTCAAACATCTATCATGGCAGATGTATGGACAGCTGCCTATTATTCACACACATGGTCACGTATGGTGGCTGCCGACGCCTTCCAAGCGTTCAAAGAAGATGAGGATGGTCAGAATATTCAACAGATTGGTAGACGGTGAGTTACTTAATATGCTCTCATTAGTTGGTTGAAAATAATTAATTTAACTACCAAGGAACACTAATTAGTGAGTAGTGGTTGAATTTGTTTTGAAGATGCTAAATTTTTATCATATTTTTTTTATAGGATTTATTTATTTATTCATTTATTTTATTTTATTATTATATATATTTTTTCTCTTTATCGCTCCTCTTCCATTCAATTTATTTTTTATGTACTGATTAGGAATTTCTCTGGTCTACATGTAATCATGTTCGTTGAATTAATGTATCACCAATTTTGAGGTACCATTCAATGTTGTTGTTATCTGTAATATTAAAGTGGTGTGAGATCTTTGTGAAGAGTGTATGTAGAAAATGAAGACCTTGTGCATGCATACATTCAAACATTTATCTCTTTGCAGGTTTCGAGATACATTCCTGTCTTTAGGTGGAGGAAGTCATCCAAGTGAAGTTTTCAGGAGATTCAGAGGGAGAGATCCATCGCCAGAAGCTTTATTACACTTCTGTGGAATTACGGGAAAGGGCAAGTGATAGATGTTGAAAGATGATAGAATGGAAGGAAAAGAAAAAATTTGCAGGCACTGGTGAAGGAAAAACAGTTTTTATGAATTGCTTCACTGACTTTTTTTTGTTACAACACATTTTGGTTTATAATGTTATCATAAAAAAAGTTGCAGACTGTAAGACTGAAAACTTACAGCAATGCTTATGGAACAGGCAGCTGATGGGTATGTTCCATTTAAAGTAGGATGTACCATGGATCAACTTCTTAGGTATTGTGCAGTGAGGTTGTGAAAATGAATGAACATAAGTGGAACAATCCATCAGAGGTGATTATAAACCAAATATATGTACTAAACTGACCTTTGTAAATAAGGAGAGATTGACCTTTTACAGGATTTGGGGATAGAATTCCTCATAAAACCATTGAGAGACATTAAACAAATCATCATAGAAAGCAAAACTGGTATATTTCACTGGCATTAGGTGATATTGAGAGACTATGCAGTGTATAGAAAAAAGTAAATATCCTATGGAGGGGTTTTGGTTGTATAAAACCAAAATTATATCCATGAATGTCAACAAAGCATCACAGTGAATTTGGCAATGATATGACTGTGTTTTTAGTGCCTGATAGCATTATCCCTACGAAGATGGTGACTCACTTTATTGATTGTGTTCTGGTTAATTAGTTCATGTTACATTTAATTCTTGATTTGAGGGATTTTGAATTTAAAGGACTCATTTGTCAAAAAGTCTGGTGCATGAAAATTGACTTTTTGAATATGGAGCTGCCATGTGAAATTTCTGCATTACTGTAAAATTCCCCATATTTAGGAATGTTTTTCTATGGTTTGGCATTGTTTCCTTATTTACATACATATACCAAGGGCTTTTTCCCCCTTACAAGGGAGGTAGCCAGAGTTAAAGTCATAAATCCACTCCCACCTATTTCATCCCTGCATATACTCCACACCTGTTTACCACACCTCCCTCCCTCTTTTCTTGGCCCCTCCTGGATGATGGGTCATCCCTGCATCTCTTCCACTTCCCTGGGTCAGAGTCATTGCAACAAGACACAGCACATCCACAATAAGGCCACTTCATTTAATCGGCAACTCCCCCTCTCTGTCCCCTCATGCAGAAAAAGAGAAGACAGGGAGAAATCCCTTTGGACCATGTCAAAACATTTACACATACTCCCTAATCCCCCATCCCCCACCCACTCCCTTCCATGCATCACAGCATCATCCATACACAACCATTCTCTACTCACCCCTATCTTCTGTCTTCTCCCTTCCTTATATGAAGACAAAAAAAAAATACCACAGCTCCCTACTGTGTCCCCCACACCCACCCCCTGCTCGGTTGTTTGCTCCCTTGCAACTTTCCTCTCTCTCTCTCTCTTCTCTCTCTCTCTAATTCTCTCTCACTCTCTCTCTCTCTCTCTCTCTCTCTTTTTTGTTTTTCCAGGCCCCATTTTCATGCCTGATATAGGGTCCCGTAGTTAGTCCCTTAAATCCAAATCCTTTAAATTGAGGTCCCTCAAATCAAGGATCAACTGTACATGTATTTAATTAACCTGAAGGTCCAGCATAATACTGGAGGGCACAAGAACTTTATTATCTCAATTAATTCTGTGACATGGTGATGCACTATACAGATTTTATTCAAGCTAAAACTAAATTATTTATTTAGCTGAGGGGGGCATCAGCAGCCTGAAGGGGTTAGTAAGTATATTCATTTTTTTTTATTTACATATACCAAAGGCCCTCTCCCCCATGTAAAGGATGTGGCAGAGCCAAAACACACATCTACATCATAAATAAAACCCATTCAGCCATCCCTCCCATCTCGGCACCTCAGTGATGAAGGGTTATCATGTCATATGAAAGTGGCAATTGCCGACAAGTCTACCGAAATAAACACCATGTGAGGACGGAGTGGCCTTTATTAGTATGATGTTTCACATGTTATAGCTTTTTCAAGTACTTAATCATGTGTATTATCACTATGTACTTGAAAAGGCGAAAGCGAAATGTCATACTAATAAAAGCTCTGACCTTACATGGTGTTTATTTTGGTTATCATGTCCCCAACCACATGACTTGGGTCAACAGCAATGCAGTGAGGTACAGTTCTTCCACAACAGAGATCAGCAACCTGAGCTGGTTGGATTACCTCCCACTGTTTCACAATATGGGGACTATGAAAAGATTAAGTTTGAACTAAGCATTTTAGGTACTTGTATACTCTTCCAATTTTTAGGAGGAGACAGCAAGCAAATTTTTCTCAGACACATTGCACCTCATATTGTCACACAAGTTGTCATAAGTGAAGAGATGTTGAATGAAAAATTCATGTTCTCTGGGCACAAAGTTGGGGTCATATTGTTGATATTTTCAGAATGTGAAGTATGTTTTGTTGTCTAAAGTGTCTTGAAAGCATTTCAAGGTAAGTTATTTGAAGTAACATATATTTAATTTTTATGTAGAAAATAAATGAATTTTGTAAATATGCTACTGTAGTTTATTTTTCCAGAGTATTGTATTATACAAATAACAAAGACTCTTTCTCTCTTTATAAGGGGTTTGTGGAGTCAAAGCACATTCCTGCTTCATAGACATTAAAACCCATCTAACATCCTTCCCATCCCAGCTCCTTGCGATTGAAGGGTCATCCCAATCTCCTGGCCATGCTGCCTAGGTCAAAGGTTAGGGTGTTGTTACTTGCAGCGAAGGTCAAGGGGATGGCGGTTCGAATCCTGCCACCAGCGAAGTTGAACCAAGGGCATGGTTTATTAAATTCCACACTATAAAGTCCTCTGTGAGGGGCACCATCCTAGCCTTCCAGTAGGAGGGAGTTTATGATGTTAAACCATATCATATTATTTTCACTAACTGGAAACACATCTCCATAGTGTCCGACACCAGTCTTCAGGCCTATTCTTTGCATTATACCAGTGGAGGACTGTTTCCGTGTTATTGTGGCGGTAGTTGCTAGCTCTTTGCTTTTCATGTGTGAAAAGGTGGAGGAAATACAAAGGTGACAGAGAAAGAGATCTTGAACCTGGTGTAGTGACTGAGTGTTGGTCCCTTGGGAGTTGATGAGGGTATCTGTGGCATTTGAAAACGGGTAGAGAGTCTCTGTTGTCTGTCTTGAAGGACCACCACATGCAGACACTCTGTTGATCCCTTGTATGTTATAGTGGAGAATAATAGGAATGAAAGTACATAGATATATATGTATCAAAAGGTCCTTTACACCTTTTAAGGGTGTGTAGCCTAATCAAGGCATGTATCCACCCTTCACCTATCCAACACCCTTTTGTTGTCTTATTTTATCTAACCTTATGTATGTCTTGGCAATAATTGATGCTCATTACCAATTATCCCCCTAATGTTTTGCTGTGAGTGTTGGTATAAATTTGCTTGTGTGCAAACTTTGCCTTCTCTGAAAAGTTTGTGCTCGTACCCATGCCAGTCACCATCTTATTGTTTAAGCAAATATGCACAGTTTGTAAGGTATTATATATTACATACATATACCAAGGCTTTTTCCCCCTTACAAGGGAGGTAGCCAAAAAGGAAAAGGCATAAAATCATTCCCACCCATGCCATCCCTGAATACACTCCACGCCCCTCCACCCTCCCTCTCATCTTAGCACCTCCTGGATGACGGGTCATCCCTGCACCTTGTCCACTGCCCTGGGTCAGAAGCAGTGTCGCAAGACACAGCAAGGCCGATTAATTAAATCGGCGACCCCCCCTCCGTCCCCCCATGCATAAAGGAGAAGACGGGGAGAAATCCCTTCGGGCTGCGTCAAATTTTGCTCACACATACTACCTCACCCCCCATCCCCCCGCCCATTCCACCTCATGCATCACAACATCATCCAAATACAACCATTCTCCATTCACCCCTGTCTTGTCCTCTCCCTTCCTTCCTCAACAGACATTCCCCTCTTCCCCAAAGCCCCCTTCACCCCATCCATCCACCTCATCCTAGGACGTCCCCTCATGTTCACTCCCTCCACATCTGCCTTCCATACCTCTTTTACTAGTCTTTCTTCACTCATTCTTTCCATGTGTCCAAACCATCCTAATTCTCTTTCATCAACCCTATCTCCCAACCCCCTTTCCACCCCTGTTCTCCTCACCTCCTCATTTCTCACTCTATCCAGCCTAGTAACCCCATCATTCTTCTCAGACACCTCATCTCAAGCACATTCAAACTCCTCTCTTCCTCTCCTATGTTCCATGTTTCTGCCCCATACAATGCTGTTGGCACAATCACTCCTTCATACAGTCTCCTCTTAGCATCCATTCCCAAATGTCTATTCCTCATTACACTTTTTAATCCACTCAATCTACATTCTACCTCCACCTTCACTCCACCTTTTCCTGCCACATTTGCACCCAAGTATCAAAAACTATCCACTTACTCCAGTCGCTCTCCCTTAATGCTCACTTCCAGACTACTGCCACTTTCACCCCTTGTACATCTCATCACCTTACTTTTACCCACATTTATCTTCAGCTTTCTTCTATCACACACTCTCCCAAACTCTGTCACCAACTTCCTCAATCCCTCCTCCGATCCTGCCACAAGCGCAGTGTTGTCCGCAAACAACAGCTGGCTCACCTCCCACTTTTCTCCATTTTCTTTAACCATCTCCAATGCCTGACCCACTACCCTTGCATTTACCTCTCGCACTACCTCATCCATGTATAAGTTGAACAGCCACGACGCCATAACGTATCCTTGACGAAGTCCCACCTTTACCTCGAACCACTCACTCTCTCCATTTCTAATCCTGACACAAGCTCTACTACTCTCATAAAAACTCTTGACAGCTCCTAGAAGCTTTCCTCCTATCCCGTATATCCGCATAACCTCCCACAGTGCTTTTCTGTCTACCCTGTCGTAAGCCTTTTCCAGGCCCATGAAGGCCCAAAAAACATCCTTCCCCTTTCCTATAGCTTTCTCACATATCTATCTTACCACAAAAATCTGATCTACACAACCTCTACCCGTCCTAAATCCACACTGTTCCTCACCAATTACTCCTTCTGTTCCTCTCCTAATCCTCTCAATCAAGATCCTCCCATAAGCCTTCCCAACTACACTTAACAAGCTAATCCCTCTGAAACTACTACATTCACACTTGTCCCCCTTTCCCTTGTAAAGTGGAACTATACAGGTACTCCTCCAGTCCTCCGGCACTCTACCCTCTCTCCAGCAAACATTAAATAACCTCACCAGCCAGTCCACCATCACTGTACCTCCTTTTTTTAGACATTCTGCATGGCATCCATCCAGACCAGGTGCCTTACCTGCTTTCATCATCTTAACAACTGCCTTCACTTCATCCTTCCTTATTTCTCCTCCATTTTCCTCACTCATCACGGTCATTTTCTTAGCATTTCCCACTGCAGCTATCTTTCCCTCCCTATCCTCCTTCACATTTAGCAACTCCCTAAAATATTCTGCCCATCTTCCCCTTACTGCCTTCTCTTCCATTATCATCTCTCCATCTGCACTTTTTACCTTTTCTTCTCTACTTGATTCGCCTCCTCTTCCTCTCTTAATTTCTTTCCAAAACATTTTTTTATTACTTTCAAAATCCCCTGTCATACTCTTACCCCATTTCACATCTGCTCTCCTCTTTGCCTCCTTTACCATCAAAGCAATTGTTGGTTTGGCAGCTGGCAAGTTACCATATTTTTAGAGAATTTATAAGTTGATGTTTGGGTGGAACTTCTTTTACTAAATGGATTTAAATATAATTTGAAAAACCTTGTGTTCACACATTTTTTCTTTTATGTGCACTAGTTGTAAAACATATGTGGGTGTGCACATGTGCACAGCTTAGAGGGAATGTTGCCCATCACCCCCAATAAAAGCAGCTGTTACCTGGAAAACAGGATGGCTAGGCACGGAAAATGAAATCTCCTCAATCCTTCCATTTACTCCCATCACATATGTCCCTTTCATTCCTTCCCACTTAAACCATAACTTTTCAGCAATGCTGTCCATTCATTCAAGGCCAATCCTCACATAGATTGATTATAATTATCACTTCAGTTCATATAATCTCTCTCTGTCAACCATACAAATTTTCACAGTTCAACAGACTTGAAGCCTCCTTTTGATTTCACTTGGACACATCTGCCTGGAAACAAAGCATACATTTTAGATGCAGTTGCTACTCAGAAGACAAAGAATACATTATCTTATACTGTTGAATACTCACTCATTTCATTTTCCCTGAATGATCAATGGGCCTACCCAGTTACTAAGGATGGTTTTTTAGAGCCATGGGTCTCCTGAGAGACCTGGGGCCACAAAATGATTGATTGATTGATTGAGGATTCAGATCATCATTCTATATATCCAATACCATTGATAGTTGAAATAGAATGTTGATGTAGATTATTTTGAATATATTTGTATGGTCATTAGTGCACCACAAATGTCTGGTTTATCCCTGACTTTAGTTTTTCTTTTTTTTGTTTGAAAATGAATGTTTTTGTGTATCAATGTAAGGATCCCGTCTTTGTATTGTGATTCATCTTCTCTAATTGTAGTGTAGTTTGTGAAGGGTAGCAGCAATGATGTAAAAAAATCTATAGATGCATTGACTCATGTATATGTATGTATATATTACAAAGGATTACAAAGGCGGAGCATGCCGACAGACCTTTTGGTCCATATCTAGGTCGGATGCGAAAAAAAAAGCATAATAATAAAACAATAAATAAAAACTATGATAATGTAAATAACAAATAAAATACATAAATGCATAAGTATAGTTAAATAAATAACAATTAGGTGAATAGTAAATAACAATAAATTGACATATAACTAATAATAGATGAAAATCAGACAGACAAATGATAACAAAACAAAAACAAATAATATGAGATAAATTATAATCATTACAGCATCTTACTTAGGTATTTATCTAAATGATTCTTGAAGCTTCGAACTGAACTACATTGCACTACCTGTGCAGGAAGTTTATTCCATTCATTAACTACACGGTTGGCAAAGTTGTTTCTACCTACTTCCAAATTGAATCTATTTCCGGACAGTTTGAGACCATTGTTTCTTGTCTGATTCTCATTCAATGTGAAAATTTGGTCACTTTTGATGTTGTCAATTCCCTTTAAAATCTTAAAGACCTGTATCAAGTCACCACTGAGTCTACGCTTTTTTTAGGGAAAACAGATTCATGTGTTTTAGTCGATTTTCGTATGATTTATTTTTGATATTTGGAATCAGTTTTGTGGCTCGCCGTTGTACTTTTTCCAGTCTGTCAATGTCTTTAATGAGATATGGTGACCATACGGAAACAGCATATTCCAAATGTGGATGAACTAACGATTTATATAGCTTGTTAATGAGTGATGGACTTTTGAAATCAAAAGATCGCGCAATCAGTCCCAGAATCTTATTTGCTTTCTCAGAGGCTGAAATACACTGCTTGGATGATTTGAGGTCGTTACTGATACTTACGCCGAGATCTTTTTCACTATCCACTTTTGTTAACGAATTTCCAAATAACTTGTAATCGTACTTACTGTTATTTTTACCTATGTGCATTACCTTGCATGTACTTGTGTTAAATTTCATTAGCCACTTTTCAGACCATTGCTGTAACTTATCTAAATCCTCTTGAATAACTAATTGGTTTGAGTGATCATTTGCCACTCCGCACAGTTTTGTATCATCAGCAAATTTGGAAACAGTAGATTTTAGTCCATGGTCTATATCATTTATATATACTATGAATAGAAGTGGCCCAAGAACAGAACCCTGAGGAACTCCACTTGCAACACTTTTCCATCCAGAAGTTTTTCCATTTAAAACAACTCTCTGTTTTCGACCATTCAACCAATTACTAGTCCAACCTAATAGGCTACCACTTATTCCATGCAAAGCTAATTTAGTAAGTAGTCTTTCGTGTGGGACGGTATCAAAAGCTTTTGCAAAGTCTAGATATATTAAATCTATATTGTTTCTTCTGTCATAATTCGAGATAACTGTGTTGTAGAATTCGAGTAAGTTAGTCACGCAAGAACTAGATATGACCGGTCGAAAAGAAGAAAGGGCGGACTTTTCAAGCAAAGTTCCCTATTTGTCCGGTAGGTGGCAGCGACGGCCGTACACGTGTACTCAAACCCGGCCCAGTCAAGCCGCCACCAGGGCTGCCGTTTCGTAGAATTTTGTACCAAAACGTAGTAAAATAGCGGCATGTGGCAACTGCACAAGGACATGAGGAAATTTTTTCTACATATCAGCGGGCTGTTAAAAACATTCAAAAACTCAAACTTTTGTTTAAAAATCATAGAATTAGTTATCAAATAATAAAAAACTAGAACCAACATTTTGTCAAAGTTTGACAAGTATATCTTGCTATGAAAGTCTGTACACGACCGAGAAAAATGTATGCCCCGGTATGGCAACACTCCCATTCTACACGGCAGTGTAGAAAACGCGGCAACCCTGGCCGCCACCACTGTCCCGCGTGCATACATTCCGACATTTACAGTGTAAGTAATAAAAAATACAGTACAGTACACTGTATATACAGTACATTTACATGCCTGTATTACATTTATTATTACAGAATTAAAATTATTACAATATTGTTATTATTACAGTGTTAGAGTATTATTCTTATGTGTTTCTATGCCATATCATACATTACCTATACGTATACCGCTACGAAAATCTGCGGGTGTTAGGACGATATTTTCGATGACCGGACTTTTGGCATGACCGGACCACCCTTCCCCCCAATTAGTCCGGGCTTTCGAGGTTCGACTGTATATATATATATATATATATATATATATATATATATATATATATATACTGTATATATATAATATATATATATGTATATACATATATATATCTTTTTTCAACCACATTAACTTTTTACTTTTAATTCCATGTCATCACGAACGAGACTGACAATGCGCTCATCGGAGATATATACGGAAACTGATACGAAGCGAAGCCAAGGGCTCGAACCTCAGCTACAGACGTATCAAAGTAACAGTGACTAACCACTGCGCCATATATATGTATATAGATATACATATATATACATATAGATATACATATACACATATATATATATATAATATAAAATAGATATATAAAATATATAAAAATATAATATATACATGTGCTGGGGGGAGAGGGTGGGGAGTGTCAGATAATTTTTTGGTGGAAGGTGAGTTGAGAGTTGAGGATAGATGGAGAAGGGGGAAAGAGATGGAAGGTGGGGAGGTGCTTGGAGTGAACTCTTTAAAGGAAAAGGAGAAGGAGTGCAGGTGAAGGCTGAGAGGGGGTGAATGATGGAGAGGAGCTAGGAGTGGGGGGTGGTTCAGGGAGGGAGTCACAGAGTGTGCGGGGATGGTGTGTGGAGCGGGAAGGACAGGAGGAAACAGAAGGAGGGGTGGTGAATGGTGGGATGGGGAAGCAAGGAAGGTTGTGGAGGAGTGGAGGCGAGCTTTCACAGATTGGTTAAAAAATAGGATGAGGGAGTCATGTGAGAGGTGCAAGGAAGGGAAAAGAAAAGTGGAGCACAGGGTGGGGGAGGCGAAGAGGAGAGCAGATGTGAGGTGGGGTGGGAGTGTGAGGGAAAATTTTGAAAGTAGTAAAAAGATGTTTTGGAAGGAAATTAAGAGAGGAAGAGGAGGCAAATCAAATGGGGAGGAAAAGGTGAGGGGTGTAGATGGAGAGTTGATGGTGGGGGAGAGGGCAGTGAGGGGAAGATGGGCAGAATATTTTGGGGAGTTGCTTGATGTGGGGGAGGATAGGGAGGGAAAGATGGTTGTGGTGGGAAGTGCTAAGAGGGTGACCGTGGTGAATGAGGAAGGTGGAGGAGAGGTAAGGAGGGATGAAGTGAGGGCGGTTGTTAAGATGATGAAGGTGGGTGGGGCACCTGGTCTGGATGGATGCCATGCAGAGTGTCTAAAAGTGGGAGGTGCAGTGATGGTGGACTGGCTGGTGAGGGGGTGGAGTGCCGGAGGACTGGAGGAGTGCCTGTGTAGTTCTGCTTTGCAGGGGAGGGGGGGGGACAAGTGTGAGTGTGGTAGTTTCAGAGGGATTAGCTTGTTGAGTGTAGTTGGGAGGGCTTATGGGAAGATCTTGATTGGGAGAGGAACAGAGGGAGTGGTTGGTAAGGAGCAGTGTGGATTTGGGACGGGTGGAGGTTGTGTAGATCAGAATTTTGTGGTAAGACAGATATGTGAGAAAGCTATAGGAAAGGGGAAGGATGTTTTTTGGGCTTTTATGGATCTGGAAAAGGCTTACGACAGGGTAGACAGGAGGGCACTATGGGAGGTTTTGCGTATGTGCGGGATGGGAGGAGAGCTTCTAGGAGCTGTCAAGAGTTTTTGCGAGAGTGGTAGGGCATGTGTCGGGATTGGAAGTGGAGAGAGTGAGTGGTTCGAGGTAAAGGTGGGACTTCATCAGGGATGCGTTGTGTCGCCCTGGCTGTTCGGCTTGTACATGGATGGGGTGGTGCGAGAGGTGAATGCAGGGGTGGTGGGTCAGGGATTGGAGATGGTTATTAAAGAAAATGGAGAGGAGTGGGAGGTGAGCCAGCTGTTGTTTACGGATGGTGCTGCGCTTGTGACAGGATCGGAGGAGGGATTGAGAAAGTTGGTGACAGAGTTTGGGAGAGTGTGTGAAAGAAGAAAGCTGAAGATAAAAGTGGGGTGATGAGATGTACGAGGGGTGAGGGTGGTGGCAGACTGGAGGTGAGCATTGGGGGAGAGCAACTGGAGGGGGTGGATGGTTTTGGATAAATGGGTGCAGGTGTGGCGGGAGGGGGTGGAGGTAGAATGTGGATTGAGAGAGGTGAGTGGGTGCCTTGGTGGATTGAAGGGTGTAATGAGGAATAGACATTTGGGAATGGATGCTAAGAGGAGACTGTATGAAGGAGTGATTGTGCCAACAGCACTGTATGGAGCAGAAACATGGAACATAAGAGAGAAAGAGAGGAGTTTGAATGTGTTTGAGATGAGGTGTCTGAGAAGTATGATGGGGGTTACTAGGCTAGATAGAGTGAGAAATGAGGAGGTGAGGAGGAGAACAGGGGTGGAAAGGGAGTTGGGGGATAGGGTTGATGAAAAAGTATTAGGATGGTTTGGACACATGGAAAGAATGAGTGAAGAAAGACTAGTAAAAGAGGTATGGAATGCAGATGTGGAGGGAGTGAACATGAGGGGACGTAGGATGAGATGGATGGATGGGGTGAAGGGGGCTTTGGGAAAGAGGGGAATGTCTGTTGAGGAAGGACGGGAGAGGACAGAAGACAGGGGTGAATGGAGAATGGTTGTATATGGATGAGGGTTGTGATGCATGAGGTGGAATGGGGGTGAGGTAATATGTGTGAGCAAAATTTGACGCAGCCCGAAGGGATTTCTCCCCGTCTTCTCCTTTTATGCAAGGGGGGTCGCCGATTTAATGAAGCGGCCTTGCTGTGGATGTCCTGTGACTCGCGACACTGCCTCTGGCTCAGGGCAGTGGACAAGGTGCAGGGGTGACCCGTCATCTAGGAGGTGCTAAGATGGGAGGGAGGGTGGAGGGGAGTGGAGAGTATTCAGGGATGGAATGGGTGGGACTGATTTTATGCCTTTTTCTTTTTGGCTACCTCCCTTGAAAGGGGGAAAAAGCCTTGGTATATGTATGTACATATATATATATATATATATATATATATATATATATATATATATATACATTTACATATATATATATATATATATATATATATATATATATATATATATATATATACATATAAAGTTGCTGGGTTTCAGTTCCAATACCAGTTTCAACGACTCCTCAGAACGTGGGCTAAGGCAAACCTCAACATCCCACTGTGATGCCCAGACAAAACAGTAATCTCCCAGTACACAGCTTAAGCTCACGGGCCCGGGTGAGGCTCGATCTGCCGACCCCGTGATTTAAAACTTGAATGTGAGATGAAAGAAAAAGGTGGGTCTCACAGGTGTATGTCTTTTATACAGCTACTACTGCTATTTTTTCTACCTCCATCCTCATGGAACTGTGTGGTGAATGCAGTCAGGATCTGTCTCCCACAGACACAGTTCATCAGTCCCTCTCTCGCCAATGACTGTAGTTGACTACCCTTTTATATTTTGTATTATTTCACTACTACTATTACTACTACAACTACTAATAATAATGGTAATAGTGATGATAACAATAATAATTGTTGCCTTGATTTTTATTAAGTGAAAAATCTGCAGCCCCTGTGATAGCTGGCACCATTCCTCGGGCCCTCTCAGAAGTTTCGCTGGTAAGAAACTTTGGACTGTTTGTGTTGTACCGGTTGAAAGGAGATAGAGGGGAGCAGTCGCCGGTTGTCAGCTCTCCATGTGTGAAAAGGTGGAGGAAATACACTTGCCTCTCATAGAAAACTTGGGTCTAGTCCGGACACCGAGTCTCAGCTCTTAAAGGTTGCACCTGACATGGTGGTCCAAAACCACCATGAACAGGTATTTGTTATTGGTCCCTCCTGTATATTATGATTAAGTCAATAATATTAAGTAGATACTATATGCTGTTACATATATAAATGGTGAATGACCAAAAGAATCACCTTTACAGTTTACATAGCAAACTAACGTCAGGCGATTTTATTCAGTTGAAGGGATGTCTCCATGTTTGAAGATACCATTTTGAAATGACTTATCCTGTATTTTAACTTTGTAAATTTTATTATGTTTGACGCCTCTTTTTATATGTTGAGGGCCCTTTTGTCTTGACAAAATCTGCTATCTTTTAGAGTAGATATATAATACGACGCCATTTCTGAATAGGTCAAGTTGTACAGATTCTAAAACGCCTGTGTTACAATAAATAAACAAATGAAATAGATAAATGAATAGATATAGATAGATGATCAAGTAAATAAATAAGTAAACAAGTAGATAAGTGAATAAAGATAATAGACAAACAAATAAATGAGTAAATAAATAGAAAAATAAATTAATAAATAGATGGATAAGAAAATACACAAAAAGATTAATAAAATAAAAGATAACGAACTTCCTCAACTTCCAGTGCAAATCACGCAGACCTTGGCTTCCTGCCACCCAATCGACGCCAGGTCGCGGGACACCAGCGAAGCCGCAATTTGTTTGATTGGCCGCAGGTTCTCACGCGTTTTTGCCTGCAGCGTCGGATTGCCCAAGTAGGTAGGTAATGCTCGGTCCGGTGCGAACGATGATCATGGCTATGACGTGCCGAGTGCTTAGTATGAATATACTGCTGTTTATAATCACGATTTTCTTCTTATCAGTTACTTTTAACATTATTACTAGTGTCTCTATCATTATTGTTATTGTTATTATTACTATTATTGTTATCATTATTATTATTATTATTATTATTATTATTATTATTATTATTATTATTATTATTATTATTATTATTATTATTATTATTATTATCATTGTTGTTGTTGCTCTTTTTATTGTTTTATTTATTACCGTCATTATTATTATTATTATTATTATTAATACTATTATTATTATTATTATTATTATTATCATTAATTATTATTATTATTATTATTATCATCATCATCATCATCATCATCATCATCATCATCATCATCATCATCATCATCATCATCATCATCATCATCATCATCATCATCATCATCATCATCATCATCATCATCATCATCATCATCATCATCATCATCATCATCATCATCATCATCATCATTATTATTATTATTATTATTATTATTATTATTATTATAGGGGTGGTTAGGACACATGGAAAGAATGAGTGAAGAAAGATTTGTAAAAGAAGTGTGTAAGGCAGAGGTGGGTGGAGTGAACATGAGGGAGTGACCAATGATGAGATAGGTGGTTTGAAAGGGGCGTTGAAAAAGACTGGGGTGTCTGTTGAGGAAGGAAGGGAGAAGACAGAAGATAGGGTGAGTGGAGAGTGGTTGTGTATGGTTGATGTTGTGATGCATGAAAGGAAGTGGGTGGGGGTAGGTGCTGGGGAGTATGAATGAATGATATTTTGACGCATGAGGGAACAGAGGGGTGGGGGGTCGCCAATTAAATGAAGCGGCCATCCTGTAGATGTGCTGTGACTTACTGCATTGCTTCTGGCCCAGGGCAGTGGGCGAGATGCAGTGATGACCCGTCATCCAGGAAAAGAGAGAAAAGGGAGGGGTGGTGAATGGGAGTGGAATATGTGGGGATGAAATAGGTGGGATTGGATTTGTGCCTTTTGAGTTTGGCTACCTCCCTTGTAAGAGGGAAAATCCCTTGGTATATGTGCAGTATATATTATAATCATTATTATTTTTGTTATTATTTAGATTATTATAATTTTTAGTTACTTTTATTATTATTATCGTCATCATCATCATCATCATCAT
>NC_134777.1:90883349-90885849 GCF_046742065.1 Oratosquilla oratoria
ATCTTACTCCTCCACGTCTTCTACTCTTCCTTGATGCTCTTTTTTTCTCTTATGGTACATCCTCCTCCTCCTCTTCCTCCTCCTTCTCTTCCTCTTCTTCTTCTTCTTCTTCCTCCTTCTTTTCCTCTTCCTCCTCATCCTCTTCCTCCTTCTTCTCTTACTCCTCCTCCTCCTCCTCCTCCTCCTCCTCCTCTTGCATGTCTTCTTTCAAAGCCCCTTTCCAACATTCTGCCACCAGTGCTTCAGTCTTCGATTCGCTTTCACCTCATTCGCCTCCTCCTCCTCCTTCTCCTCCTCTACCGCCTCCTCTTCCTCTCGCTTCCTGTACTTCCCATCTTCCTGTATCACTTCCCATGTCCTCTTCCATGTTTCTCCCTTTCACATCCTCCATCCTCCTCCTCTTCCATTTCTCACTTTCTTCTTTCCACCCTTTCCCTCTCTCCCTCCCTTACCCTCTCCTCCTCCTCCTCCTCCTCCTCCTCCCCCTCCTCCTCCCCAGGTCACGGAACCCACATCCGTGTACCTGTTTCTCTGCTCCTCCGTCTCCTCCTTCCTCATCCCCCCTTTCCCTCTTTACTTCCTCTTCTCCCTCTTCCCTCTCCTCTCCTTCCTCCTCTTCCTTCTCTTCCTTCTCCTACTCTTCTTTCTACTTTCGTTCTTTTTCCTTCTCCTCTTCCTTCTCCTCCTCTTCCTTCTCCTCCTTCTTTTTATCCTCTCGTTCTTCATCCTCCACTTCCTCTTCCTCTTCCTCCTCTTCCTTCTCCTCATTCTCTTTCTCCTCTCGTTCTTCTTCCTCCACCTCCTCTTCCTTCTCCTCCTTCTCTTTTTCCTCTCGTTCTTCTTCCTCCACATCCTCTTTCTCTTTCTTCTCTTCCTCCTCCTCCTTCTCTCTCTCTTCTAGTTCTTCTTCCTCTACCTCCTCTTCCTTCTTCTGTCTTTCTTCCTCCTCTTCCTCCTACAACTCCTCCTCCTCCTCCTCCAACTCGTTTTTTTCCTCTTTCTCCTAATCTTGCTCCACCTCTTTTTCCTCCTCTCTCCTCCTTTCACCTCGGTTATGTTACTTCCTTTCCTCCCTCCTCCCTCCTCCCTTCAGTCGTCTTCCTTCTCACTCCCCTTTCCTCTGTCCTCCTTCTTCTTCCTCCCCTCTATACTTTCTGTCTGTCTCCCCATTCTCTATCTATATGTCCGCCTATCTACCTCTATTCATCTGTCTATCTATGTTTCTCTACGAAGTTATCTATCTCTATTTATCTCTCTCTTTCTCTCTTCTCCTGCAGTAGGAGGAGGAGGAGGAGGAGGAGGAGGAGGAGCTCCCCGTCTTGGCCCGCGCGCTTCCTCAGGAGGAAGCGGTGCACCCGGGAGGTCGCGCGTGGGTCGCAGGAGGACTGCCTGGGGTCGGCGAGCCTTCACCCCTGCGGAGGAAGGGAGACGCCTCTTGAGACGTGGCCGGGTTGAGGACTCGCTATCGTGGTCTCTTATGCTTTGACACAAGATTCTATTCGGGTGAAGGGAGGTGGCCTTAGCGAAGAAGAGGTCTGGACTCGATGAGAACGCTTGGTGGCAGGTAGAATATAGTTCAGTTTTTCCTAACCCTTTTTTTTTTCAGGCGACCCCAATATGTTCCTCATGACATGACCGCAACCCCTCTAACCTATTTGTATATGTGTTAGTATATATGACTAGTTGTTGACTGTAAAAAGTAGGGGACAAGTATAATAGATATATGTGTAAGAAAGGTAATGTAAGGTTATAAAAGGCGAAGTTATCATAAATGAATTTTATCATAGCAATATTAATTTGGAAGCAGTAAGAAAAATAGCATGCAGGATGTCTTGGCGATCCCCCAGGAAAAACGCTTGGCGACGCCACTTGGGGTCGGGACTCCACAGTTTGGAAACAGTAATGTAATTAGACGAAACGTCGTCACCATCAAACGGGTTGAACGTACCGTCGCCAGCACTTGTAACTGGTACTGTACCAGTTGTAAGTGCTGGCGATAGTGCATATATTATGCAAAGGCGTTAATCCACCTTATAAGGAGGGTAGCCAACTAATTTTTTAAATTAATTAATTTATCTACATTTTATTTAATTTATTTTTTCTGCTCTACGTGAGGGAATACAAAAAGTATATCTTTTGGGGCTTTCTTGATACGAATAAAATCGCCTGGCGGCATCCAGAATATTTGTATGAATTTGTGTCACTCCCACATGAGTTGAGATTTGACCTCCGCTCGTGGCGTCTTCCCTAAATCGAACGAAATAGCTACCTTTGCCCTGCGTGCCCGGGAGGCTCTGGAACTCTCTTCCACCCTAAGGTACTTGTCCACCTGTATTTTTTATTTTTTTTATTTCTTCATCTATCTGTTATATACTTAATAATTTTATCTATATCTGTTTTACAATATATCTATTATTTATTTATTTCATTTATTTGACTAATTTGATTTATCAATTTTATTTGTTTATTCATTAACTTGCTTATTTATTTGCTTGTTTAT
>NC_134777.1:90888349-90893349 GCF_046742065.1 Oratosquilla oratoria
TTGTGTGGTGATCTCGTTTTGACTGGCGCCAGGTGATTCTATTCAACTCGGAAGGACTTGTGGGCAGTAAGAGGTGAAAAACTAGGATTTCCAGGGCATTTTGTATATATGTATATTTTTATCGTTCAGTTGGTATCCTGCATCTATCCCCTAGCTGGTAACCTGTACCCATTCCCCAGCTGGTGACCTGCGGTACCCATTCCCCAGCCGGTGACCCCATCCAACCACAGATGGCACCTCTCCTACTCCGTCGCCAGCCTGCACCTTCCGGCTCTCAAATCGTCGACTCGTCATTCCAGTATGGCAACACTTCCCCGCGCTCGCTTCCGATTGGCTGGGAGCGCGGTGTTGCCACCGGCAGGTGTTCTGCTGGATTATTCAGTCCGGTCACCACCTGTAGGCTGCAGGCACCTGGCCATTCGCTTCCTGACACGGGAGAGGTGAGCACCTGTGTCCAGGAGGTGTTTCTGGGAGGTGTCAGAGCGTTTGGTGGAGTTTTGTCTTAATTTGTTCTGTTTTGTTTTGACTATTCCCGCCTTGGGCATCTTTAGCCAGCTTCAGTCCTTCGCTCTACATTTGCGTAAGTACACCTGTTCAGAGCTAGTCACCACACCTGTTCGATCTATTTTCTCCTTTCAGGACACCTGTCTGCTCTCTAGAATCAAATCATAAACATCTGTCACTTCAACTCTCTCCCCCTCCCCCTCCCACATCTACAATCTACCCAACCCCCTCCTCCTCCTCCTCCTCCTCCTCCTCGTCTCCCCCACATCGCCCGGCATCTACCAGCTCACACACCTGTCTACTCATCGAGCACATCTGTCCTCTATGGACAAAATCCACACTTGTCTTTTGGCTCTATGAAGCCCATACACGTGTATTACACATGTGTGTAAAATTCTTACTTGTACAATCACACATAAAATTCCTGTAGCTGATTTTGCACTAAAGTATGCATTGGAATATGAATTCAGATGGAATTGTGTGAAAAAATTAATACAATACAACTCATCTATAGAAAAATACATTAAGTAGTATAACAAAAGAAATTTTTATTTACGTATATTCATGGGATAAGAGATATGCAAAACTTTATGAAGTGACTGTACAATGTTCACAAGCACCATTGATTACCGGGGCCATGAACACCTGTCACACACTTGTGTATGTCTAGACAGCACACCTGTCAGTCCCTCGGCTCCTTACAGGTGTCTGTCTAGTCTGTCAGAGAGACAACATTTTATGAAGTGACTGTACGATATTCACAAGCACCATTGATTACCGGGCCCATGAACACCTGTCACACACCTGTGTCTGTCTAGACAGCACACCTGTCTGTCCCTCGCCCCATTGCAGGTGTCTGTCTAGTCTGTCCATGTGTTTGTGACCCGGCGTTGTGTCTTGTTCCTTAACACACAGGGCAATGGTGGCTGCTGTCTTGCTTGGAAACCTTTGTTCATTCCTAGTTATTCCTATTTCACCAAATTGTTTAACCAGATTCTCATTTCGCCAAATCCCTTAATCTACCTGAAGGTAATATAATGTGACGTAACGTAGTCTTATCTAACTTAATCCAACCAAACCAATATTGTGGGAGTTTGAAGAAATATGTAACTTCAGAAAGTTTGGCGAAATAAAATTTGGCAAACGTAACTTGGCGAAATGTAATTTGAGGGAAACGCAGTTTGGCAAAACGTAATTTGGCGACATGCAGTTTGGTGATAATGAGGAAGGGTGACACCCTTCACCCCTCGAGCTGGATGGAATAGTGTGGCCTTAGCCAAAATATAAACACTACTGGACGTCACAGAGTTATAAATGTCGATGAGGGAGACATAGCCCTAACCACATAGATTCGTCGACGCCCTCTGTACTGAATAAAGATGCCTCCATATTTCGTTCCGAAGGCGAAGGTGATTCCATATTTCGAGATATTCTTCTTGAGAGAGAGAGAGAAAAGTGAAGTGTATTTACCGAAGTATTTGAGAAATTCCTATTTCTTTTTTGTTTTCTCTCTTTTTGTGTGAATTACTTGGATAAACAGTTCGTCGTTTACGCGTCAACGCTGTCGACAATACCAAGGTCTATATATATAGATCTTGGACAGTACTACATATTTGTCAACTCCCATCTTCCAAAGCGTTTCCTCGGGTGAATATTGAATTCTCATTTATTCGTTTTATTAATTAATTAATTAATCAAGTAATTCATTTATCTATTGATTGACTTATGTACTTATTTGTATATTTACTTAACTATTTTTATTAATTTATCCATTCATTTATATATATTTACTAATTATTTTGATTCATTTGTTTTCCTATTTATCTATTTATTTATTTATTGGTCGTCAGGCTTAATAGGACTTGAACCTAAAAAGGTCTTGTTCAAACATGATCAGTTCAATTTAGCACAAATATCAAAGTTGTTTCCTTGGTGTAAAGCCTTGTGTGCTGCGTTCATAATTCTTGTACGTTTCTTGCAGCCGCTTAACCATACGCAGGGACGTAATACACACTCGTATGGTGCACGTTTCTCATAGATTATATGGAGCAACTCTCGATTCATTCGTCCCACTTATTTTATATTTAGCAATCGGGCCTTATTGGACAGAAAGGTCTCCAGCCGCTATGTTTTATTCATTTGTTTTTATTCATTTATTTATTTATTCATTTATTTATCAATTTATTTTTACAATACCTATGTTCGTCACGAACAAATTGTTTGACCTGCATTACATTTCTCACAGCGTCAATAGGAATTTTTTTCTTGTCGAGTACGTGACGTATTTCCCTATGTAGTAAGCTTACAATTAGGTCATTTTCCTAAATAGATAAAAAAAAATTGAATTTAGTATAATCAAAGACACTGGGTAGGTCCAAAATTGTTATCGTGACTTCATCTAATAAGAAGATACAACCAATCACAGTCAAAGATAAATGACGTATGCTTCGTTATATGTACACTGAAATGACTGACAGCATTTTTTTTATCTTTTCTTTTTTTTTCATGCGGGAAACGACTATGGTGCGGCCAGACCCGTTACCCTGTGACACCAGCCTCTCCAGCGGAAACTTTTTTTTTTTTTTTTTTTTTTTTAACATAATTATAATTTCCACACGGACGCCCATCACCCCTCCCCCCTCTCTCTCTCTGTCTCTTTCTCTGTTTCTCTCTCTCTGTCTCTTTCTCTGTTTCTCTCCGTCTCTCTGTCTCCCTCTGTCTCTGTATCTCTCTCTCTCTCTCTCTCTCTCTCTCTCTCTCTCTCTCTCTCTCTCTCTCTCCCTCACAAAGCAGCAATCTTAAATACGCGCAGGTGCGGTTGTTGGGGTGTTTGGAATGGCTTGTTCGATGACGACCGCGGGAATGGTGTCTTGTTTTGTCGAGATTTTTCATCATTAGTGTCATTGTTGATATAATTATTATTGCTATTGTTATTAATATCATCATTATTGTAAATATTACTGTTACTATTGCTGGTGTTATTATTATCATTATTATTATTATCATTGTCATTATTATTATTATTATTATTATTATTATTATTATTATCATTATTATTATTATTATTATTATTGTTATTACTAGTATTATTGTTATTATTATCATTATTATTATTATTGTTGTTATTATTCATTATTGTTATTAGTTATTATTATTGCTATTATTATATTTATTATTATTATCATTTATACATTCTTGTCTTTCGTATTACTAGTAGGCCTACCACTACCACTACCACTACCATAACCAATAGTAGCACCACTACCACCACCACTACCACCATTACCACCACCACCATTGCCACCGTTACCACCACCACGGATGGCACATATTCACTGTCGCGGGAGAAGCTTCCTGGTTGAGACCATGGTACTCCGGCCGAGAGCATAATGGACCTCCTTTGTCAATCGTAAAGTTTTATGGAGGTTGTCTGTGTTTGGTGGTCATTCATAGCCCCGTCCCTTTCTGGACGCCGGGTCAACGTACAGCCACAGTGCAGTTTATGGGGGATGTACACAAACCAGGGGACAAACAAGGTACTTACTGTGTGGAAAGGGGTGGATGTGCAAAGGCCCGACTCTTTGGCGACGCTTTTTGGAGAGGTTGATCGTAAAAGTTCTAATGTTTATGAAATGCTGTTGATGTGTGGCGACTTATTAACGCGTGAGAAAGGTGCAATCATTCACACACACACACACACACACACACACACACACACACACACACACACACACACACACACACACAGACACACACACACTAGTTTTCATTAATAAGAATAATCCACGCAGGTTCAGATACTAATAAGTGAAATAAAATCTTCTGGCGGTAGAAGAAAAATGAATAAAACCCGTAAACAAAGTAATATTTTTCCGGGGGTTAGTGCAACTCGTGTGAAAATTCACAAGCTTATTAATCGTCTCAGTCATATTTCTTTTTAGTAATCACAGCCCAGATAGTAACGACGGTTTCCCTTGGCTGCATATGATTTCCTGAAATCAGTTAAAATATATATATGTATATATGTATATATATATATATACATATATATGTATATATATACATATATATATGTATACATATATGTGTATATATGCAGAAAAAACCACTGGGAAATAAGAAGCTTAGTCCTAACGTTTTCGTCTATTTAAGACATTATCAAGGAATACATAGTTACAGAGACAAAGGTGGATATATATACATAAAGTAAAAGACAAGCTAGGAACATGGGAAGTACACACAAGATGCTTCACAATCAGGTAGAGCCGATGTTTACATATACGGACGTTTGGTCCATGACGTTACGTCACCCCCGCTTAGTAGCACTTGGAGAAGTTCTTACAATTTTATCAATAACAAAATCATCAAGTTTAAGTAATCCTAAACTTAAATTGATATTATGGTCAAAGGTTTGTTTAATATGACTGGATTCGATGATGTTTCTTTCTAATAAGGATCTACAAGAAATTATTACATTCGAATTATCCCAGTCAATA
>NC_134777.1:90910849-90930849 GCF_046742065.1 Oratosquilla oratoria
TCCACCACCACTGCTTCCTTTCCTGCCACATTCGCACCCAAGTATCTAAAACTATCCACTTCCTCCAGTCTCTCTCCCTTAATACTCACTTCCAGTCTGCTGCCACTCTCTCCCCTTGTACATCTTATCACCTTACTTTTGCCCACATTTATCTTCAGCTTCCTTCTTTCACACACCTTCTCAAACTCTGTCACTAAATTCCTCAATCGCTCCTCTGATCCCGCTACAATCGCAGTTTCGTCAACAAACAACAACTGGCTTATTTACCACTTTTCTCCGTTTTCTTTAACCATCTCCAACCTCTAACCCACTACCCTTGCATTCACCTCTCGCATCACCCCATCCATGTAAAGTTTGAACAGCCAGGACGACATAACACATCCCTGACGAAGTCCCACCTTTACCTCAAACCATTCACTCTCTCCATTTCTAATCCTAACACAAGCTCTACTACTCTAGTAAAAACTCTTGACTGCTCTTAACAGCTTTCCTCCTATCCCATATATTTGCAATACCTCCCACAGTGCTTTCCTCTCTACACTGTCGTAAGCCTTTTCCAGATCCATAAAAGCCCCCCAAAATCCTTACTTTTTCCCATAGCTTCCTCACATATCTGTCTTACCACAAAAATCTGATCTACACAACCCCTACCTATCCTAAAATCACACTGTTCCTCACCAATTACTCCCTCTGTTTCTCTCCTAATCCTCTCAATCAAGACCCTCCGATAAGCCTTCCCAACTACACTTAACAAGCTTATCCCTCTGAAACTACTACACTCACTCCTGTCCCCCTTTCCTTTGTAAAGCGGAACTATACAGGCACTCCTCCAGTCCTCCGGCACTCGAGCCTCTCTTAAACAAACATTAAATAACCTCACCAGCCAGTCCACCATAACTGTACCTCCTTTTTTCAGACATTCAGCATGGCATCCAGCCAACCCAGGTGCATTACCTGCTCTCATCATCTTAACAACTGCTTTCACTTCATCTTTCCTTATTTCTCCTCCATTTTCCTCACTCATCACTCTCATTTTCTTAGCACTTCCCACTGCAACTACCTTTCCCTCCCTATCCTCATTCACATTTAGCAACTCCCTAAAATACTTTGCCCACCTTCCTCTCATTGCCTTCTCTTCCATTACAATCTCTCCATCTGCCCCTTTTACCTTTTCTTTTCTACTTGATTCGCTTCCTCTTCTTCTTTTAATTTCTTTCCAAAACATCTTTTTATTACTTTCAAAATTTTCTGTCATACTCTTACCCCATTTCATATCTGCTCTTTTCTTTCCCTCCTCTATCTTATGCTTGACTTCCCTTCTCTTTACTTTGTACCTCTCGTACGATTCCCTCGTCCTAATTTGTAGCCAATCTATGAATGCCTGCTTCTTCTCTTGTACACCATTCTTTGCTTCCTCATCCCACTTCCTTCTATTTCCTCCCATCCTCCTTGTTCCACATACCATCTTTGCACACCTTATGACTCCCTCATTGAACCATCCCCATTCCTCCTCCACTCCTAGTTTTACTCTATCCTTCACTCCCTCCCAATCCTCTCTCAGCTTCTTCTTATACTCCTTCTCCTTTTCTTTCTCATTTAAACACTTCAGTCTAAGTACCTCCCTACCTTCTGGCCTTTTCCTCTTTCCCCACCTATTCGCCACTCTCAATTTACCTTCCACCAGGAAATGATCTGATATTCCCCCACTCTCTCCCCTTAGAACATGTACATTCCTAACTCTTCCTACCATACTCCTGGCCAATACTATATAGTCCATTAACGCTGTGTCTGCCAACCTTCCATCCACCACCCTCTCCCATGTGTACTTATTCTTGAATTTCTTCCTAAACTTTGTATTTGCTATCATCAACTCTCTTTCGAGACACATCTCCACCATCAATTCCCCTCTACGATTTTTACCTGGAACTCCATACTTCCCAATCACTCCGTCTATTGGTTTGTTTCCTAACCTACCCTAGTCTCCCAATACAACTTCATTGACATTTCTCCCTAATCCCTCTCTGCACTCATTTATGGGGACGGAGTTACGGATTATACTTGCTTATCAGGTTCCTTTTTTTCTGCATGTTTAATCTCAGTACTAAAGGATGCACCCTGGGTGTGCCTACCTAGTTTCCAAAACCTATTTCAGTCACTGATGATGCGATTCCCTCCAGGTGCACACGGCGGCGGCGGCGGTGGCAACGACGACGACGTAGCCAACATGGAAACGGTCCGCAATCTTGCCATCCGACTGATAAGGTCCCGAGCATCCGCTCGGTCATCCAGGCGGTCACCCAGCCAAGCATGTGCCCACTCATCCACCCCATCCGCGTCCCAGTCATTCTCCTCTCCGCCAGAGTGCTCATCCGTACATCCATCCACCCGTCCATCCACTTCAGGAATCACTTCTACTTCGACACGGTCTTTGGACTTCGAACCAGGAACCTCAAATAACCAGAAGCTCGAAATCGCCCCGGGGAAGAATTCTGAAGAAGGGGAAGGAGAAGATACTTGTGAGGCGTCTTCAGTCACACACCTTCCACTTCCACCCTCCTCGTGTACATCCCCGTCCTCATCCATATCCAACTCGGCATCCATGGCGTCGTCAGCCAAGGCGTCTCGACGGAAATCTGCGTCGGTGGTGCTCGAGACTTGATTCGGAAACCCAACGACTGAAGAAAATGGTCTGGTGATAGCCAGGGAGTCGACCTATATTATACTATCCAGTATAGGGTTCCATTAGGATAGTTAATTCCTGTAATAAGCGCAGATTATCTTCAAAAATGAGTAAAAATATCTGGCAGTAGCCATAAAAGTTTACTGTCTGATTGAAGGTTCGATCGAAATAGATCCAAGTCTTGTACGGCAGAAGGTACCCTAGCAATCAAATGGAATTGGTTGACAGAGCCCCCTGCCCCTAAAAATGTAGAAGGTTGATTTGTAGATGAGTAAAAACAGCAACGACTGCAACAGCACTGTAGGAGAGAGGTCAAACGCAGAGTATGGGATCCAATGTATTTCTGAAAAACCCTGCTGGGCGAAACGTTAAATGCATTGGATCCCATACTCTGCGTTTGGCCTCTCTCCTACAGTTGATTTGTAGAATATTTGGGGCTGACTTAGAAGAAGCCTTAACTGACTAACCATGGGAGACACAAAGGTAGGGAATGTTTCTCACAACCCAATTAAATTGGCCGGAAGCATCCAGAAAAAAAACTAAGTGGATTCCAATTGTGAAGTGGTTAATCAGGGTAGGTATTATTACTCTTGAGTTTGTATGGTTTCTTTCAAATGTAAAAGAAAATCTGCTAATCGTAGAGTGAAGTGCAAATCATCAAACTACAGTGTAAGACAATTGTTTTGATCCGGGTTCAAACCATTTGAGGGGAGGAATGAACCCATATTTCGAAGTGTCAATGAATCTTCCATCTAAACTCTTTATTTAGAGGGCCCTGAGTTATTGGGAACCCTTTCAACAGGACCTCACGAGGGATCCCAAACAGCAAGTCATACATAGGGCTCCTAAACGGGCCAGCCCTAGAACTTGTGGAGCATTGTGGTGTGGAGACTTCATACAAGCTTTCGCTTCAAACTGCAACTTCAGGTACCCTAGAGGGGAACACATTGGGGTGTTTCTGCTACAGGTAATGGTGGCGGTAGTCCTGTTTCGAACATAATGAGGTGTGTGTGTTTATTTATTTTTGTTGAATTGTGTGTCTTATTTATTTTTTGCGTGCCAAGAAAGTTTGATGTACCGTGCAGTTCCGTGACCGTTGGTAAAATGCAGATATGGCATCAGTGTATAGTTTTGGTAAATATTGAATATATGTAAGTATAGTACAGACTTCAAGTCACAGCCAGGGACCAAGGAAAACTTAGCTTATGGGAAGAGGTGCTCTTACCTTTGTCCATTGTGCTTAAGCAAGTTGGCATCAACAGTAGCTATTGAAGTTCAGACCTCTGGCTATGTAGGCAGGATTGAACTTCGATGTACTAGAGGTGCACACATTATTAAAAGATGTCGATAAAATTATCCAGACACTACATTGGCTACTGTATTATATTTTGTAGAATACAATGAAGCTATGCTCACATGCGATTAAACATATGGGACATGTAGGGGAATTAATCTCTTTTATCCAATATATTGCACAGGTAAAATTATACAAAAATGCATAGGTGGTATTACATTGTACAGACATTATACATAGTGTATAGATAATATACAAAGGATAACCATGATTCTGTATGGATAGCATAAGGTAATGTGTTTATACGCTGGCGTGGGGTGTGAACATTTCCCTGCCAGCATTTATGCTGTATAAATTCACAACTATCATATCATGGCTTCAGGTTTTTTTTTATGTACTGATCAAGAAATAATAAACAAATTGATTTGTTCCATTGGTTTCACTTGTGTTTTTCCAGAATGTATCCAGTGGAGATATACTGCTCGGGGTGTTGTTGTCTTCATGTAGCCTCCCTGTGATCATATGCACACACAATCAACAATCATTACAGCACTGGTCCCATGTCCTCACCAACAACGCTTCTTTATGCCTCCCTTATTCTGTTTGTTTTCTATTTATTCTTCTTGTAATCTCAGTCTATCTGGTTTCATTTCAGTCTATTTTTAACCCAAAATCTCCCCCTCCCCCTTTATTCACTTCTGTCTTAGCTGGAGCACAAATTTTGTTCCCCAAATTCAATTTCTGCTCGATTTTTACCATGCACTCGTTCCCTATTCTTTCTTTGCATACAAGGGTTGCACTGTATCTACCAATGCCAAGTTTGATTTTGCGAGTACATTGATATACAAAGGAATACAAAAGAAATGCAAACAACAGCAGACTTATCGGCCTTTACTGTGGAAATGGTTAAGAATAACTGATTCAATCGAAGTGTATTAGCGCACAATGCTGAAAAATAAGTTAGATTGGGGTTAGACTATATTCATCTAGGCGTCTTTTTAAATGCCAAGTGTATTTGAACTTATAACATGAACAGGTTGTTTGTTTGAAACATTAACAATGCCGTTAAAAAAAAAAAAAACTGAAAAAAGTGTACACAAAAGATGTCTATATCCACATCCATCTTGCTTGTGTTGACAGCGTAATCAGAGGCGTGCTGGTCTCGCATTCACTTGGTTGTGGATTCGAATCCTGCACTCTTCTCCGATTCTCAACGGTGAATGTTACCTGCCCCTATCATCCAAGCACAAAGATGACGACTTTGGAGGCAGTTACGCGCCTCCTGGCGTAGGCTTCTCACCTTCTTACTGTAAGGAGCTCTTCAAGGAGTGTGACAGAAGAAGAACGCAGAGCAAAAGTGGAGAGCTTAGCAGACTCAGTGTTGTTGTATGAGAGTGAAGTGTGAACTCTGGGAGTAGTACCAAGATGGCTTTAGAACAGTGGTTCCCAAACTTTTTTCTGTCATTTCCCCCTTGCACCCAGTTCAACCATCCAGATTTCCCCCTTTCATGTGTATGAGGGAAAGAGTAGTTAAAACACACTGTGACTATTTACTAATTTATTTTTCAAATGTACATATATACTGATAAACAGGCATTCTCTCTCTCTCTCTCTCTCTCTCTCTCTCTCTCTCTCTCTCTCTCTCTCTCTCTCTCTCCCTCAGACATGAGAAAATTCATCTGAGATTTTTTTTAGTTCGTAGGTAGTATAATTATTTCCCCCCTGGTAGCTTCAAATTTCCCCCCAGGGGGAAATTTCCCCCAGTTTGGGAACCCCTGCTTTAGAACGTACACCAGACGAAACTAGAAGGTACTTGACCACCGTCAACCCCTGTGTGCAGTGACTTCATCTTATCTGGAGGAAACAGAATGGAATTATAATTACATTTTGCATCGCGGAGATGTAGCCTACAGCCTCTGGGATGTGTATTATGTTTTATCACATATACTGAAATACAATTTATGAAAGTGCAAATAAATATAATTCATTTCAGTTTCATGCCATAGCTCAGTCTCACATGACAGCGTCTCAAAGTTGTCCACAAGGATAGAAGCGCTGGTAAATTTGTGTTGAGGCTCATTCTTTCTTCTCAGACATAGTCTACCTCAGTTTTAATATCGCAGATTCTTACTCCCAGTCTCCGTTTCAAATTCTTCCTCAATTCAACTCTTTTTGTTTAAGTATGAACTTTCAGTTGCAGGCTTTGTTAGTCTTAATTGTTCTTTTAGTTTCAGTCTTGGCTTCTGTGGATCTTTGAGCCTCAGTCTTTGTCTCAATTTCAATATATTTTCAAGTCATTCTCTCCCGCCTTCTCACTCTCTTAGCAAGACTTACCCCGTTCTCACTCCAGCGTGAGATCGTACCACATCTCGACATCTCTGTTCACCTCTCGCATGATCCTCTCCCAGTGCTCGGCGCCCTTCGGCGTCGTGTCGAGGCCCAGGAGGGCGTGGCCCAAGCTCCTCCGACTGAAGCGGCCGACGCGAAGAACCATAGCCTCGACGCAGTACTCCGAGAGCTGGAGAAAGAGTCTCCGGTGAGTGGGATTGAAGTGCCCCAAGGATTACAGTTAGTAACGGGGCTATAACAGTGGGTTCAATAGAATCTTGTCTCGTTGCCTAATTGTGACATACAGGAAAGGAGTTTTATTCTCCAACTATCATGCGCAGTTTTTGGAATTTCTTGTGATAGTATACATACATATACCAAGTTTTTTCCCTTACAAGAGAGGTAGCCAAAGTCAAAGGCATAAATCCACTCCCACTCATTTCATCCCCACATACTCCTCTCTCATTCACCACCCCTCCCTCGCTCTTTCATTGGGTCCTCCTGGATTTCGGGTCATCCCTGCATCTTGCCCACTGTCCTGTTGTGATTGTAGGGGGAGTAATGATATTTTTTAAGTTATTCCTTGAGCTAGTTAATATATGGAAAGCTGTGTGTGTGTGTGTGTGTGTGTGTGTGTGTGTGTGTGTGTGTGTGTGTGTGTGTGTGTGTGTGTGTGTGTGTGTGTGTGTGTGTGTGTGTGTGTGTGTGTGTGTGTGTGTGTGTGTGTGTGTGTGTGTGTGTGTGTGTGTATGTGTGTGTGTGTGGTCTCGTGGTCGACTATTATTCGTTGGGTTGAAAGCTTTTCGTTCTTATCGTCTGATGAACCCATGAACACTGCCCCTACCCCATATACTACAACTTGGGCTATGCATGAGCTCTTGGGCTCTGATCCGGGAAGGTAACAGCTGTCGATCATGTGTCCAAAACGTGATCCAAAACTGTGGTGAATTACACACACACACACACACACACACACACACACAAATCAGATGTCTTATAAACTTGTTCTTTTCTCCAGGCGACCTTCTTCAGAACCACCGTTCTGTCCCCTGGGGGACGTAACATTCTTTGAGTCTGGAAGATAAACAATTCAAACATCATGTCCAGGGATTTTGTGCCTACCCTGTATTTGAATGGACGAGTGGACATCGGTCTGAACAAAGCTTCGAAGGATGGAGACCCTCTGTACTCCTTCAACCAGGAAATGTATAGATCTGACAAAGGTCACCTTTACCCGATGTGCTTGGAATTCCAGAGTATGTGACAAACACCGGTAGCTGTTGGGCTTGGGAAAAAAAAATCTGTGACGACTTCGGCATCGACTTCGTCATCACCTTCGTTGTGACTCACCTTGTCGTACTCGACGTCGAAGATGAAGGGCGCGTTCCAGACGGGGTTGGGGCCCGTCGCCGGCTTGGTCGACTGGACGGCCACGGTTTCCCCGCCCCGGCGCACCACCACCTCAGCTATATAATCCGCGCCTCCCTGCAAAGAGGACATCTTACCTTTGTTGTATATATGTACACACACACACAAACACACACACACACACACACACACACACACACACACACACACACACACACACACACACACACACACACACACACACACACACACACACACACACACACACACACTTTCAACGAACGGACGGCTTGACGAACGCTCTGAAGAAAAGTGCAGATTGAGGATACCAACGCAAAGAGAAGTGCCTTTTTGTATTTGCAGTGGGGGGGAATTGCTCGTGAGGTAGTGGGAAAGTAAGGAAAGAGGAGAGGGGGAGGGATTACTGGGGAAATGGAAGGTAATGAGGATGTGGAGGACTTGGCCCAGGAAGACGGGCGGAAGGTCAACATGAAACGACCACCGGATGACGAAATGGCAAATAAAAATGTAAAGATTAGAAGTATAGAGAGGAGAAATACAGTAGAAAGTGACGAGAATATGTTCCAGGGATTTAAAGAGGGTGGGGGGGACACAACCCCCCCCAGACTGATAAGACTAGAGGAGAGAGTTGATAAGGTGATCGAGGACTTGGAACGTAAGTTAGGTAATGTAGGCTCCATTCTCCAAAGAATTGAAAGATTGGAACAACTAGAGAAGGCTAACAGAAACTTAACTGAAGAAGTAGAGGACCTAAAAAGACAGTTAGGAAATGTAAAGGAGGAGAATGAGAAATTGAAGAAGAATAGTAATGAAAACAGTGAGAAAATAGCTACAGAAGCTAAAAATTGGAGAATAACTCAAGAAGGGAATAAGGTTTCATTCACTGACATAGTCAAACAGCAATTGAAAGAACATAATGAAGACTCAGTTATTAAAGTGATGAGACAGAAGGAGAATATAGTAAGAGAATTAGCTGACAAAAAGAAATGTATAATTATATTAGGAATGGAAGAGAAACATAACCCAGATAGAACCGCAAGAATCAAGGAGGAAAATGAAAGGGTAAGCAGTTTATTAAAATTAGTCCAGGAAGATGAACCAGAAATTATAAAGGAAATTGAGGAAAAATTCAGACTCGGAAAATATAGTACAGATAAGACCAGACCAATTAAGATTAAATTCAGGTCACAAACAACGGCAGAGAAAATTCTATCCAAGACAGGGAAACTAGCAACAAATGATCAATATAAAAAGGTATGGATAAAAAGAGAAATGAATAAGGAGGAAAGAGAGGCAGAAAAGCAGAAAAGAATTGAAGCTAAGGCAAAAAACGAGGAAAGAACGGAGTCAGAGAAAGAGAGATTCTATTGGAGAGTAGTGAACATGAAAATAAAGCAGTTCGACATACTAAAGAAAAACATAAGGGAAACAGAGAACACAATGGAAGTGGCAGAAAACTAAGAGTGTCTTACACAAATATAGATGGATTGATAACAGGATTGAATGAACTGAATGATTATTTGAAAGAAAAAGAACCGGACATAATGGGAATTGTAGAAACAAAATTAAAAGGCCCACTACCACCCAACAGTGTAGGACATGATACATACAATTATTGGATTAGAAACAGAGAGAAAAAACAAGGGGGTGGAGTTATGTTCCTGACAAAGAAGGATATAAACGTGAAAGGTGTCATATATGGAAAGAATACAGTAGAGATGATTATGATAGAAGTGGAAGACCGAGATAAGAAGAGCAGAAAATTTGTGATCAACTATGTGCCTCCGAAAACAGCCTCATGGGAGGAGAATGAACATAAAAGTATGTTAGAGGACACAAAGATAGCATTAACTAAAATAATGGAAGACGGAGGAAGAATAGTTATGATGGGCGACTTTAATTGCAAAGAAATCTGCTGGGAAGAAATGACAGTAAAGAGTGGTGATGACTCATGGGGAAATGCTCTACTTGAGATGATTACTGACCATTCAATGACACAATGGATACAAGAGAACACTAGGTATAGAAATGAAGAAGAACCATCGAGGCTAGACTTAATAATTACATCTGAACCTAGAATAGTGGACAAGATTGAATATAAAACACCAATAGGTAAAAGTGACCACATATTGATTGAACTGGAACTTAATGAAGAAAAATATATGAAAAGAAATGAACAATATAGAAAAGGAAGAATGATGTATGAAAAAACAAACTTTGATAAAATAAGAGAATTCTTCCAACAAGAAAACTGGGAAGAAATATACAAAGAAGAAACATCAGTGGAAGAGAAATGGAATATTTTGACAAAAATTTACAAAGAAGGAGTGGAAAAGTATGTCCCAAGACAAAAACAAGAAAAAGAATATGTAAAATGCTGGTACAACAAAAGTTGTAGGGAGTTAAAAGACAAAAGAGACAAAGCCTGGACCGGATGGAAAAAAGACAGAAGACCTGAAAAATGGAAAATATATACTGGTTATAGAAATGAATATGTACAAAAGTGCAGAGAGGAAAAAAGAAAATATGAAAAAGATGTTATAGAAAAGTGTAAAGATCAACCAAAACTATTCTACAGATTTGTAAACAATAAACTGAAAAACAAACAAGACTTGGAGAAATTAAGACAAGGGGGAGTTGAATACACTGAGGAAATGGAAATGGCAGAAATTATGAACAAACATTTTAAATCAGTGTTTACAAGGGAAAATATACAACCTGAAGAGATTGAGTGGAAGGAAAAAGTCCCCCCTATGGAAGAAATAGAAGTAACGAAGAATGAAATATTGACACACTTGGGTAATTTTGATGTCAGAAAATCGCATGGGCCAGATGAAATAGCAAACTGGATTCTGAAAGAATGTAGGAATGAACTGGCAGACAAAATACATAGCATAATAAGCAGTTCCTTAAAAGAAGGAAAAGTTCCAGAAGATTGGAAAAAAGCAAATATAGTACCTATATATAAAGGAGGAAATAAAGAAGAACCTACCAACTATAGACCAGTCTCTCTAACAAGTACAATAGCAAAAATATGTGAAAGAATTATCAAAAGTAGATGGGTAAAATACTTGGAAAAAAACAACGTACTAAATCCAAGGCAATTTGGATTCAGACAAGGACGATCATGCGTCACCAATTTAACATGTTTCTATTCAAGGCTAATAGATATAATACAAGAAAGAGATGGATGGGCTGATTGTGCATTTCTAGACCTAAAAAAAGCTTTTGACAAAGTACCACATAAGAAGTTGCTTAAGAAATTAGAATATGAAGGAGGAATACAAGGTAAATTGCTAAATTGGATGGAAGACTTTTTGCAAGAAAGAAAAATGAGAGTAGTGATAAGAGATCAGCACTCAAAATGGAATGAAGTAATAAGCGGTGTCCCGCAGGGAACAGTTCTGGCCCCAATAATGTTTGCTATATATATTAATGATATGGATGAAGGAATTGAAAGCTATATGAGCTTCTTTGCAGATGATGCAAAATTACTGAAAAGAGTGAAAACTGAAGAAGATTGTGAATCACTACAGAGAGATCTAAATAAAGTACAAGAATGGAGTAGGAAGTGGGAGATGGAGTTCAATACAAAAAAGTGTAGTATAATGGAATTTGGAAAAAGCAAAAACAGAATAACAGGATCATATAATTTGGGAGAAGAAGGAATAAAAAGAGTAGAAAATGAGAGGGACCTGGGAGTCATTGTTATGAATAATATGTCACCTGAGAAACATATAAATAAGATTTTTGGAGAAACTTATAATTTAATAAGAACAATCAAAGTGGCATTTACATACCTGGATGAAGAAATGGTGAGGAAAATCCTAGTCACCCTGATAAGACCAAGATTGGAATATGCAGCAACGATATGGTCACCAAGTACAAAAAAATGTATAAAAAAACTTGAAAGAATACAAAGAGCAATTACTAAACTGGCACCAACACTCTCAAAACTATCATATGAAGAGAGACTACAAAAACTTAAACTACAGACACTAGAGCAAAGAAGAGAGAGAGGAGATTTGATAGCTATTTACAGAATCATGAAAGGCATAGAAATTACTGATAGAGAGAATCTGATAAAATGGGATGACAGAAATACAAGAGGACACGGAAATAAAATAAAAAAAGACAACTATAGAAGAGATTTGAAAAAGAACAGCTTTCCTCACAGAGCAATAGACAGTTGGAACAAGTTAGATGAGAAAGTGGTGTGTGCAAAAACAATACATGAATTTAAAAATAGTTTAGATAAAATGAGATATGAAGACGGGACCTCACGAGCATAGCTCCCCTTCCCGTAAAATACAACTAGGTAAATACAACTAGGTAAATACACAAACACGCGCGCACGCGCGCATTTTGTAAGGTCAGCATTATCAGTAGATCGAGATATGAGCTCTCGGGTTCTCATCGTGGGGGATAATAGCTGTCGATCAAGAGTCCAACACATGGTCCAAGACTGTTATGAATTTCACACTCTCTCTCTCTCTCTCTCTCTCTCTCACACACACACACACACACACACACACACACACACACACACACACACACACACACACACACACACACACACACACACACACAAACGCAGAGTCACGGTCGAAGAAGCACACACACACACACACACACACACACACACACACACACACACACACACACACACACACACACACACACACACACACACACACACACACACACACACACACACACACACACACACACACACACACACACACACACACACACACACACACACACACACACACACACACACACACACACACAAATCCCAGCAGCGGGTTTTGATTTTGAAAATTTCGGTTCCCTTCTCGGTGCACTTCGGGTGACGCTCAGGTGAAGTTAGGTCACCGTACTGGTTTCAAAGTCAAGAGAGGGACACGAAGTCGCGGGGAAGGGACCCGCTACTGGGACACAGGCCAAGGACAACCCTCACCAATGTCTTCGATGGCGGAAGGTTTGCAGCTTTTCTGACGACCACCTTGACCCTGTTGCTGAAGGAGGCGAGTGCCTGGCACTGTGCCACGACGAGGACCTCGCCTCGCTTGCCGCCTAGGTCCTCGGAGACCGGGGACGCAACACCTTCCTGTAGGAGGACCAAAAGGGAGGGAGCATGAGTCAGCAGGAGGATCTGTAAAAGACATTAATAATTTACCCTTGACAGCTCAGCACAGGGGCGTAGCTAGAGATATAATTCGTGGGCAGGAGGGAAGGGGAGGGAGAGGAGTGTCATCATAACTCCCCTAAAGTCTTTGTATATTTGAAAAATAAAATTAAAAAAAAGTCTCAAATTATAATATATATATATATATATATATATATATATATATATATATATATATGTACATGTATATATATATATATATATATGTATATATGTATATATATAAATATATATGTATACATATGTGTACATACTGTATATATATATATATATATATATATATATATATATATATATATATATATAAATGTATGTATACATATGTGTACATATATATATATATATATATATATATATATATGTATATATATATATATATATATATATATATATATATATATATATATATAAGATGAAAGGGAGGGAGGAGGGTTGAGGGAAGTGGAATATATAGGAAATGGAATGGGTGGGAGCGGTTTCTATGCCTTTTTCTTTTTCGCTACACCCCGTGTAGAGGGAAGAAGCCTTTGGTATATGCATATATATATACATATATATATATATATATATATATATATATATATATATATGAGTGGCAGGGTGGTGAGATAAACACCGAGAATCGTTGAAGTTTTATTAACTGACGTTTCGCTCTTAACAGAGTTTCTTCAGAGTGTACAGTACAAACATGATCGGGAAATCAACAGTTTTATACTCTACATCGTGATGGTTTTATTAAGCTGTCCAAAACGTCCGGCTGGATGGTCCTACAGGAGTTGAAGGGTACGAGAGGGAGGGAGGGGGTGGGTTAAGGAAGGAACGCGGAATGATGTAAGGTATAAAACTGTTGATTTCCCGATCATGTTTGTACACTCTGAAGAAGCTCTGTTAAGAGCGAAACGTCAGTTAATAAAACTTCAACGATTCTCGGTGTTTATCTCACCACCCTGGCACTCATTTTGTCGTCCATTCCTCAATATATGTATATATATATATATATATATATATATATATATATATATATTCATATATATATATACATATATATATGTATATATATGAATATTTATATGTATACATATGTGTATATATATATATATATATATATGTATGTATATATATGAATATTTATATGTATATATATGTATGTGTATATATAAATATATATATGTATATATATATGTATATATATATGTATATATATATATATATATATATATATATATATATATTGCTGTTGAATGCTAAAGCACATATGGCATCAATGATTTTTAGAGAACATTTCTCTAACTTTCTAAGTAGACACTCTCCGAAGGATTATCACCGATGGAGTTTTACCAAAGGGACCCTACGAGAGGGTTTTGCTGAGAGTCTCCAGCCGTCCCAATCTATTAGCCTCCTTAATTATGAAAAATAACACCACCCCTGGAGGACCTAAGGAATCGAAAGCCAGTGTAGTCTACAAATCTAAATGCTCTGAAGAGGCATGCAAGCCCCTCGACATGAGCTACGTCGGACACACGATGACCACCTTAAGAAGGGGACTACTAGCACACCGAAACAATGGAGCAATTCACCAGCATTACATCGACACTCATGACAAGAAGCCGCGCTTGAAAGAACTCATCAGGGACACAGATATAATTCACACAGACTCTAACTACGGGCGCTTAATAATTGCCGAGACGGTTAGTATTACTTTGCAGCAGCTTACTTTAAACGTCCAGAAGTCATCGGATCATGTCCTCCCTTCCAGTAGAAAAAATAAACCCGCACACCGTGACATTTGCACACTGGAAGTTCCAAGCCGACAAGACGTGCCATTAGCTCCCCGTAAGTCCCGGCGAGAGGGTGCATCTAGACATTTGCTCACCGGAAGTGACAACCCGACAAGACGTGACAAAAGCCCATCATAGGACTGGGCCCCCTTCCTGGCGCAGCCCACCCGCATATTCCCACCAATCGTATTCCACCATTTTTATTTCTTCTCTGTTGTTTCTACGGCCCACGGGCCTTTATATTCCAATGTATTTCACATTTGTATTCAGTTTTACCCTGAAGACGACCATGTGAAATGGTTGAAACAGCTGTCGGTATAAAATGGAGCACCATTCTCACGATTTTCGTACTTTCCTTCAGAGTTTGAACCATGAAGAAAAAAACTTATATTTAGAAAGTTAGAGAAATGTTCTCTAAAAATCATTGATGCCACATGTGCTTTAGCATTCAACAGTATTTTATTTAAGAGAAAGACTGCCCAAAAGGTTTATATATATTTATATATACATATATGTATTTATATATATATATTTATATATATATATGTATATATACATATATATACATATATATATACATATATATATATGTATATATATATATATATATATATATATATATCTAGTGTATGTGTTTGTGTGTATGTGTAAGGATAGCATTATTGGGCAATATATTAGCTCTGAACTTTTAGATGAATAAAATATCCTACAGATAACATGTAAAGATGACAAATCACACGGTACAATACACAGTTGGCACCACTTCTAAATAACCCAGTGGCTGTTGTCTTCAAGAGATCTTTCGAAGGCGCGTATCTTTAGATCACAGACTTGAGGTGGTGGCACACTAGGCTAGCACGCTGCTCGCTTTTGCTACCTCATTTGAGTAGAAACGACCTCGGTTACAATATACTAAATGTGTCAAACGTTCGTATAGATCTAACTTCTCTTAGTTCGTCATTCAGCTTCTTACTATATGACGAAAGAGTAATTTGACATTTGGAAACTTGAAAAAAATAAACGTAACCGAAGTCGTTTTTACTCAAACGAAGTAGCAATATCAAGTAGCATACTAGCGAGAAATGCTTAGCGTGCCGCCACCTTTAGGAAGTGCAAGATCGTTTTACGACTTACGAGCACTTCTTTGTGAACGTCGTAAAGACAGACGTTTGTTATTGTTTCACAAAAGATCCAGGTGACTGTGGTTCGGCATAAAACGAGCACCTACCTTCTTCGTCGGGGTCACGGGCTGGACAGTGGCGACCGGGGTATTGGGTCGAAGCTGTTCTTGGCACAACCTGTACCGAAGTTCACCCAGAGGCTTGTCCTTCATGTAGCCTCTCCTGCGGACGAAGACCTCGAAGAGAAGCACGCTCCGTTGGACCTCCTGCAGACTGACTCCTGGCGGAAGGAAGGACGAAGAACATGGGTTTGAGAGAACTTTTCTCCAGTGTCATCCGGATCGCGGTTGTTGGAGACAAGGTTTTAATCAATGTTTAAGTAAGCTTCAATCACACACACACGCGCGCACACACACACACACACACACACACACACACACACACACACACACACACACACACACACACACACACACACACACACACACACACACACACACACACACACACACACACACACACGCACGCACACACACACACGTGTGTATATATATATATATATATATGTACATATACAGTATATATATATATATATATATATATATATATATATATATATATATGTGTGTGTATTTACCTAGTTGTATTTTACGGGAAGGGGAGCTATGCTCGTGGGGTCCCGTCTTCATATCTCATTTTATCTAAACTATTTTTAAATTCATGTATTGATTTTGCACACACCACTTTCTCATCTAACTTGTTCCAACTGTCTATTGCTCTGTGAGGAAAGCTGTTCTTTTTAAAATCTCTTCTATAGCTGTCTTTTTTTATTTTCTTTCCGTGTCCTCTTGTATTTCTGTCATCCCATTTTATCAGATTCTCTCTATCAGTAATTTCTATGCCTTTCATGATTCTGTAAATAGCTATCAAATCTCCTCTCTCTCTTCTTTGCTCTAGTGTCTGTAGTTTAAGTTTTTGTAGTCTCTCTTCATATGATAGTTTTGAGAGTGTTGGTGCCAATTTTGTAATTGCTCTTTGTATTCTTTCAAGTTTTTTTATACATTTTTTTGTATTTGGTGACCATATCGTTGCTGCATATTCCAATCTTGGTCTTATCAGGGTGATTAGGATTTTCCTCACCATTTCTTCATCCAGGTATGTAAATGCCACTTTGATTGTTCTTATTAAATTATAAGTTTCTCCAAAAATCTTATTTATATGTTTCTCAGGTGACATATTATTCATAACAATGACTCCCAGGTCCTTCTCATTTTCTACTTTTTTTATTCCTTCTTCTCCCAAATTATATGATCCTGTTATTCTGTTTTTGCTTTTTACCAAATTCCATTATACTACACTTTTTTGTATTGAACTCCATCTCCCACTTCCTACTCCATTCTTGTACTTTATTTAGATCTCTCTGTAGTGATTCACAATCTTCTTCAGTTTTCACTCTTTTCAGTAATTTTGCATCATCTGCAAAGAAGCTCATATAGCTTTCAATTCCTTCATCCATATCATTAATATATATAGCAAACATTATTGGGGCCAGAACTGTTCCCTGCGGGACACCGCTTATTACTTCATTCCATTTTGAGTGCTGATCTCTTATCACTACTCTCATTTTTCTTTCTTGCAAAAAGTCTTCCATCCAATTTAGCAATTTACCTTGTATTCCTCCTTCATATTCTAATTTCTTAAGCAACTTCTTATGTGGTACTTTGTCAAAAGCTTTTTTTAGGTCTAGAAATGCACAATCAGCCCATCCATCTCTTTCTTGTATTATATCTATTAGCCTTGAATAGAAACATATTAAATTGGTGACGCATGATCGTCCTTGTCTGAATCCAAATTGCCTTGGATTTAGTACGTTGTTTTTTTCCAAGTATTTTACCCATCTACTTTTGATAATTCTTTCACATATTTTTGCTATTGTACTTGTTAGAGAGACTGGTCTATAGTTGGTAGGTTCTTCTTTATTTCCTCCTTTATATATAGGTACTATATTTGCTTTTTTCCAATCTTCTGGAACTTTTCCTTCTTTTAAGGAACTGCTTATTATGCTATGTATTTTGTCTGCCAGTTCATTCCTGCATTCTTTCAGAATCCAGTTTGCTATTTCATCTGGCCCATGCGATTTTCTGACATCAAAATTACCCAAGTGTGTCAATATTTCATTCTTTGTTACTTCTATTTCTTCCATAGGGGGGACTTTTTCCTTCCACTCAATCTCTTCAGGTTGTATATTTTCCCTTGTAAACACTGATTTAAAATGTTTGTTCATAATTTCTGCCATTTCCATTTCCTCAGTGTATTCAACTCCTCCTTGTCTTAATTTCTCTAAGTCTTGTTTGTTTTTCAGTTTATTGTTTACAAATCTGTAGAATAGTTTTGGTTGATCTTTACACTTTTCTATAACATCTTTTTCATATTTTCTTTTTTCCTCTCTGCACTTTTGTACATATTCATTTCTATAACCAGTATATATTTTCCATTTTTCAGGTCTTCTGTCTTTTTTCCATCTGGTCCAGGCTTTGTCTCTTTTGTCCTTTAACTCCCTACAACTTTTGTTGTACCAGCATTTTACATATTCTTTTTCTTTTGTCTTGGGACATACTTTTCCACTCCTTTTTTGTAAATTTTTGTCAAAATATTCCATTTCTCTTCCACTGTTGTTTCTTCTTTGTATATTTCTTCCCAGTTTTCTTGTTGGAAGAATTCTCTTATTTTATCAAAGTTTGTTTTTTCATACATCATTCTTCCTTTTCTATATTGTTCATTTCTTTTCATATATTTTTCTTCATTAAGTTCCAGTTCAATCAATATGTGGTCACTTTTACCTATTGGTGTTTTATATTCAATCTTGTCCACTATTCTAGGTTCAGATGTAATTATTAAGTCTAGCCTCGATGGTTCTTCTTCATTTCTATACCTAGTGTTCTCTTGTATCCATTGTGTCATTGAATGGTCAGTAATCATCTCAAGTAGAGCATTTCCCCATGAGTCATCACCACTCTTTACTGTCATTTCTTCCCAGCAGATTTCTTTGCAATTAAAGTCGCCCATCATAACTATTCTTCCTCCGTCTTCCATTATTTTAGTTAATGCTATCTTTGTGTCCTCTAACATACTTTTATGTTCACTCTCCTCCCATGAGGCTGTTTTCGGAGGCACATAATTGATCACAAATTTTCTGCTCTTCTTATCTCGGTCTTCCACTTCTATCATAATCATCTCTACTGTATTCTTTCCATATATGACACCTTTCACGTTTATATCCTTCTTAGTCAGGAACATAACTCCACCCCCTTGTTTTTTCTCTCTGTTTCTAATCCAATAATTGTATGTATCATGTCCTACACTGTTGGGTGGTAGTGGGCCTTTTAATTTTGTTTCTACAATTCCCATTATGTCCGGTTCTTTTTCTTTCAAATAATCATTCAGTTCATTCAATCCTGTTATCAATCCATCTATATTTGTGTAAGACACTCTTAGTTTTCTGCCACTTCCATTGTATTCTCTGTTTCCCTTATGTTTTTCTTTAGTATGTCGAACTGCTTTATTTTCATGTTCACTACTCTCCAATAGAATCTCTCTTTCTCTGACTCCGTTCTTTCCTCGTTTTTTGCCTTAGCTTCAATTCTTTTCTTCTGCCTCTCTTTCCTCCTTATTCATTTCTCTTTTTATCCATACCTTTTTATATTGATCATTTGTTGCTAGTTTCCCTGTCTTGGATAGAATTTTCTCTGCTGTTGTTTGTGACCTGAATTTAATCTTAATTGGTCTGGTCTTATCTGTACTATATTTTCCGAGTCTGAATTTTTCCTCAATTTCCTTTATAATTTCTGGTTCATCTTCCTGGACTAATTTTAATAAACTGCTTACTCTTTCATTTTCCTCCTTGATTCTTGCGGTTCTATCTGGGTTATGTTTCTCTTCCATTCCTAATATAATTATACATTTCTTTTTGTCAGCTAATTCTCTTACTATATTCTCCTTCTGTCTCATCACTTTAATAACTGAGTCTTCATTATGTTCTTTCAATTGCTGTTTGACTATGTCAGTGAATGAAACCTTATTCCCTTCTTGAGTTATTCTCCAATTTTTAGCTTCTGTAGCTAGTTTCTCTCTGTTTTCATTACTATTCTTCTTCAATTTCTCATTCTCCTCCTTTACATTTCCTAACTGTCTTTTTAGGTCCTCTATTTCTTCAGTTAAG
>NC_134777.1:90935849-90938349 GCF_046742065.1 Oratosquilla oratoria
TGGCAGAAACTGTGGATCGTGCTGAACATGTACATGTACCTATGGACATACCAATGCACACACGTATGTACACCTATATACGTTTATTCATATATGTTTGTGTGTACATTTACAGTAGATATGCCTTTATGTTTACATACATATGTACATATAGTATACATATCAACCAATCATTCCGAGTCCACTACTGAACAAAGACCTCTTCCAACTTCTACCATGGAACGCATGACTGCATCAACAGTTGCCACGATACCCCTACAAACTTCTCCAACTTCTCTCTCTACCTTGTACCTTGTCTCCCTTGTCCACGGTTCCCATCTCGTGGCGTCCAGTCAGTAGCACACTTGCTTCATCAGGCCAGCTGTACTGTCTAATTCTATTTCCGTTCTTTTATCACCTGCATAATATCTTTCTCTCCAGTCCACTCTCACTCAACATGCTCTCTTCCTGTCTTTCAATGCTATTTCCAACAGTGATCTTTCTGCTGCCCTCTGAACACTTCGAAGAAATACTTGATACTAAGATTCACAGTGAACCCCTTATAGTCGATTGTTAGAATTTTGTATAAATGTGCAATTATTTCGGTGAAATGCGAAAATAGACTGAAATTCACGAATATGAAATAAAAAGATGGGTTATGATTGGCTGGTAAATATTTAGTAGATATGAAATACATCGTGAGCTGCTCTCTACGTGTACATTTGAAGCGAAAAGCTTATAATGCATATACCCAGCTATGATCCAAGGATGTAAAACATCGAAAGTAACAAAACTAATGGAGATGAAGATAACTCACAACATACGAGTATACATATTCCAATATGTATACTTATATACACTTATCCGTATACATATATACACATACGCATAATACATATGCATATGCATATACATATGTACATGCACAAACACATGCACATACACATTCGCATACACATATACATATACACTTTTTTGTACACATATATGTACCCATGTGTACATCTATGCATACACGTATCTACACTTACACATATATGCATATATACACTTATACATACACATACACTTACATATGTATACATATGATTATATATATATACATATACCTATAGTTATGCATACACGTATATACACTTAAACATATATGCATATATACACTTATACATACACATACATATATATACATAAAATTACATATATACCTATACCTATACTTTGGCATACACGTATATACATTTATACATGCTCATACACTTACACATACGTATGTATACATATATTTACATATATACCCATACCTATACCTTTGCATATACGTGTATACACTTATACATATATGCATATATACACTTATACATACACATACACTTACACATGTATACATATACTTACATATATACCTATACCTATGCCTATAAATAAACATATACATATATACATACATATACACATACACTTACACATACATATGTATACATATACTTACATATATACATATACCTACACCTATGCCTGTACATAAACATATGCATATATACATGCATATACATACATACACACTGAATGATTCCCAGTGATCAATTAATATCTTTTTCAACCACATATCACTTTTAATTCCATACCATCGCAAACGAGATTGAGAGTCACTCGAAGGAGGCATCCGTTGCAAATTGAAACGTGGACGAGCCGAGGATTCGAACCCAGCTAACCTGTAACAAAGTTACATTGACGTAAACCAATACGCTATCTCTTGATAGCGTATTGGCTCGTCCACGTTTCAATTTCCAACGGATGCCTCCTTCGAGCGACTCTCAGTCTCGTTTGCGATAGTATGGAATTAAAAGTGATATGTGGTTGAAAAAGATGCATATACATATATCCATACATATACATATACCGGCACGTGTACATGTATATATATATATATATATATACACAGACATGACAGAATTGAATAGACACCAAGAAAAATGCATTTCTGCTCTTATTTAATGCTTAATGTTATTCAAATTTACCTAATATGTTATATTTACCTAGATTTATGTTTCAGATTACATACAAAATTAATCAAGCATGCCACGAACCAAAGGAGCAGTAGACCTATCTGAATTTCAGCGAGGTTGTATTGTGGGTCAATATGAAGGTGGACTTAGTCAACGCAAAATATCTGAAAATCTGTCAATACCCCTTTCTACTGTTAATAGAGTGATCGTACAATTCACCAGAGAGGGCAAGAAGGGCACAAAACCTCATTCAGGTCGTCCCGAGCCCTCAGAAAGAACCTTGCGTCTTGTCAAAAGAAATGTCGAAGAGGATCCACGTTGCAAGGCCTCTGACATAGCAGCACAAGCTGATGTCAGTCCCAGAACAGCTGTCAGGTATCTCCACAAGCTGGGTTACTATGGCAGAGCTGCATGAAGGAAGCCACTCCTTCGTCCAGCCAATAGCAAACGCAGAAAGAATTGGGCTGTTGAGATAGTGTAGAGATCTGTGGCCTTTTGGAGCACTGTCATTTTCT
>NC_134777.1:90953349-90965327 GCF_046742065.1 Oratosquilla oratoria
CGCATGTCAAAGAAAGCCAACTGTCCTCGTGTCCAAAAACCTCTTGCGCTGACATCCACTCGTGCTTCATCTGAGGTGTTGGACGTGCGGTGCCTGAAATTCTCCCCTCCTAGTGGGATTAATGTTGATTGATGGTTACATCCTTACATACCTCCCGAAGCATTTGGGCAGTGAGATCCCTTACCTCGTCATGTCTCATGCAGGTGAATCTACCCTGCTTGGACGTCATCACATGGTTTGGACTAAACTGGGCACCACAGGAGCATCTGTTAGGCAGCCTTTCCAATGGCCATCCATACCTCAAGGTAATGGCATCCGTGAATTCTCTTTTGTTTAGGTTGAATCTATTTGCCCTGCTACTGCTACGACTGCTACTACTACTACTATACTACTGCTACTACTACTATTATTATTACTACTGCTGCTGTACTTCTCTCACTTCTGTTACTTATATTGCTGCTAAATAATATTACAACTGAAAATAATGCTATAACTATTACTATTTCTTCCTTTTCTGGTGACTCTTCTACTACCACTGCTATTACTGCCATTACTTGTACTGGGTTGCGTCACTACTATTCTTACTATTAGTACTGGTGCCTTCAGCAATAGTCCGACAATCATCTACTCACCCCTTCTGTACCGGGTGATACGTTTCCTTTCAGTCTGTCTGCCGTCAGGGTATTTTATTTATCTCTCTGGCTACCCCCTCATCAGTGAATGGGTTGTAGCCTGTCTCCATTAACTCCTTAACTACCGTGTAATATTTTCTCTTTAGCATCTGTTTGGCTCATTCTTCTTCGTTCATTTCCGTGGTACCCCACCCTCTTTTTCCCCGCGATGAAAGCCAAGGGATATTGTACATCCTCTCATTTATCCTTCTTCTTTTCTACAAAATGAAATTTTATAAAATTCATTTCGACACGAATAACCTCTTATTTACCCAAGGGGTCGCATGCAAGTGAGTGAAATCGTCCTATTCAAAAGTGAGTCGATAAACGGTCGACTCTTTGGATCAAAAGCTGACATTCGATTACGAAACGAAAATATGCAAAATAATGCAATCAAGTACAACTTACTGATACGCATGTTTGATCTTGCAAACAGTTAGTTTTTGTTGTTTACGTATTACTATATTCTTTTTATTTTTACATTTTCTTTATTTATCGTTGTTGTTGATATATTTGTATACTAAAGGAATGTTCAAATCATTTGCACTCCATGTCTTGCCATGGAATGCCAAGTTGAAGAGGCGTTTCGACGTCTTTGGTACTAAATACCTTCGGAGAATCATAATGTAACGCTGGAATATGTATCAAACCAGAGACTGCTTCATGAGACTTAGTGAAAGCCAATTACTTCCAGCATAATTCGTGAACGCCAATTCCAGCTATATGGGGACTTGGCACGCTTCCTTAGTATTGATTCCACTTACAGAGTTTGTTGCCCTCGGTGGGGGAGACTCTTGGCTAGAGCAGGTCAGTCGACCTTGCCATGAGTTGTTTGGAGTGAGAAGGGTGGGTGCGTGCGAGTTTGCTTGGAGAGACCGCTGGGGTATTGGCGACGGCAAGTGAAGCGATCCCCCCCCATACCGGCACTCGCTCTCAATGGATTAATTATCTGTTCATTTATTTATCTATTCATCTATTTGTTTATTTGTTTATTTATTCATTTGTCTATATTTATTTACTTCTATTTATTTATTTATTTATTTACTTATCTATTTACTCATGTATTCAATTGTGTCTGTTTATTCATCTATTTATCTACTCATTTATTTCTTTGTTTATTCTTGTACATGCCTGGGTGTCCATGAGGGATGAGGGATACCATGAAGGGACTAATAAACACACACACACACGCGCGCGCGCCACTTGACGGCGCAGTGGTAGCGTTCGCGGCCACCACTACGGCGATCCGGGTTCGAACCCCGTCCAGGGCTGAAATAACTTCAGTATCGCTGAGCTGCGGGTCATTACTCCAAATCTCGTGGGCGGGGAGTTGTGTGTGTGTGTGCGTGTAAGGTCACAGCATTATCCATAGATCAGTCACATATGAGCTCTGAGCTCTCTTCCGGAAGGGAAATAGCTATCGATCACGAATCCAACATGTGATCCAAGACAATGGTGAATCATACACACACACACACACACACATACACACACACACACACACACACACACACACACACACACACACACACACACACACACACACACACACACACACACACACACACACACACACACACACACACACACAGAAAGAGACGAGGATTAATGGGAGAACTTTAATGCTTCAACGTTTCGACTCACAGGAGGATCTTGATGGCGAAGGTAACACCTCAAGTACAACAAGAGGGACATTATGTACACAGTCGGGTTATCTCATGGGACGCCTGGAAGACCTTATTGTAACCTGACTGATTAATTATTTGTGTGACATTATTTTCTTCTATTATCAATGAGCTTGAGGGTTTTGCTAACCATACAAAAACTTCTCTATGGTTAATGTTGTCATTAGTATAATGTAAGCTGCTTTGATTGTCTTTCTCATTCGAAGCAGCAAAAATTAACATTAATGTTAGCATTAACCATAGAGGCTTTGTATGCTTAGCAAAAGCCATAAGTCCATTAATGATACTGTGTGTGTGTTATCACGTATCCTGATGTCACGTGGTTTTCTTTTTGTAGTGATGGTCAATCGTCGGCCAGCACTCAGTCCCCCCTCCCCTTTCGGCCACCTGTCAGCTGTGTAGTTTGACACACAGGATCAGGGGCGTTTCTTTTGTTAAGGCCTTGCGCTCAGGTCAAAGTAGCCGTGGCCGTTTGTCATTATTGCCAAGTTGTATTATCTTGTATTTTATTGTGGTATATTTTAACTTTGTTTACCTTTTAAGATTTTGTGATGTGACCAGATTTCTTGCAACTGGTCCTTTTTTTGAATCTCAGATACCATTTGTCAAGACGTACAAATGCAAGACGTACAAATGCAAGTCGTGCAGATGTATTTGTAATTTTATTTAAATGAGGTTCGTATGGCAACAGTTATCAATTGTCGGCCGGACATGTGTGCTTCGCGCAATGTCAAGTTGCCACCTTTGTAGTTTTTCTTTCTTGTAACCCTTTCTACTATGTTGTGATTAGTATTAAGGTTTTTATTTTTGTTACGTGCATTTCTTGTGTGTGTAATTTTAAGTTTTGTAACTGGGTTAGGCTTGTTAGCTACCAGTTGAAGTGGGATAGGAAAACACTTCCTATTGACTTTTCGGCCTCTGGCTCCAGTGACCATCAGGTCAATTGGTGAGCCTATATAGAGAGGGTCAACCCGTTTTCCATCTTCTTTCACCGAAGAGGAAGCTGCCGCCTTCCGTAAGTTTAAGGTAAACTCCTTTGTTTAAGTGTTGTTCTAGGTAATCTTTTGTTGTACTACAGTGCTACGCGTGGTAACCAGACTTTTTATCTTAAACTTAGGTTTAGCAATAAGTAAATGCACGGAGTCTTTTAATTCGCTTTCGAAATATTTAGATTTGTATTTTCCTTTTACTGTACCATTGATTTGCATATTTTCATCTTTCATAATTCCGTTTCCGTTGTTTAAATAGGCCAAAAATAGTTAAATTTATAGTTTATTGTTAAATTTATAGTTTAAATAAAGTGTATAAATGTTTCATTTTAATTTTTCTGTCACCGTACTACACCGGACCTGGCAAATAACCTAACTGTTTAACTGTTTTGAAGTAGTACGTCTGTTACGACCTTGTCCGTAGATATTCATCTCTTAATTAAAACGCCAAGGTCGTATTATTGACAGTGTGTGTTTCACCATGGTCTTGGATCACGTGTTTCACTCGTGATCGACAACTACTACCCTTCCGGATGAGAGCTCAGAGCTCATGCGTAACCAATCTATGGGTAATGCTGTGACCTGACACACACAATCACCCCAAACTCCCCGCTCACGAGAGTTGGAGTAACGGCTCGCAGTTCAGCGATGCTGAAATTACTTCAGCCCTGGGCAGGATTCTAACTCGGACCGCTGGGTTAGCAGTTGCGAACGCCACCACTGCGCCGCCGAGCCGTGTGTGTGATTTACCATTCACCATGGTCTTGGATCACGTGTTCGACTCGTGATTGACAGCTATTTCCCTCCCGGAAGAGAGCTCAGAGCTCATATATGGCCGATCTATGGGTAATGCTGTGACCTTACACGCACACACCTCCAACTCCCCGCCCACAAATGTTGGAGTAACAACCCACAGCGCAGCGATACTGAAATTATTTCAGCCCTAGGCGTGATTCGAACCCTGACCGCCGCAGTGGCAGCCGAGAACTCTACCACTGCGCCACGAGTGTATGTGTGTGTGATTCACCTTGGTCTTTGGAACACGTGTTGGACTCGTAACCGACAGCTATTTCCCTTCCGGAAGAGAGCTCAGAGCTCGTATGACCGATCTATGGGTAATGTCGTGACCTTACGCGCACACACACACCCAACTCCCCGCCCACGAGAGTTGGAGTAACGACTCGAAGCGCAGCGATACTGAAATTATTTCAGCCCTGGTTAGGATTCGAATCCGGACCGCCGTGCCGTAGTGACAGTCAGGGACTCTACCAACCGCGCCACCGAGTCGTGTGTGTGTGTGTGTGTGTGTATTCACCTCGGATCTGCTGCAGTTTCTATCGAGACAGCCAGACACCACCCTACGGCAGTGAGCTCAGATTTCATTATTTGCCGATCTCTGGGTAGGTCTGAGACCACTCACACACCACACACCGGGACAGCAAGGTCACAACTCCTTGACTAACGTCCCGTACCTACCCACTGCTAGGTGAACAGGGGTTACACGTGAAAGGAGACAAACCCAACTTATCTCCGCCCGGCCGGGGAATCGAACCCCGGTTCTCTGGTTTGTGAGGTGTGTATTCACCTCGGATCTGCTGTAGTCTCTGTCGAGACAGCCAGACACCACCCTACGGCAGTGAGCTCAGAGCTCATTATTTGCCGATCTCTGGGTAGGTCTGAGACCACTCACACACCACACACCGGGACAGCAAGGTCACAACTCCTTGACTAACGTCCCGTACCTACTCACTGCTAGGTGAACAGGGGTTACACGTGAAAGGAGACAAATCCAACTTATCTCCGCCCGGCCGGGGAATCGAACCCCGGTTCTCTGGCTTGTGAGGCCAGTGTGTGTATGTATTTACCTAGTTGTATTTTACGGGAAGGGGAGCTATGCTCGTGGGTGTGTGTGTGTGTTGTGTGTGTGTGTGTATTTTACCTATTTACCTAGTTGTATTTTGCGCGTGTGTGTGTGTGTGTGTGTGTGTGTGTGTGTGTGTGTGTGTGTGTGTGTGTGTGTGTGTGTGTGTGTGTGTGTGATTCATCACATCTTGAACTTGTGATCGAAAGCGCTTAGATGTGACCCGATGCTGTGACCTTACACGTAAATATGAATATAGATATTTATTCTAATTTAATGAAAAATTTACAAGTACTAATTTTCATAGTAGATATATGAATGATATTTTTGTGAAAATTGTGAACATGAAAATAGGGGGAAAGAAGAAAATTGGAGAGGGTGTCTTATGACATCGGCAGTATATAATAAATAAGACGCAGTTTGCAACGTTTTTTTTTATTATATAACATCTGGCTGACTACAGGCGGAAGTCGTACTGGTGAAGTATTACATCATCATGTCATGTAAGGCTATGAATGAAATGAATCAATGATTTCAGTCATGAATTATGATATGTTGGACATATTTAACTCACAAAATTGGGGTGAACAAAAAATTCGGTCGATGATGATATCTTGTGTCTGATGAATGAGTTAAGTAACAGCTTTTCCGATAACCTCTTTGCACCCCGTCACTGAATTCATATGTAATTACACAAAAGAGTTTCCACTAGCCGAATAGAAATGACTGATGAAACACAGTGAAATCCTATCAAAACTACTAGACTATGACTACTATCTCATCAGAATAAAATCAGATAGGACTGAACATTTCACAGTGAATGGGTATTGTACGATGTTTACAATATTCACAATGTCGACAGTTTATCTTTTCAGTCCAACAGGCCAAATTCAGAAAAAATACAGTACATAAATAAACAAACAAATAGGCAAATAAACAACATAACATATTGCTTTGAATATTGAACCTTTGAATCGAGCTATAGTCCATCGCCTCAGTGAGAAGTTCATTCCATTCATTGAATACACTGTTGGCGATTTATTTCAACCCTTTATGTAAGTAAAATCTATGAAACCACTTTTTTCGCCTAGTTATAAGTTCACAAACACTAGGTGACTAGCTCACGTGCTTGCTTACACTTTGATACTGATGTAATAAATAACACTGCTATTGGGGTAGGATAAGCAGGGGATCGATTGAACCAACAGTTAATATCTTTGTCATCTCGGGTTCAATGAAAACGTGAAAGTATTCAAACAAGGAAGTCAAAGGGGGGCAGCGATTGGCTGACCTAGTGAGATATCGATGACGTCAACATCTAAATAATCTATGTGCGCACCTCCTCACTCAGCTGTTACATTGTTTAGATTGAAAATGACAGTCGACGACGATTTTGACATTCCTGGTAAATTCTACCAAATACTTTAGTTTTAGCCCTTGTTTAAGCACTGTAGACTGATGCTTAGGTTTATAATGCCCCATCTTTTAATATCCGTATATTTATTTGACTTTATTTTATTCTGAATTGGCTGTTTGTTGTACTTTATTTGGTACTCTGCTTGACACCGAGTCCAAAATGAAAATTTAACCAGAAATAAAGGTGAACAAATATGATTCTAAACTGAATATTCACGTCAGACCTTCATTTATTGTAAAGGCTACAAATTACTATTGTATAGATGAAGTAGTTTTACAACAAATTTCAAGTGACAAGTAAATGTGAATGACTTTGAATACACTTACTTATAGAGAGTTCCGTTCGAATATAAAGTCGCTTGTATTAAATTGGTTGATGGAAATAGTGGTAATGGAACTCGAATTTTGATTTATAGAGTATGTTGTATTTGATTTAAAGTTAATAGCAACGTTTCCAGTCAATTCGTCTACCATAGACCTGTATCATGATGACCAGTGTTTAGATGAAAGTATGTCATATACTGTAAATTGTCTCGTTGGTTTGTATGTATAATAATGTAGGGTATTAGTCTGCATATCTCCATATGGTTCGAGAATTACTTTGTGCTTTGTGTAGTTTTTAAGGTTCTCTTACTCCCTTGGCTGTGGAGAAGGTGTCGTGCAACTGAATAGAATTGTTGGGGTAGCTGTAATAGACGTCAGGAAGGTATGTAATGTATGGCAAATGTCACTTAGCAGGTAGTATGGTGGATTAAATCATACATTTTTAGGAATTGTAGAAACTTAACATTACCATGTTTTGATGTGTAAATTGTGAGATGGTAACATGCTGGTACATAGTTTATATACTGGTACAGTATTGGGTATAGGTTCATAAAATGGACATATGACAGATGTATTAGAAAGAAGAGGAATGATAGAAAACATACTTTATTTAAACAAAAATTGATAGAGTTATATGCTTACAAATCTTTAATCGTGCCATCTTTGGTACTTTGATCCCAGAACTGGGCGTGTAACTGCTGGACAGGTAGTGAGATACTGAAAAATCTGGGGTGCATTTCTGTCAATGTGTTACTGATTTTAATTTCCTTAGAACAGTCTGCGTTACTGCATATGTGTATATGCATGTACACATACGCAGAATTTTCGGTAACACACTACCTATCCGGCGGTAACACACTACCTGTCTAGTGGTAATGCACCCAGCTCTATCAGATCCATGGGATAGACATGTGGGTAAATGGAATTTCCATAGTTCAGTGGTCATAACTTGAAGAGCCTTTATAGTAAGTCTTTGTCAACCATTATCTTGAAGCAGGTACCAGTAATAAACATATTTTCCTCAGCTGAATAAGATCACCTGGTGTTTGGTGAGTAAATGTGTAAGATAGTGCTACTTCTGAATTGGTTTACACAAATTTTAACTTTGGGTAACGGAGCTGACTGAAATCATCTGTCAGTAGCTTGATTAGGTTCAAAAGGAACATGGATGGGGATATGAAGACTTAATTTTCCTGACATTTGTTCCAAGGATTTTTTTTTTTTTTGTGATGAAATGTGAAGAAATCTTAAAGCTGTAATCTCTGAGTTTCTTTTTGCTACTGTAGTCAAACTTGTCCAAATGGATAGTCATCCTAAAGCAACTCATTGCTGTCACATTAATTAAAAGAATATAGATGGCTTGTTCATGACTGTTGCTGTTTTGGGTTTCACCAATTGGAAACCCGCAGCCTTGCTTCAGCTGTTAATAGTCCCCGTGTCCCCCATAGTTTTCTTTGAGAAGAAACTTTGCATTAGTGTGGGACTTTCTATGTCACCATCTGAAAGGAGGGGCGTAGTCACCGATTGTCAGTTATTTTTGTGTTTGAAAAAGGAAGAAATACAGATGAAGTTGATAGAGATCCTGGATCCAGTCTAGGACAAAGTGTCGTTCACCTCCAGATGGAAGTGAGGAAGTAGATAGGACTTGAAGTGAGGAAGTAGATAGGAAGACAACTCTCTGATGTCCTTCTTGGAGGACTATCTTGTGTAGGTACCAAACATTGGAAAGCATTTCCATCAGTTGAATAAAATTGCCATGAGTTGTATAGAGGGTTACCCATAACTGAATAAAATCACCTGGCAGCAACTAGAATAAGTATGAAAGCAATAAGTTGCTGTGAGAGGATGTTTAGAACTTGGAACTAACCTTCTCATCATGGTGGCATTCTTTTTAGATTTCTCCCAGTGAAGAGAATAGTAACTGCAAGGATGTATTTTAGTGAACAAAGAAGTGGGGGAAAGCTGTTTTTAAATTGTGTTATGTCTTATGAGGGATATCAGGATATTGACTTACTTTTTCTCACTGGACAGAAAGTGGTGCAATTTTTACATTTGGGAAGAGCCGCTTTGCCGACAATGCTCCATCCAAGTTTTGGATCAAGAATGATGTCATCAAAGAGATATCCTGTGGTGATGAACACACTGCAGTCATCACACGTAAGTGGATTTGATTTATGACTTTGCTTGGTTAGGAATGGAGAGAATGTTGTGATAAATACTATGTGAGGATGGAGCTTTTTGCTTGTTACAGCTTTATCAGGTACAAAGTTGTGATGCACGTAACTGAGATTAAATTAGGAGGATCTGGGGGAATGGGAGGAGGTCATTGGAGCCAAGGAAAGTTTAAGGAAGAGAGGGAGCAATTGACTGGGTGCAGGGTATAATAAAGGCTCTGTCCTATGTTTATTTTGATAGATTTGTTGGCAACTGCCAATCTCTTACAGGAATGTTTAGATTAATTATATTGGGAATAATGTGAAATCATGATCTAATATTGTGGAGGAGAACCTGGAAAATTTGTTAACATGATTGGTGGTAGACTCAAGAAAGAAAGAAGTTAATCAGTATCCTATTGATGTAGGACTTTAGCATTTGTCTGTTGGAGGATGTGGATATTTTTGAGTATGTGAATTTGGGGTTGTGTGTGTCATGGTCCTGGGAAATGGATATGGAAGTGAAGTATAGAGTGAAGGAGATGAATAACTGTCTAAGTGGAATGAAGAGTATTATGAGATTTAGGTATCTGGGGAAGAATCCAAGGAAAAGTTATTAATAGGTGATTTTAACCTTTCTCCCCATCCTCTCATTTTATGCAATGGGGGGACGTAGAGGGGGGGGGTCGCCGATTTAATGAAGCGGCCTTGCTGTGGATGTGCTGTGTCTTGCGACACTGCTTCTGACCCAGGGCAGTGGACAAGGTGCAGGGATGACCCATCATTCAGGAGGTGCTAAGATAAGAGGGAGGGTGGAGGGGTGTGGAGTGTATTCAGGGATGGAATGGGTGGGAATGATTTTATGCCTTTTTCTTTTTGGCTACCCCCCTTGTGAGGGGGAAAAAGCCTTGGTATATGTATGTATGTATGTATGATTGTAACCTTGGGACTTTGGGGGCAGGCTTGGAATTTAAGAGAGGCAGAAAGGAAGCTCGCTGGCTGAGCGAGTTAGGGCGTCGTTACTTGCGGCGAAGATCGAGGTGAGGGCGGTTTAAATCCTGCCACCAGGGAAGTTGAACCAAGGGCATGGTTCATTAAATTCCACGCTACAAAGCCCTCTGTGAGGGGCACCATCCTAGCCTCCTGATAGGGGGGAGTATGTGACGTTAAACCATATCATATCATATCAGAAAGGAAGAGCCAGAGCATATTTAGAATAAAGTGTTTGAGAAGTATGGTGTCATAAGTGTCATGAGGATGGATAGTGCGAGAAATGGGAGGGCAAGGCAGAGAACGAGTGGAATGAGAGCTTTTAGATAGGGTAAATCAAAGAGTGCTGAGGCAGTTTAGGCATATGGAAAGGATGAATGAGAAAATGCACACAAAAAAGGTTGTGGATAACAAAAATGGATGGAAGGAACTTGAGAAGAAGGCCAAGAATGAGGTGGCTGGATAGAGTAAAGGGGCTTATGGATGAACAAGGAATGTCTGCAGAACAGAGAAGGGACTGCAAATGATAGGAGAAAAAAAGAAATTGTGAACAGATGAAAGGTTGATATGGTATGAAGTTTTTTTTTTTTTAAGTTGTGTTTAGTAGATGAAGAGTGAGGTCACCATATAATGAAGAGGTAATCAGCTTTGGTCTTTGGGCCCTCCTATGGAAAGGCTGTGTTGCAAGGGGATAGGGATGACTCTTCATCCATCAGGTGTTGAAATAAGAGGAACATAAGATGGGTTTTAATGTATGAGCTTTGATTATACTACGACTGTCCCTCCGTTATGCTGTCCCCCAACCCCTTGTTGCTGTCCTGTACCATTTCTCTGAGTATTCTCTCTCTGTGATGGGGATTTCCCTGTGGTGGGGGAAAAGAATACTGCCACCAAGTTTCCCACTTGGATCGTAAGAGGCGAGAAGAAAGGGACGGGGAGAGGGACTAGGCATCCTTCTCCCTGTAGCCCCACGGGGCATATTCCTAAAAAGAAAAGTGAAGGCATAAGGGGTGCTGGAGGGCCTCGGGCCAGCACCCTAAGGTTTGGGTCTTTTAATGTGCGTGGATGTAGTACAGATGAGAGTAAAAGGGAAGAGATAGGTAGTATGTTTGTGAGAAGAAAGATGGATGTGTTGGCTTTGAGTGAAACTAAGTTGAAAGGGAAGGGTGAGTGTAAGTTTGGGAGTGTAAGTGGGAGGTTATCAGGAGTGAAGAGAGGGCGAGGGAGGGAAGGGGTGGCTATTCTAGTAAGTGAGGAGATAGGTAAACAGGTAGTGGAGTGGAAGGAGGTTTCCTCAAGGATAATGTGGATGAAGGTGAAACTGGGAAAGGAGATGTGGGTCTTTGTAAGTGCATATGGGCCTGGCAGTGAGAAGAGCGTGGAAGAAAGGGAGGCCTTTTGGATAGATTTAAATGAGTGCATAGAGGGTTTAGGAAGAAATGTCAATGTAATAGTACTGGGAGACCTTAATGCTAGGGTGGGAAATGGTCCAATCGATGGAGTGGTTGGGAAGTGTGGAGTTCCAGGAAAGAATCGTAGTGGAGAGTTGATGGTGGAAATGTGTCTAGAAAGAGAGGTGATGATAGCAAATACAGTGTTTCGGAAGAAAGTCAAGCATAAGTACACATGGGAAAGGGTGGTGGAGGGAAGGGTGGTAGATAGAGCGCTAATGGGATTTATGTAGTGGTAAATAAGGATTATGATAGGAAGAGTTAAGGATGTACATGTGCTAAGGGGAGAGGGTGGGGGAATATCAGATCATTTTTTTGGTGGACAGGTAAGCTGAGAGTGGAGGATAGATAGGAGAAAGAGGGAAAGAGGGACAAAAGGTAGGGAGTGGTTCTTAGATGTGAAACTCCTTGAATGAAAAGGAAAAGGAAGAAGGAGTA
>NC_134777.1:90965827-90968327 GCF_046742065.1 Oratosquilla oratoria
ACTCTTGTAGGAATCGGGTGAACCTGAGCATACCGTCCTCACATACGGCTTATACCGTTTCTTGTATACTTGTGGCAAGTCTATATAACACTGCTCCTTATATTGATATGCTAAAAATGTCCTTTAGCAATCAGGTCGCATATCAGATAGCAATCCCACAATATTTAAAATCTATAATAAATATATATATTTAGATCAAAATAAATCTGATTTGAATAAAAAAAAAAATCGATTTTTTTTTATATTTTTTTAAAAAGATAAAAAAAAAAAAAAAAAAAAAAAAAAAAAAAAAAAATCGCCAACCCTGGTGTCCACTAACCTCATACAATAATACCTGTTAAGTCCGGCAAAGATTGGCATTTCAAAGCATAACAGTGCCTTAAAAATAATTTTTTATTTCACTATAAAAGTTTATATTAATGGGAGATACCTCTGCCAGATCTAAACACATTAAAAATAACCCAATCATCTTAACATTTTTACACGATGTCAAGGATACTTGGAGATCAGAATAGCCAAAAAATTAAAGCGATCTATTAAACATATTCTATCTACTTATTTATTTATCTAAATAGCAGTTACTCTTTAAGTATGAATAACTAGTTCCCATGTTGCTTGATTAACAAAGCAAAGATAATACCTGAAAGCCATGCATATCTCCTACAAACTTTGTGTGAATAAAAAAATATTGAATTTTTTTGAAATTATATATATACAAACAATAAATTAACCAAAATAAAAGCAGAACTTTCATTAAAAAATTATCTATAAATTTATTATACATACATACATACATAAACCAAGGCTTTTTCCCCCTTACTAGGGAGGTAGCCAAAAAAGACAAGGCATAAAATCATTCCCACCCATTCCATCCCTGAAAACACTCCACACCCCTCCACCCTCCCTCTCATCTTAGCACCTTCTAGATGACGGGTCATCCCTGCACCCTGTCCACTGCCCTGGGTCAGAAGCAGTGTCGCAGGACACAGCACATCCACAGCAAGGCCGCTTCATTAAATCGGCGACCCCCCACTCTCCGTCCCCCCATATAAATGAGAGGACGGGGAGAAATCCCTTCGGGCTGCGTCAAAATTTTTGCTCACACACACTACCTCACCCCCCATTCCCCCGTCCATTCCACCTCATGCATCACAACATTTTCCATATACAACTATTCTCCATTCACCCCTGTCTTCTGTCCTCTCCCGTCCTTCCTCAACAGATATTCCCCTCTTCCCCAAAGCCCCCTTCACCCCATCCATCCATCTCATCCTAGGACGTCCCCTCATTTTCACTCCCTCCACATCTGCCTTCCATACCTCCTTTACTAGTCTTTCTTCACTCATTCTTTCCATGTGTCCAAACCATCCCAATACTCTTTCATCAACCCTATCTCCCAACTCCTTTTCCACCCCTATTCTCCTCTTCACCTCCTCTTTCCTCACTCTATCAAGCCTAGTAACCCCCATCATACTTCTCAGACACCTCATTTCAAACACATTCAAACTCCTTCTCTCTTCCTCTCTTATGTTCCATGTTTCTGCTCCATACAGTGCTGTTGGCACAATCACTCCTTCATACAGTCTCCTCTTAGCATCCATTCCCAAATGTCTATTCCTCATTACACTTTTTAAACCACCAAGGCATTTACTCGCTTCTCTCAATCTACATTCTACCTCCACCTTTACTCCACCTTTTCCTGCCACATTTGCACCCAAATATCTAAAACTATCCACTTCCTCCAGTTGCTCTTCCTTAATGCTCACATCTCATCACCTTATTTTTACCCACATTTATCTTCAGCTTTCTTCTATCACACACTCTCCCAAACTCTGTCACCAACTTCCTCAATCCCTCCTCCGATCCTGCCACAAGCGCAGTGTCGTCAGCAAACAACAGCTGGCTCACCTCCCACTTTTCTCCATTTTCCTTAACCATCTCCAATCCCTTACCCACTACCCTTGCATTCACCTCTCTCACCACCCCATCCATATATAAGTTGAACAGCCAGGGTGACATAACGCATCCCTGACGAAGTCCCACCTTTACCTCAAACCACTCACTCTCTCCATTTCTAATCCTGACACAAGCTCTACTACTCTCATAAAAACTCTTGACAGCTCCCAGAAGCTTTCCTCCTATCCCGTATATCCGCATAACCTCCCACAGTGCCTTTCTGTCTACCCTGTCGTAAGCCTTTTCCAGATCCATAAAAGCACAAAAAACATCCTTACCCTTTCCTATAGCTTTCTCACATATCTGTCTTACCACAAAAATCTGATCTACACAACCTCTACCTGTCCTAAATCCACACTGTTCCTCACCAATTACTCTCTCTGTTCCTCTCCTAATCCTCTCAATCAAGATCCTCCCATAAGCCTTCCCAACTACACTTAACAAGCTAATTCCTCTGAAACTACTACATTTACACTTGTCCCCCTTTCCCTTGTAAAGTGGAACTATACAAGCACTCCTCCAGTCCTCCGGTACTCTACTCTCT
>NC_134777.1:90983327-90988327 GCF_046742065.1 Oratosquilla oratoria
CCTGTCCGTGTCCCCATGTTCGAGTGTATAATTGTAAGGTTCGAGCTGTTTGTAGACAGCTTAGTCAAGAAGACACAGTCGAAACGTATAAGCAATAAAGGAGTCCAAGCCCATCTTCGCTTGCCCTTCCTCCACCCACACTCATAAATATATAAATAAATATATATATATATATATAGTTGAAGCACACCGGAAATCTTTCCCCGCTTGGGAGGAAATAATTCATCGTTTCATGAGCTTTGGTGCCGTTTGTTTGAGTATTGCTGGTCGTTCAGTTCAATTTTACTGAAGCACGGTAAATAAACATTTGAAGTTTAGTGCGCGACCTTTAAATATAATTTTATTTCAAAACCCTTCTATTTGTATCAGTTTTGGATTAAAAAAAATTGATTGATCACCTGGAGAAATTAAAAATCAAACTTTAGTTTCTTAGAAGCACCCTGATATATATATATATATATATATATATATATAATTTGACCGCCTAAATAGAATTTCGCGTACATAAGGGCACGCGTAAATAGAGGTACCTCTATATATATATATATATATATAGATATATATATATATATATATATATATATATATGTATGTATATATATATATATATATATATATACTGTAGACACACACACACACACACACACACACACACACACACACACACACACACACACACACACACACACACACACACACACACACACACACACACACACACACACACACACACACACACACACACATACACACATACACACACACTTCAACGAACGGACGGCTTGGAAGACGTTCTGAAGAAAATTGAAGATTGTGGACCCCAACGCAAAGAGAAGTACCTATTGTATTTACAGGGTGGGGGAAAATTGCTCGTGGGGTAGTGGGAAAGTAAGGAAAGAGGAGAAGGGGAGGGATTGCTGGGGAAATGGAAGGAAATGAGGAAGTAGAGGACTTGGCCCAAGCAGACCGCCGAAAAGTAAACAAACGACCGCAAGCCCAACTGGGAGACGACGAAATGTCTAATAAGAATGTAAAGATTAGAAGTATAGATAGGAGCAATACAGTAGAAAGTGATGAGAATATTTTCCAGGGATTTAAAGAGGGTAGGGGGGACACCCCCCCCACTCCCCCCCCCCCCCCCCCACCCCCGACTGACAAGACTAGAGGAGAAGGTTGATAAGGTGATCGAGGACTTGGAGCGTAGGTTCGGTCATATGAACACCATTTTACAGAGGGTTGAAAGATTGGAAGAACTAGAGAAGGCGAATAAAAACTTAACTGATGAAATAGAAGACCTAAAAAGACAGTTAAGAGATGTAAAGGTGGAGAATGAGGAATTGAAGAGTGATAAATGAGAAAAATGAAGGAGAAATAGGGAAGGATGAAATGAAAGCAGCTGTTAAAATGATGAGAGTAGGTAAGGCACCTGTGTTGGATGGATGTTATATATATAATATATATATATATATATATAATATATATATATATATATATATATATATATATATATATATGTATATATATATGTATATATATATACATACATACTATATATATATATATAATATACAGTATATATATATATATACATATATACCTAGTCTAGATGAATGTCATGCAGAATGTCTAAGAAAAGGAGGTACAGTGATGGTGGACTGGCTGGTGAGGTTATTTGATGTTTGCTGGAGAGAGGGTCGAGTGCCGAAGGACTGGAGGAATGCCTGTATAGTTTCACTTTATAAGGGAAAAGGGGACAAGTGTGAGTGTCGTAGTTTCAGAGGAATTAGCTTGTTAAATGTTCTTGGGAAGGCTTATGGGAGGATCTTGATTGAGAGGATTAGGAGAGGAATAGAGGGAGTAATTAGTGAGGAACAGTGTGGATTTAGGACAGGTAGAGGTTGCGTAGATCAGATTTTTGTGGTAAGACAGATATGGGAGAAAGCTATAGGAAAAGGTAAGGATGTTTTTTAGGCTTTTATGGATCTAGAAAAGGCTTATGACAGGGTAGACAGGAAGGCACTGTGGGAGGTTTTGCAGATATACGGGATAGTAGGAAAGCTTTTGGGTGCTGTCAAGAGTTTTTACGATAGTAGAGCATGTGTCAGGATTAGAAATGGAGAGAGTGAGTGGTTCGTGGTAAATGTAGGACTTCGTCAGGGATGTGTTATGTCGCACTGGCTGTTCAACTTATACATGGGTGGTGCGAGAGGTAAATGCAAGGGTTGTGGGTCAGAGATTGGAGATGTTTAAAGAAAATATAGAAAAGTGGGAGGTGAACCAGCTGTTGTTTGCGGACGACACTGCACTTGTAGCAGGATCAGAGAAGTGATTGAGAAGTTAGTGAAAGAGTTTGGGAGAGTGTGTGAAAGAAGAAAGTTGAAGATGAATGTGGGTAAATTTTGTAAGTTGATGAGATATGCAAGGGGTGAAAGTGGCATCAAACTGGAAGTGAGCATTAAGGGAGAGAGACTGGAGAAAGTGGATAGTTTTAGATACTTGGGTGCGAATATGGCAGGAAAGGGTGGAGGTAGAATGTACATTGAGAGAAGCGAGTAAATGCCTTGGTGGATTATAAAGTGTATTGGGGAATAGACATTTGGGAATGGATGCTAAAGGGAGATTGTATGAAGGAGTGATTGTGCCAATAGCACTGTATGGGGCAGAAACATGGAACATAAGAGAGGAAGAGAGAAGGAACTTGAATGTGTTTGAGATGAGGTGTCTGAGAAGTATGACGGGGGTTACTAGGCTGGATAGAGTGAGAAATGAGGAGGTGAGGAGGAGAATAGGGATGGTAAGGGAGTTGAGAGATAAAGTGGATGAAAGATTACTTGGATGGTTTGGACACATGGAAAGAATGAGTGAAGAAAGACCAGTAAAAGAGGTATGGAAGGCAGATGTGGAGGGAGTGAACATGAGGGGGCGTCATAGAATGAGATGGATGGACAGATGGGATACAAGGGGCTTTGGAGAAGAGGGGAATGTCTGTTGAGGAAGGACAGGAGAGGACAGAAGACATGGGTGAATGGAGAGTGGTTGTATATGGATGAAGTTGTAATGCATGAGATGGAATAGGTAAGGGGATGGGGGGTGAAGTAGTATGTGTGAGAAAAAAATGAGGCAGCCCGAAGGGATTTCTCCCCGTCTTCTCCTTTTTTGCATGCGGAGACGGAGAGGGGGGGGGTCTCCGATTTAATGAAGCAGCCCTGCTGTCTATGTGCTGTGTCTTGTGAAACTGCTTCTGACCCAGGGCAGTAGACAAGATGCAGGGATGTCCCGTCATCCAGGTGCCAAGATAAGAGGGAGGGTGGAAAGTGGAGGGTATTTGTGGATGGAATGGGTGGGAATGGTTTTTATGCCTTCTTTTTTGCTACCTCCCTTGTAAGGGGGAAAAAGCCTTTGGTATATGTATGTATATATATTATATATTTGTATATATATGTGTATATATATGTACATATATGTATATATTTATATATGTATATCTGTATATATGTATATATAGATATATGTATATATGTATATATGTATATATATATGTACCTATGTATATATGTGTATATATGAATATATATATTAATATATAATGTATATGTATACACACACACACACACACACACACACACACACACACACTTTCAGCGAACGGACGGCTTGAAGAGCGCTCTGAAGAAAAGTGAAGATTGTGGATACCAACGCAAAGAGAAGTGCCTTTCTGTATTTGCAGGGGGGGGGGGAAATTGCTCGTGAGGTAGTGGGAAAGTAAGGAAAGAGGAGAGGGGGAGGGATTGCTGGGGAAATGGAAGGAAATGAGGATGTGGTGGACTTGGCCCAGGCAGACGGGCGTAAGGTCAACATGAAAAGACCACCGGACCAGCTCAGTGATGACGAAATGGCAAATAAAAATGTAAAGATTAGAAGTATAGAGAGGAGCAATACAGAAGAAAGTGACGAGAATATGTTCCAGGGATTTAAAGAGGGTGGGGGGGACACAACCCCCCCCCCCCCGACTGATAAGACTAGAGGAGAGAGTTGATAAGGTGATCGAGGACTTGGAGCGTAAGTTAGGTAACGTAGACTCCATTTTTAAAAGAATTGAAAGGTTGGAACAACTAGAGAAGGCTAACAGAAACTTAACTGAAGAAATAGAGGACCTAAAAAGACAGTTAGGAAATGTAAAGGAGGAGAATGAGAAATTGAAGAAGAATAGTAATGAAAACAAAGAGAAAATAGCTACAGAAGCTAAAAATTGGAGAATAACTCAAGAAGGGAATAAGGTTTCATTCACTGACATAGTCAAACAGCAATTGAAAGAACATAATGAAGACTCAGTTATTAAAGTGATGAGACAGAAGGAGAATATAGTAAGAGAATTAGCTGACAAAAAGAAATGTATAATTATATTAGGAATGGAAGAGAAACATAACCCAGATAGAACCGCAAGAATCAAGGAGGAAAATGAAAGAGTAAGCAGTTTATTAAAATTAGTCCAGGAAGATGAACCAGAAATTATAAAGGAAATTGAGGAAAAATTCAGACTCGGAAAATATAGTACAGATAAGACCAGACCAATTAAGATTAAATTCAGGTCACAAACAACAGCAGAGAAAATTCTATCCAAGACAGGGAAACTAGCAACAAATGATCAATATAAAAAGGTATGGATAAAAAGAGAAATGAATAAGGAGGAAAGAGAGGCAGAAAAGAAGAAAAGAATTGAAGCTAAGGCAAAAAACGAGGAAAGAACGGAGTCAGAGAAAGAGAGATTCTATTGGAGAGTAGTGAACATGAAAATAAAGCAGTTCGACATACTAAAGAAAAACATAAGGGAAACAGAGAATACAATGGAAGTGGCAGAAAACTAAGAGTGTCTTACACAAATATAGATGGATTGATAACAGGATTGAATGAACTGAATGATTATTTGAAAGAAAAAGAACCGGACATAATGGGAATTGTAGAAACAAAATTAAAAGGCCCACTACCACCCAACAGTGTAG
>NC_134777.1:90993327-91023327 GCF_046742065.1 Oratosquilla oratoria
CAGGAAAAGGTGGAGAAAGGTGGAGGTAGAATGTAGATTGAGAGAAGCGTAATGAGGAATAGTCATTTGGGAATGGATGCTAAGAGGAGACTGTATGAAGGAGTGATTGTGCCAGCAGCACTGTATGGGGGAAGAAACATGGAACATAAGAGAGGAAGAGAGAAGGAGCTTGAACGTGTTTGAGATGAAGTGTCTGAGAAGTATGACGGGGGTTACTAGGCTAGATAGAGTGATAAATGAGGAGGTGAGGAGGAGAATAGGGTTGGAAAGGGAGTTGGGAGATTGGGCAGATGAAAGAGTATTAGGGTGGTTTGGACACATGGAAAGTATGAGTGAAGAAAGACTAGTAAAAGAGGTATGGAAGGCAGATGTGGAGGGAGTGAACATGAGGGGACGTCCTAGGATGAGGTGGATGGATGGGGTGAACGGGGCTATGGGGAAGAGGGGAATGTCTGTTGAGGAAGGACGGGAGAGAACAGAAGATAGGGGTGAATAGAGAATGGTTGTATATGGAAGATGATGTGATGTATGAGGTGGAATGGACGGGGGGATGTGGGGTGAGGTAGTATGTGTGAGCAAAATTTTGACGCAGCCCGAAGGAATTCTCCCCGTCTTCTCCTTTATATGGGGAGACGGAGAGGGGGGGTCGCCGATTTAATGAAGCGGCCTTGCTGTGGATGTGCTGTGTCTTGCGATACTGCTTCTGACCCAGGGCAGTAGACAAGGTGCAGGGATGACCCGTCATCTAGGAGGTGCTAAGATGGGAGGGAGGGTGGAGGGGTGTGGAGTGTTTTCAGGGATGGGATGGGTGGGAATGATTTTATGCCTTTTCCTTTTTTGCTACCTCCCTAGTAAGGGGGATAAAGCCTTTGTATATGTATATATATATATATATATATATATATATATATACATGTGTATGTATGCATATAAATATGTATATTATACATAAATATATATATATACATATACATGTATATATATATATATATATATATATATATGTCTATATATATATATTGATATATACATATATGTACATATACGTATATATATACACATACAATATATGTATGTATATATACAATGTATGTATATATATATGTATATATATATACATATATATATATATATATGTATATATATATGTGTGTGTGTGTGTGTGTATATATAGATATATATATGTTCATATATATATACATATATATATATATACATATATATATATATATATATATATATATATATATATATATATATATATATATATATATATATATATATATACATCCACACCGAATGGTTCCCAGCGATCAATTCATATCTTTATTCAACCACAAATAACTTTTAATTCCATGCCATCGCAGTCGAGTCTGAATAATCGGTCGATGGAGACATTTGTTGGAAATTGAAACGTGGACGAGCCGAGGATTCGAACCCAGCTAACCCGTAACAAAGTTACAGTAACTTAAACCAATGCACTATCAAGAAAGATATAAGTTGAGTACGATTTTCTTATATTTGTATGCTCGAATTACATACATCTACACGAAATATTGCGTTCAACCCACCTCCGCTATGATATTGCATTTAGCTAGTATGTGCACGTGGGATAGATTATACATCTACACTGAATGGTTCCCAGCGATCAATTGATATCTTTATTCAACCACAAATAACTTTTAATTCCATGCCATCGCAGTCGAGACTGAATGATCGCTCGATGGAGACATTTGTTGGAAATTGAAACGTGGACGAGCCGAGGATTCGAACCCAGCTAACCCGTAACAACAACAACGCACTTCAATTCTAAGCTGTCAACATCGGAAGTCCCAATGGGGCCACATGCAGAAATTGAAATATGGTACTGCCCAGTGCTCGAACTCAACGATCATATGATAAGTGCCGTAGTAACTACCCAACTACGCCATCAAGAGAGATATAGATTGAGCGCAAGTTTTCTTATATTTTTGTATGCTCAAGTTACATACACTTACATGGAATTTTGTGTTCAACCCATCTCCACTATGGTAGCACAATTGCAGGTATACAAACGCCGGAAAGTATTTGTACAAAACTGAATGGGTCCCAGTGATTAGAGATACATTCTAACAACCACAACGCACTTTAATTCTAAGCCATCAACATCGGGAGACCCAATGGGACCACATGCAGAAATTAAAACATGGTACTGCCAAGGACTCGAACTCAGCAATCATATGACAAGTGCCGCAGTAACTAACCAACTACGCCATCAAGAGAGATATAAATTGAGCGTAAGCTTTCTTATATATCTATATGCCCAAGTTACATACACTTACATAGAATTTTGCGTTCAACCCATCTCCACTATGATGGCACAATTGGAAGTATACAAACGCGGGAAAGTATTTATACAACACTGAATGGGTCCCAGTGATTAGAGTTACATTTTAACAACCACAACGCACTTTAATTCTAAGCCATCAACAACGGGAGACCCAATGTCTCTACATATATGTATATATATATATATATATATATATATATACATATATATATGTATATATATATATGTATGTATATATGCATATATATATATGTATGCGTATATATGCATGTATATATATGTATAATATATGTATATACGAGTATATAAATGTATGTATATATATGTATATATATGTGTATATATGCACACACACACACACACACACACACACACACACACACACACACACACACACACACACACACACACACACACACACACACACACACACACACACACACACACACACACACACACTTCAACGAATGGACGGCTTAGAAGACGTTCTGAAGAAAATTGAAGTTTGTGGGTCCCAACGCAAAGAGAAGTGCCTATTGTTTTTACAGGGTGGGGGGGAAATTGCTCGTGGAGTAGTTGGAAAGTAGAGAAAGAGGAAAAGGAGGGATTACTGAGGGAAATGGAAGGAAATGAGGAAGGAGTAGATTTGGCCCAGGCAGACAGGCGAAAGGTAAACAAAAGGCCTCCCGACGACGACGAAATGTCTAATAAAAATGTAAAGATTAGAAGTATAGATAAGAGCAATACAGTAGAAAGTGATGAGAATATTTTCCAGGGATTTAAAGAGGGTGGGGGGGACACAACCCCCCCCCCCCACCCCCGACTGACAAGACTAGAGGAGAAGGTTGATAAGGTGATCGAGGACTTGGAGAGTAGGTCAGGTCATATGAACACCATTTAACAAAGGGTTGAAAGATTGGAAGAACTAGAGAGGGCGAATAAAAACTTAACTGATGAAATAGAAGACCTAAAAAGACAGTTAAGAGAAGTAAAGGTGGAGAATGAGGAATTGAAGAAGAATAGTAAAGAAAACAGAGAGACAATAGCTAAAGAAACTAAGAATTGGAAAACGACCCAAGAAGGAAATAAGGTTTCATTCACTGACATAGTCAAACAGCAATTGAAAGAACATACTGAAGACTCAGTTATTAAAGTGATGAGACAAAAGGAGAATATAGTAAGAGATTTAGCAGACAAGAAGAAATTTATAATTATATTAGGAATGGAAGAGAAACACAACACAGATAGAACCACAAGAATCAAAGAGGAAAATGAGAAAGTAAGCCAATTACTAGAATCAGTTCAGGAAGATGAACCAGAAATTATGAAACAAATCGAAGAGAAATTTAGACTCGGAAAGTATAGCACAGACAAGACCAGACCAATTAAGATTAAATTCAAGTCACAAACAACGGCAGAGAATATCTTATCCAAAACAGGGAAACTAGCAACAAGTGAACAATATAAAAAGATATGGATAAAAAGGAAAATGAATAAAGAGGAAAGAGAGGAAGAAAAGCAGAAAAGACTGGAAGCTAAGGCAAAAAACGAGAACAGAACGGAGTCAGAGAAAGAGAGATTCTATTGGAGAGTAGTGAACATGAAACTAAGGAAGTTCGACATACAAAAGAAAAACATAAGGGAAACAGAGAACACAATGGAAGTGGCAGAAAACTAAGAGTGTCTTACACAAATATAGATGGATTAATAACAGGATTGAATGAGCTGAATGATTATTTGAAAGAAAAAGAACCGGACATAATGGGAATTGTAGAAACAAAATTAAAAGGCCCACTACCACCCAACAGCGTAGGACATGATGCATACAATTATTGGATTAGAAACAGAGAGAAAAAAGCAAGGGGGTGGAGTTATGTTCCTGACCAAGAAGGATATAAACGTGAAAGGTGTCATATATGGAAAGAATACAGTAGAGATGATTATGATAGAAGTGGAAGACAGAGATAAGAAGAGCAGAAAATTTGTGATAAATTATGTGCCTCCAAAAACAGCCTCATGGGAGGAGAGTGAACATAAAAGTATGTTAGAGGACACAAAGATAACATTAAATAAAATAATGGAAGATGGAGGAAGAATAGTTATGATGGGCGACTTTAATTGCAAAGAAATCTGCTGGGAAGAAATGACAGTAAAGGGTGGAGATGACTCATGGGGAAACGCTCTACTTGAGATGATTATTGACCACACAATGACACAATGGATACAGGAGAACACTAGGTATAGAAATGAAGAAGAACCATCGAGATTAGACTTATTAATTACATCTGAACCTAGAATAGTGGACAAGATTGAATATAAAACACCAATAGGTAAAAGTGACCACATATTGATTGAACTGGAACTTAATGAAGAAAAATATATCAAAAGAAATGAACAATATAGAAAAGGAAGAATGATGTATGAAAAAACAAACTTTGATAAAATAAGAGAATTCTTTCAACAAGAAAACTGGGAAGAAATATACAAAGAAGAAACATCAGTGGAAAAGAAATGGAATATTTTGACAAAAATTTACAAAAAAGGAGTGGAAAAGTATGTCCCAAGACAAAAACAAGAAAAAGAATATGTAAAATGCTGGTACAACAAAAGCTGTAGGGAGTTAAAAGACAAAAGAGACAAAGCCTGGACCAGATGGAAAAAAGACAGAAGACCTGAAAAATGGAAAATATATACCGGTTATAGAAATGAATATGTACAAACGTGCAGAGAGGAAAAGAGAAAATATGAAAAAGACGTCATAGAAAAATGTAAAGATCAACTAAAACTATTCTACAGATTTGTAAACAATAAACTGAAAAACAAACAGGACTTGGAGAAATTAAGACAAGGGGGAGTTGAATACACTGAGGAAATGGAAATGGCGGAAATTATGAACAAACATTTTAAATCAGTGTTTACAAGGGAGAACATACAACCTGAAGAGATTGAATGGAAAGAGAAAGTCCCCCCTATAGAAGAAATAGAAGTATCAAAGAATGAAATATTGACACACTTGAGTAATCTTGATGTCAGAAAATCGCATGGACCAGATGAAATAGCAAACTGGATTCTGAAAGAATGCAGGAATGAACTGGCAGACAAAATACATAGCATAATAAGCAGTTCCTTGAAAGAAGGAAAAGTTCCAGAAGATTGGAAAAAAGCAAATATAGTACCTATATATAAAGGAGGAAATAAAGAAGAACCTACCAACTATAGACCAGTCTCTCTAACAAGTACAATAGCAAATATTTGTGAAAGAATGATCAAAAATAGATGGGTAAAATACTTGGAAAAAAAACAACGTACTAAATCCAAGGCAATTTGGATTCAGACAAGGACGATCATGCGTCACCAATTTAATATGTTTCTATTCAAGGCTAATAGATATAATACAAGAAAGAGATGGATGGGCTGATTGTGCATTTCTAGACCTAAAAAAAGCTTTTGACAAAGTACCACATAAGAAGTTGATTAAGAAATTAGAAAATGAAGGAGGAATACAAGGTAAATTACTAACTTGGATGGAAGACTTTTTGCAAGAAAGAAAAATGAGAGTAGTGATAAGAAACCAGCACTCAAAATGGAATGAAGTAATAAGCGGTGTCCCGCAGGGAACAGTTCTGGCCCCAATAATGTTTGCTATATATATTAATGATATGGATGAAGGAATTGAAAGCTATATGAGCTTCTTTGCAGATGATGCAAAACTACTGAAAAAAGTGAAAACTGAAGAAGATTGTGAATCACTACAGAGAGATCTAAATAAAGTACAGGAATGGAGTAGGAAGTGGGAGATGGAGTTCAATACAAAAAAGTGTAGTATAATGGAATTTGGAAAAAGCAAAAACAGAATAACAGGATCATATAATTTGGGAGAAGAAGGAATAAAAAAAGTAGAAAATGAGAAGGACCTGGGAGTCATTGTTATGAATAATATGTCACCTGAGAAACATATAAATAAGATTTTTGGAGAAACTTATAATTTAATAAGAACAATCAAAGTGGCATTTACATACCTGGATGAAGAAATGGTGAGGAAAATCCTAATCACCCTGATAAGACCAAGATTGGAATATGCAGCAACGATATGGTCACCAAGTACAAAAAAAAATGTATAAAAAAACTTGAAAGAATACAAAGAGCAATTACAAAACTGGCACCAACACTCTCAAAACTATCATATGAAGAGAGACTACAAAAACTTGAACTACAGACACTAGAGCAAAGAAGAGAGAGAGGAGATTTGATAGCTATTTACAGAATCATGAAAGGCATAGAAATTACTGATAGAGAGAATCTGATAAAATGGGATGACAGAAATACAAGAGGACACGAAAAGAAAAGAAAAAAAGACAGCTATAGAAGAGATTTGAAAAAGAACAGCTTTCCTCACAGAGTAATAGACAGTTGGAACAAGTTAGATGAGAAAGTGGTGTGTGCAAAAACAATACATGAATTTAAAAATTGTTTAGATAAAATGAGAAATGAAGACGGGAACCCACGAGCATAGCTCCCCTTCCCTTAAAATACAACTAGGTAAATACACACACACACACACACACACACACACACACACACACACACACACACACACACACACACACACACACACACACACACACACACACACACACACACACACACACACACACACACACACACACACATATATATGTATATATATATATATATATATATATATATATATATATATATAATATATATATATACACATATAGTAATCTCTATCCACTTTGGTTTCTGCTGCCTCGGTCGAATTCCACTGGCTGTCTAGGAGAGTGGAAAGGACCAATTTGCTTTCTTTGATTATCTTGTAATGAAGCTCCTCCCTGTATTTGTTAGAACTTTAGTAACTGACAGTCGTTCTCCCCCAGGAAACGAAGCCACTGAGAGTGCCCTGCAAGACCTTGTTAAGACCCTTCAGCAGCAATCGGAGAGCCTTAACGAAACTAGGAAGGAACTTGAAACGTCAGAGAACTTACACGCCGAAGTCCAGAAGGAGCTGGACAAGAGTAGGGAGAACCATGCTGAATCCAAGGATGAGCTCGTCAAGACTCAGAGGGAGCTCGACCAGGCCCAGGGGGAGCTCGACCAGGTCCAGGAGGAGCTCGTCCAGGCCAAGGGGGAGCTCGGCCAGGCCCAGGAGGAGGTTGCCGAGACCCAGTCCAAATCCACGATTCTGATGGCCACGACCATCGCCCTAGGGATCCTCCTGGTAATCGTGACAGCTGCCGTGGTTTTGGTTTGCTGTTCCTCCAGGTGGAGAAAGTCCTGTTCAGGGTCCCCCGATACATCTGGCAGGGGCATGGCAATGGCGACCACAACGGCGCAGGAAGGGAATCCAAATGAAGGGTTCGCTCCTCCGGGTCTGAAGAGGTCGGAGAGTTTCGAGAGCATTAACAGTATTTATGGCATTGCAAACCCAAGGTAATCGCATTTGAGGTCCTCATCTTCATCTTTGTTATTAATTTTGTAGGGTCAGCATCATTGAAAAGAGTAAAGAAATATTGACAATGATTATCTAATGCACAAAGATCATACTAAGAATGATACAATATTAACAGACGACAGATCACCATGGTAAAAGGAATCTCCTGACTCCAATAAATTGTGTTATTGTATAATTAGATAGCAATGTGTTATTTTCCTTTGTACAGACTTTTATCTAACAAAAAATTGACTATAGGTTCGTGATCGGTGTACTTAATCTCTTTTCTTAAACATATTTCTCTGAAGTGCATAAGTCCAAGGTCGGTACATGACTGTCCACATTTCTACTGCGCATGCACATGCGTTAGTATGCCCGCCAGCATTTGGAAATCTGCATCTTCATTAATGTATCACATATCTTTGCATTCGTCAGTTGAAGTGCGAATACTTTTTATAAACTATGATAAAACATTGCATCATCTATGTTATTGATGAATTCAGGCTTTTAATTAAATTACATTTAGCCTAAATTTATTTATATGTGCGAACATACTGTTGATAAAATATTAGCCCTCCTCCTCCTTCCGTCTCCCACCCTACTCCTCGTCCCTCTCTCACCCTACTCTTCCTTCTCCTTTTCCTCCTCCTCCAACCCCTTCCCGGCGAGAGCTAAAGCTCTTGCAGTGGAATGTCAAGTGAATATATGAGTGTGTGTGGTTGGGCCCACACACACTCATAAGTCAATCACCCACCAAACGGGCTCAAAATCAAAGCCCGTGGGAGCTTCACTCCCGAATTTCACAAACAAAAATCTTTCACCCTACTCTTCCTTCTCCTTTTCCTTCTCCTCCAACCCCTTCCCGGCGAGAGCTAAATCTCTTGTAGTGGAATGTCAAGTGCTGTTGGCAACATCCTCGTCCTACATGCTGCCCTGGCCTCTTGCAGGAGACCAACTGGCCGGTCAACGGGCCGCTACGAGTCACTGGATACCAGGTGTATTATACGACTTGGAGCGGGGGGTCTCTAGGACTCCCTATAGTGGTTCGGTCGACGGTTCCAGATGAACCTGTACCCTTCGTGCCTTGCGATGAATAAGTAGAGGCCTTGGCTGGCAGAATCATCCTTGGTGGTGACACCCTTCTTCTGTATAACGTATATCGCCCTCAAGACGGTGAACTGGCATCTGGGGAGATGCTCTCTCTTACTGGCCATGAACCCACATTCATTGCCGGGGACTTTAATGCTTATCACCCATCTTCTGTTCCCCTCGACGACCCAGTCCTACCGGATACACCCAAGTAACCCTGCTGGGGGAGGTACCAGAGGCGACTCTACTGAACTCAGGAGAGGCTAATCACACCTTGGTAGGGCGCCTGGACCTTCTTATGCTCGTGTCCAGGGCACTGCAGAACGAGCTGTCCTCAGAACGAAGCCAGGCTTCAATCGGCATGCTGACCGGTGGTATTATAAGGACATCGAATGGGAGTAAAATCACCGAGTCAACGGCGCGGGCTCTCCTGCGCTCTGTCATCAGGCACGCACGGGTGGTCACCCACAGGGTTCAGGGAGAAAAGCGGCTGGAATGTTGTGCCACTTTCTCTGCCTAAACCACAGCTAGTGCCCTCTGGAGGAAGCTGGAGCTTGCAACAGGTACAGTATCCCCCCACCCACTCAGCCGCAACCCAAACATCAGGCGGAGCTGTTGGCTAAGCAATTTACGAGCCACTCCTACTCTGCCCAACGCCCCCTCCCAGTCAGGCAGGAGCTGGGCCTCCTACAACAGGGTGGAGAGGAAGTGGTCCATTCTGCCATGGCCACTGCTGCTCTGACGGACCATCTCTTTACACTCGAGGAACTTCGGTGGGCTGGAAAGACGAACGAGGATACCGCTCCGTATAGTGACGGGATACCTTACTCCTTCCTGAGGCAACTTGGGCCAGCTGGGGAGCTGGCAGCACTGGCACTCATCAATGTCTACTGGAAGGCAAGGCAACTCCCTGCGGAATGGAAAAAGGCGGATGTGTTGCTAATTCCCAAGCCCAGGAACACACACAGTTACAGGCCCATATCCCTCACGTGCTGCATTGATAAGATCGCTGAGCGGATGGTCGTCAGTCGACTCCTGTGATGGATGGAACCCTTTCATCACAACATGTATGGTTTTATCAAAGAAGTGGCAGTAAGTGGCTGTGTGGCAGCCCTTCTTGGATTGCTCGGTAGTCAGACTGCCATTGTGGTGTTTCTGGATCTGGAAAAAACGTTCGGGCTAGCAAGTGCCTCTGCCATCCTCGCATCCTTGTCTGTTAAGGGGGTCCAAGGCAGACTCCTGAACTGGGTGGTTGCAGACCACCTCATGGACAGGGTAACAAGAGTGCGCCTCCAGGGACATCTATCCTCATACCGCAGGACTGAAAATGGGACTCCGCAGGGGACGTTCTCAGTCCTATTCTCTTCAACGTGCTCATGGAGAAATTGGTTCTCTTTGATCTAGGGGAGGATGCTCGCCTCCTCTGTTATGCGGAAGATCTGTCGTTGGTGGCCACTGGTGGCGGCTGTTTCCTTCGCAGTGCTCAGAGGACACTCAGTCGCCTCTTCCAGGAATGTGAACGGCTGGGACTGAAGATCTCGACGGCCAAGACCAGAGCAATGAGTCTGAGGATGCGGAAACAATGCTCCCATGTTACTCCTCAAGTGACATCCTTCCCTCGGTGCTGACCTATCAACACTTGGGCATCTGGATAAGCACCAAGCTCTCCTTCGCTCCGGAGGTCAGGTACGTCTGTGAGGCCACAAGGACGAGATTAAGCCTCCTCAGAGCTATGACGAGATCCCAGCTAGGTACCGGGCACAAGGTCTTCCGGACGTACTATATTCAAGCGATACGTTCGGTGGTGGACTATGCCTCTGCTGTTCTCATCTCCCTCCGGCTGAGCTTATGAGACAAACTTGAGATCCTCCCCACACTATCACCACAGCCCCTCCAAGGACCAGTGTGGTGAGTCCTAAGCAGGAGGCGGAGAGGCTTTCTTTCTGTCTTCTCGTCTGAGTTCTGACCGGCCCAGGAGAGAGTGAAGTGAAGACCTCCTTCTGAGTGCCTTGGACGTCGAGGTAGTCCACACCTTTGAACGTGGTTCTTCGACGTGCTCTAGACGGACCTCATCCAGATTATGTCCCCCTCCTAAGTAGCGATCTCCCTGCACTAGCTTCCTTCTTGTCCACCTCAACGGAAGAAAGGCTGACTGCGACCCGGCATGGTTGCGACCCATGGTCCTTGAAGCCATAAGGTCCATCGTCCACCAAGTGAACTTGTCGTACTACACGGACGGCTTTGTGGACTTCCTTACGGGAATGTGTAGCGCTGCTTTTACAACCTCCGATGGGGTGACCGCATTAAGGAGGGTGAGTGACAGAAGCTCCACTCACAGGGGGCAGTCGTGATCCACACAGACTCAAGGGGTGCAATTGACATCATCCTGTCAGGGAAGACAATGGATGATGTCTGCCTCCAGGTAGAAGGGCGAAATCTACCATCCACAGGATCTGCCTAGGATATCGGTGTGGGTGGCAAGTGCTACGCGCTACCTGCTCGAGTGTAGGGCCACTGCCGTTCTTCGCCTAGGACTCAGTCCACCCTTCACCGTCTCCGGTTCCAAAATAACATCAAGTTCTTGGGGGCACACCCTCCCTCTGGTATCGCCCGCGGTTGACGGGTGCGCACTTACCGACCTCCCTGATCTCAGGACACTGCCGCCAATAACAGTGGCATCGCGTGGACAACAAACCCCATATATGAACTTTTCCGGAGCACCCCCCCCCCCCCACAAAAAAATAAAAATAAAAAAGGAGGGATGGTTGAGAGGAACGTTTTCCTTGAATTGTACAAGGAGGTGACTATTATTTTTAGATAAAAAATATACTTATATAACTCGTTTGAGTAAGTCAATTTGTCAATAACCATGTAATTTGTTAATATACTGTACATTACACATTAATGAAAAAATATCTTGAATCTTTTGATTATCCTTATATATAACTGTATCATGTACTGTGAAAGCAAATGTATATATACATATATATATATATATATATATATATATATATATATATATATATATATATATATATATACATATATATACACACACACACACACACACACACACACACACACACACACACACACACACACACACACACACACACACACACACACACACACACACACACACACACACACACACACACACACACACACACACACACACACACACACACACGCAAGAGCAATGTAAACAGGACAAACATCGGGATTTCAAATAACTTCACATTGCTCTTCTGTGTAAATCTATTTCCACACGCGTTCACATGATATTTACCTATTTGCACGCGTGACCATTTATCCCTTTACATAGGACACTTGGTCCGCCACCTTGGTGTGGTTGGGTTGTCTTCCCTAACCCTCTTCTCTAATCTTGTGTTTCCTATGTTACCTTTTTCTTTTTACTCTGATTGTGTATTATTGTCTTTGTCTCACTCTTGGTATATTTCTCTATTTTATCATATTAAATGGTACACGTTTCGTCATGATTAACGGAGCGAGGATTCACCAAGGTCCTCTCCCAGTTGCATCCCGGACCATATAAAAACGAATGTACTGTATGCAACCCATTATAGCCCCGGAAGATGATCTCTGGACGGGACTCGAAACGTCGGGATTAATAAGTCCTTTAAATCGAGTCTGGTGCTTTACTCTCTTCTCCATTATGGATCCCAGACTCCAAACATTCACGTATATATATATATATATATGTATGTATATATATATATATATATATATATATATATATATATGTATATATATATATATATACATATATATATATACATACATTCTTATATATATATATATATATATATACATATATATATACATATATATATATGTATATATATATGTATATACATATGCATATATATATATACATATATATGTATATATATATGCATATGTGTATATATTTATATATATATATATATATATATATATATATATATATATATATATATATATATATATATATATATATATATATATTGGAAATAGCGGTAGAGGGAAATTCCAAGATGGAGCAGATACACTTTGTTCTCTAACATTTCAACAGTTTTCTCTCTGAGGAAGACTGTCGAAACGTTAGAGAAAAAAGTACATCTACTCCATCCTGGAATTTCCCTACACCGCGCTCTCCAACCATTTGTTTTTCTTTTTCGATATATATATATATATATATATATATATATATATATATATATATATATATATGTATATAAATACAAACATATATATGTATATAAATATACATATGTATATGTATATATATATATAGTATATATATATATATATGTATATATGTATGTATATAAATACATATATATGTAAATATATATATATATATATATATGTTTATATGTATATATATATATATATACATGTATAGATATATATATATATATATATGTATATATATACATATATATATATATATATATATATATATATATATATATATATATACATATGTATATATATATACATTCATTGCCCTGGGTCATAAACAATGCAGCAAGACGCAGCACATCTACAGTAAGACTGGTCCATTTTATCGGCGACACCCCCTCTCCGTTCCCTCATGCAGAAAAGAGAAGACGGGGAGAAATCTCATAGGGCAGCCAAAGTGTCATTCACACATAACCACTCCCGAAACCCCCATCCTCCACCCACTCCCTTCCATGTATGACAATATTATCCATACCCAACCATTCCCCACTCATCCCTATCTATTCTCTTCTCCCTTCCTTCCTCAATAGACATCCCCCTCTTTCTGAAAGCCCATTTTACCCCCATGAATCCATATTCTCCTCGGTCGCTCCCTCGTGTTCACTCTATCCACATCTGCCGTCCACACTTATTTTGCTAATCTCTCTTTACTCATTCTTTCCATGTGTCAAAGCCATCCTAATACTCTTCCGTCAACCCTATTTCTCATCTCCTTTTCCATCCTCGCTCTCTTCCTTATTTCCTAGTTTCTTATTCTATCCAACCTAGAAACCCCTACCATAATTCTAAGACATTTCATCTCAAACATTTTTAAACTCATCCTCTCTTCTTTTATATTCCATGTTTCTGCCCCATTCAGTGCTGTCGGCACAGTCACCCCTTCATACAATTTCCTCTTAGCATTTATTCCCAAATGTCTATTTCTCATTACACTTTTTAATCCACCACTCGCTTCTCTCAATCTAGATTCTACCTCCACTTCCATTCCACTCTTCCCCGCCACATTCGCTCCCAAGTATCCAAAGCTACCCACTTCCTATAGCCTCTCTCCCTTAATGCTCACTTCCAAGTTGTTGCCATCCTTTCCCTTTGTATATCTCATCAACTTACTTTTACCCACATTTATCTTCAACTTCCTCCTTTCACGCATTTTCCCATACTCCGTCACTAATTTCCTTAATCCTTCCTCTGATCCTGCTACAAGCGCAGTGTCGTCCGTAAACAACAACAGGATTACCGCTATTTTATTGAACCATTTCCAGTCCATTGCCCAATACCCTTGCATTTACATCCCACACCACCTCATCCATGTACACATTGAACAGCCATGGCGGCATGACACATCCATGGTGAAGTCCCACCTTTACCTCATACCACTGGGAGGTGAGCCAGTTGTTGTTAGGTGACGACACTGCGTTTGTGATAAGATAATAGGAAAGATTAAGGGAGATAATGACAGGTTTCGAGAAGATATGCAATAGGAGAAAGTTGAAGGTATGTGTGTGTAAAAGTAAGGTGATAAGATATATATGGGTGGAGGGTGGCAGTGAGTTGGAAGTAAGTCTAAAAGGAGAAAGGCTGGAGGAAGTGAACAGCCTTATATAATTGGGGTTACATATGGCAGGAAAGGGAGAGGTAGAGGTAAACTATAGATTGAGAGAAGCAAGTAAATGCCTTGGGGGATTAAAAAGTGTTGTGAGAAAAAGGCATATGGGAATGTATGCAAAGAAGAGATTGTATGAAAGGGTCATTTAGCCGACGGTATTGTATGGAGCAGAGACATGGAATCTAAAAGAGGCAGGAAGGAAAATTTTAAATATGTTTGAGATGAAATGTCTGAGAAGTATGGTAGGAGTTGCTAGGTTAGATAGAGTGAGATACGAGTAGGTGAGGAGGAGAGCGGGAGTGAAAAGAGAGATGGCAGATAGAGCTGATGGAAGGTTATCGGGATGGTTTGAACCTATAGAAAAAATGAGCGATGAAAGATTAGTAAATGAGGTGTGGAAGGTAGAGGTGGAGGGGTGAACCTTAGGGAACGACCGAGGATGAGATGTATGGATGGGGTGAAGGAGGCGTCGAGCAAGAGGGAAATTTCTGTTGAGGAAGGGAAAAGGCAGGAGGTGGGGATGACTGAACAATGGTTGTGTATGGATGATATTGTTATGCATGGACGGTGGGATGGTGTAGTGGGGGTAGGGGTGCTTTTGTGTGAACGCTTTTTTGACGCTGTCACTGTTAGTCTTTGGCCCTTGGTGGTTACGTGGGGCTCCGTGTACACAGCTGATGGGGCTGGCTGGTGGAGAACTTCAGTCTTATTGGTGGAGATGGTGAGACCAAAGCCATCACAGGCTCTGGTGAATGGGTCCATACTTCTCTGCATGCCAGCTTGTGCACTGGCATATATATATATATATATATTTATATATATATATATATATATATATATATATACATGCATATATGTATATATATATGTATATATATATATATATATATATATATATACATGTGTGTGTGTGTGTGTATGTATATATATATATATGTATATATATATATATCTATATATATATATCTATATATACATAAAAAAACGGGCGTTCATGTTAAATCATCGTCACCTAAGGGTCCAACCGTATTGCCTCTTGTGCTTACGGATAATGTGCCGCCGAATGTGAGTAAGCACTGTCCAAGCAGATCCAAGTCTTGGACATTAAACAACATAAAGAAAATGAAGACATATACTTACAATGTATAACTCTCTTAGAAGATCATAGGCTGGAATGGAAAAACTAGACAACATAAAATGGGACATCGTGGGACTGAGCGAAGTCCGAAGAGCTGAAGAAAAACTGATACAGTTACAATATTGTCACCACCTGTTCTATTATAGAGGTAAGGAAAAAGAAAGAGTTAGTGGAGTAGGATTCTTGATAAACCGAGAGGTTGCTGATATCGTAGTCAAATTCAGTAGTTTATCAGACAGGATAGCTTGGATTGTGATTAGGCTGTGTAGAAGGTACACTCTAAAAATAGTTTAGGTTTATGCACCAACTTCACAGAGTTCAGACGATGAAATTGAGTCCTATGATGAATTAAGTCAGGTAATGGATCAAGAAAAAAATAAGTACACGTTGGTAATAGGCGACTTTAATGCTAAAGTGGGGAAGATGATTGGAGATGAGTCATGCATTGGGAAGTTTGGAGTAGGTGAAAGGAATGACTAAGGCGAGATGGTAGTCAATTTTGCAGAGAACTACAAAATGAGGATAATGAACACTTTCTTCCAAAAGCGTGTAGGTCGTAAATGGACCTAGAGAAGTCCAAATGGAACAACAAAGAACGAAGTAGACTTCATATTAGGAGATGAGAGCAAGAGCGTTAGCAATGTTACGGTGATAAATAAAGTCAACATAGGTAGTGACCATAGAATGGTAGGTTGCACAGCTAAATTCAATTTCAGAGCCGAGAGAAATAAACTAATTTAAAAAAAGAAAATCAGCCTTGCAAAGGTTAAGGATAATAATAAGAAATTTCAATTAGAAACAAAAAATAAATTCAAAGCTCTAAGAACTAGCGAGGACACCGTCGAAGTTATGAAATTAGATTTTGCGAATATCATTAGAGAATTGGCAAAGAAAGAAGTAATTACAAAAAGTATTAGAGAAACAAATACTCCAAAATAACCTAATTAAAAGAAAAGAACTATACAGATCGAAAGCAGGAACGACGAAATACAGAGAGTAGAACTAAACAAGTTTATCAACAAAAATAGATCAGAGAAAAGAAAGAGAAACATTGATGTAATGGAGGAAACTATTCGGAAAGGTAAAAGTATTATAGGGAATGAGCGCAGACATGCTTTAGAAAGACAGCAAATGATATGCATGGAAGATAGGAATAGAGAAATCATTAATTGCAGAGACAGAATGGTAAAAAGAGTAGAAGAATTCTATTAAGACCTTTACTCGTCGAAGACCGTAGTTGAGTCAGTAAGTTCATCTGTAGACGATAGTAGTTTACCAGAGATGATAAAGGAAGAAGTAGAATTTGTTCTAAAATATGAAATGAGGAAAAGCACCTAGGGAAGATTGTATATCAATAGATCTGTTGAAAGATGCAGGGAAAAAAGTTCATATTAGGTTAGCTCAGTTGTACACCCAGTGCTTACGTTAAAAAAGCGTTCCTGAATCGAATTGCAATGCCAGAGTAATTTTGCTTTACAAAAAGGACACTAGAAGGACCTTAGTAGCTATAGGCCTATAAGCTTGCTATCAAATGTATATAAAGTATTTTCCAAGATCCTTACAAATAGACTAAGTCAAACTTTAAATGGAAACTAACCGAGAAAACAGGCAGGCTTTAGGACCGGATATTCGACTCTAGACCATTTGCAGGCGATGAACCAGCTAATCGAGAAAACGACAGAATAAAATATACCTCTTTGTTTAGTTTTTGTAGAAGGCCTTTGACTCGGTACAAACAAGCAGGGTACAAACGAACAGATAGTAAGGGTTTTAGAAAAAAATATGCAAAAAGTACCGCTATAATTCGACTACATAAAGATACAGAAAAGATCAGAATCGTGAAAGGAGTACGGCAAAGCGATACTATTTCACCCAAATTATTTACAGCTTGTTTGGAAGAGATTTTCAGAAGGTTGAGTTCGGAAGAGAAAGGTTTGAAGATTAATGGCAAATATTTGAACCACCTAAGATTTGCAGATGACATTATTCTTATTTCAGAAATAGCAGAAGACTTGCAAGATATGCTGAGTGATCTGAACAAGGAAAGTCTCAAAGTAGGTTTAAAAATGAACAAGACCAAAACAAAAGTAATGTTCAACACGTAAATTCAAAATAAAGAGATTATAATCGAAGATGAGAGGCTTGAAGAAATTGAAGAATATGATTATTTAGGCCAGATGGTAAAAGTGACAAAAGATCATGATAATGAAATAAAAAGACGTATTACAATTGGTTGGAAAGTGTTTGGTAAGTATAATAAAGTCCTGAGAGGCTCTCTACCTTTGTGTTTGAAACTTGAAACATAAAGTTTACAATCAATGCATTCTGCCAGCAATAATCTACGGGTGTGAGACTTGGAAACTGACGAAGGAGAATGGAAAGATCAATGATGGGAATAACGCTGAGAAACCTAAAGAGAGTTGGGTGAGAGAGCAAACTAGAGTGAAATATATTGTAGAGGGGTAAAAGAGAGGAAGTGGAATTGGTCAGGTAAGTTGGCACGAACGACTGATGAGCGATGGAGCAAGTGCGTTACTAGTGGACGCCGCGAGATAGGAAGCGTGGAAGAGAGATAGAGAAGTTCGCAGGAGTGACATAGCAGAGGGTGGCACGGTCGTGTGAATCATATATATACTTTTATATATATATATATATATATATATATATATATATATACAATATATATATATATATATATATATATATATATATATATAGATATATGTATGTATATATATATATGCACATATATATATATGCATGCATACGTATATACATATACATATGTATACATACATATGTATATGTATATATATATATATGTATATATATATATATATGTATATATATATGTATATATATATATATATATATATATATATATATATATATATATATATACATATACATATATATATATATATATTTCTCGCCGTCTTCTCCTTTTCTGCATGAGGGAACGGAGAGGGGGGGGGGTCACGAATTTATGAAGCTGCCTTGCTGTGGATGTGCTGTGTCTTGCGATACTGCTTCTGAATCAGGGCAGTGGACAGGATGCAGGGATGACCCGTCATCCAGGAGGTGCCAAGATAAGAGGGAGGGAGGAGGGTGGAGGGGAGTGGAATATGTAGGAAATGGAATGGGTGGGAGTGGTTTCTATGCCTTTTTCTTTTTTGCTACCCCCCGTGTAAGGGGGAAAAAGTCTTTGGAATATGTATACATGTATGTATATATGTATATATATATATATATATATATACATATATATATATATATATATATATATATATACAGATATATAAATATATATATATATATATATATATATATAGATATATATATATATATATATATATCAAGCCCATCTGGCAGGTTGACGTACGTGGAGTAGGAAACACAGTAATCTTAGTCTGAGATTATTCTTGACTATTTTCGCAGGTATGCTTTTTCAAATGAATGGTGTACAGACGAGCTGTGGAGATTTATACATGCGGGGGACCTCACTACCTCTCCGTGTTGCCAGAGTTAGCGACAAGTGTGAACATTACATATTGATTGTTCATACATACATATACCAAGGCTTTTTCCCCCTTACAAGGGAGGTAGCCAAAAAGGGAAAGGCATAAAAACACTCCCACCCATTTCATCCCTACATACACTCCACACCCCTCCCACCCTCCCTCTCATCTGAGCACCTCCTGGATGACGGGTCATCCCTGCACCCTGTCCACCGCCCTGGGTCAGAAGCAGTGTCGCAAGACACAGCACATCCACAGCAAGGCCGCTTCATTTAATCGGCGACTCCCCCTCTCCGTCCTCCCTTGCATATAAGGAGAGGACGGGGAGAAATCCCTTCGGGCTGCGTCAAAATTAACTCACACATACTACCCCACCCCTCACCCCCCTGCCCATTCCTCCTAATGAAATCACAACATCATCCATATATAACCATTCTCCACTCACCTCTGTCTTCCGTCCTCTCCCTTCCTTCCTCAACAGACATTCCCCTCTTCCCCAAAGCCCCCTTCACCCCATCCATCCACCTCATCCTAGGACGTCCCCTCATGTTCACTCCCTCCACATCTGCCTTCCATACCTCTTTTACTAGTCTTTCTTCACTCATTCTTTCCATGTGGCCAAACCATCCTAATATTCTTTCATCAACCCTATCTCCCAAATCCTTTTTCACCCCTGTTCTCCTCCTCACCTCCTCATTTCTCACTCTATCCAGCCTAGTAACCCCCACCAAACTTCTCAGACACCTCATCTCAAACACATTCAAACTCCTTCTCTCTTCTTCTCTTATGTTCCACGTTTCTGCCCCATACAGTGCTGTTGGCACAATCACTCCTTCATACAGTCTCCTCTTCGCATCCATTCCCAAATGTCTATTACTCATTACACTCTTTAATCCACCAAGGCATTTACTCGCTTCTCTCAATCTATATTCTACCTCCACCTTCACTCCACCTTTTCCTGCTACACTTGCACCCAAGTATCTAAAACTATCCACTTCCTCCAGTCGCTCTCCCTTAATGTTCACTTCCAGTCTACTGCCACTTTCACCCCTTGTACATCTCATCACCTTACTTTTACCTACATTTATCTTTAGCTTTCTTCTATCACACACTCTCCCAAACTCTGCCACCAACTTCCTCAATCCCTCCTCTGACCCTGCCACAAGCGCAGTGTCGTCCGCAAACAACAGCTGGTTCACCTCCCACTTTTCTCCATTTTCTTTAACCATCTCCAATCCCTGACCCACTACTCTTGCATTCACCTCTCGCACCACCCCATCCATGTATAAGTTGAACAGCCAGGGCGACATAACGCATCCTTGACGAAGTCCCACCTTTACTTCAAACCACTCACTCTCTCCATTTCTAATCCTGACACAAGCTCTACTATTCTCATAAAAACTCTTGACAGCTTCTAGAAGCTTTCCTCCTATCCCATAAATCTGCATAACCTCCCACAGTGCCTTTCTGTCTACCCTATCATAAGCCTTTTCCAGATCCATAAAAGCCCAAAAAACATCCTTCCCCTTTCCTATAGCTTTCTCACATATCTGTCTTACCACAAAGATCTGATCTACACAACCTCTACCTGTCGTAAATCCACACTGTTCCTCACCAATTACTCCTTCTGTTCCTCTCCTAATCCTCTCAATTAAGATCCTCCCATAAGCCTTCCCTACTACACTTAACAGGCTAATCCCTCTGAAACTACTACATTCACACTTGTCCCCTTTTCCCTTGTAAAGAGGAACTATACAGGCACTTCTCCAGTCCTCCAGTACTCTACCCTCTCTCCAGCAAACATTATATGACCTCACCAACCAGTCCACCATCACTGAACCTCCCTTTTTCAGACATTCTGCATGGCATCCATCCAGACCAGGTGCCTTACCTGCTTTCATCATCTTTACAACTGCCTTCACTTCATCCTTCCTTATTTCTCCTCCATTCTCCTCACTCATCACTCTCATTTTCTTCGCATTTCCCACTGCAGCTACCTTTCCTTCCCTATCCTCCTTCACATTTAGCAACTCCCTAAAATATTCTGCCCATCTTCCCCTTACTGCCTTCTCTTCCATTATCATCTCTCCATCTGTACCTTTTACCTTTTCTTCTCTACTTGATTCGCCTCCTCTTCCTCTCTTTATTTCTTTCCAAAACATCTTTTTATTACTTTCAAAATTTTCTGTCATACTCTTACCCCATTTCACATCTGCTCTCCTCTTTGCCTCCTTTACCTTTTGCTTTACTTCTCTTTTCTTTTCTTTGTACGTCTCATATGACTCCCCCGTCCTCTTTTGTAACCAATCTGTGAATGCTCGCTTCTTCTCTTCTACAACCTTCTTTGTTTCCTCATCCCACCATTCACTACCCTTTCTTCTATTTCCACCTCACCTTCATGTTCCACACACCATCCTTGCACACTTTAAGACTCCCTCCTTGAACCATCCCCATTCCTCCTCCACACCCATCTCTGCTCCATCCTTTACTCCCTCCCACTCCTCCTTCAGCTTCTTTTCGTACTCCTTCTCCTTTTCCTTTTCATTCAAGGAGTTCACTCTAAGAACCTCCCTACCTTTTGTCCCTTTCCTCTTTCTCCATCTATCCTCCACTCTCAGCTTACCTTCCACCAAAAAATGATCTGATATTCCCCCACCCACATGTACATCCTTAACTCTTCCTATCATAATCCTATTTACCACTACATAATCCATTAGCGCTCTATCTACCACCCTTCCCTCCACCACCCTCTTCCATGTGTACTTATACTTTCTTCCGAAACACTGTATTTGCTATCATCAACTCTCTTTCTAGACACATGTCCACCATCAACTCTCCACTACGATTCTTTCCTGGAACTCCACACTTCCCAACCACTCCATCGATTGGACCATTTCCTACCCTAGCATTAAGGTCTCCCAGTACTATTACATTGACATTTCTTCCTAAACCCTCTATGCACTCATTTAAATCTATCCAAAAGGCCTCCCTTTCTTCCACGCTCTTCTCACTGCCAGACCCATATGCACTTACAAAGACCCACATCTCCTTTCCCAGTTTCACCTTCATCCACATTATCCTTGAGGAAACCTCCTTCCACTCCACTACCTGTTTACCTATCTCCTCACTTACTAGAATACCTCGCCCTCTCTTCACTCCTGATAACCTCCCACTTACACTCCCAAACTTACACTCACCCTTCCCTTTCAACTTAGTTTCACTCAAAGCCAACACATCCATCTTTCTTCTCACAAACATACTACCTATCTCTTCCCTTTTACTCTCATCTGTACCACATCCACGCACATTAAAAGACCCAAACCTTAGGGTGCTGGCCCGAGGCCCTCCAGCACCCCTTATGCCTTCACTTTTCTCTTTAGGATGTGTGCCCCGTGGGGCTACAGGGAGAAGGATGCCTAGTCCCTCTCCCCGTCCCTTTTTTCTCGCCTCTTACGATCCAAGTGGGATACTTGGTGGCAGTATTCTTTTCCCCCACCACAGGGAATTCCCCCATCACAGAAAGAGAATACTCAGAGAAATGGTACAGGACAGCAACAAGGGGTTGGGGGACAGCATAACGGAGGGACAGTCGTAGTATAAAAGTGTCATCATTTCTCTATGAACAGAATTTCTTCTATCATAGACAAAATGATGTGTGGCTCTGGTCCGTAGGGGCACCCCATATAGACCCTAAAGTATCGACTGCATGCTACTTTGCCACAATAACAAGCAGCCAATACCCCAGACGGGTAACAAATAATAAACAAATGCAATCATAATGATAATTCTACCAGTAATGATGAGAGCAGTGTTAAAATCAGTAAATGATAACATTGATGATAACAATGAAAATGAAATAGTAATAATGCTACTAATTATAATAATAATAATAATAATAATAATAATAATAATAATAATAATGATAATAATAATAATAATAATAATAATAATAATAATAATAATAATAATAATAATAATAATGATAATGATAATGATAATGATAATGATAATAATAATAATAATAGTAATAATAATAATAATAATAATAATAATAATAATAATAATAATAATAATAATAATAATAATAATTAATAATAATAATAATAATAATAATAATAATAATAATAATAATAATAATAATGATAATAATAATAATAATAATAATAATAATAATAATAATAATAATAATAATAATAATAATAATAATAATAATAATAATAATAATAATAATAATGATAATGATGATAATAATAATAATAGTAATAATAATTATAATAATGATAATGTTAATAATGATAATAGTAATAATGATAATAGTGATAATAATAATGATGATAATAATGAAAATAAATATGATAATGATAATAATAATAATAATAGTTATAATAATAACTGAGCGGTATCGACGTAGTGTCATCAACGCCTTCGTCAAATGAGCCCTCACCCACTGCCCAACATGGACCGCCACGAACGCAGAGCTTAAGAGAATCACCCAGCTTCTCAGCAACAACAATTACCCCATTCAAGAAATAGACAGTGTTATACGGCATCGACTGGACACCTTTATACACCAACAAGAACAACAGCCAGTTACACAAAACATAAAACTCTTTTATAGTATTACTATGTCTTCAGCCTACTAGGATGACGAGAAAGCCATCAAAAATATAATTGATAAGAACGTTATACCCTCCGACCCTTCTTCAAAAATCGACCTCGTCATTTACTATAAAACAAGAAGGACATCCAAGTTAGTTGTAAAGAATAGCTGCCTCCCAAAGACAAATGAAATGCAAGAGGTGAACGTCGTGTACCAACACACGTGTTTCAGTGGTTACTGCAGTACCTAAATTTTTGGTACATAGGCGTCATCACTACAACACTGTCAAGGAGAATTTCAGCACATCTGCAGGACGGCGCCATAAGAAAACACTACATGTACGAGCATGGACCAGCACATAAGAGGCACCATATGGAAGGCACCTCTACCATCTTTCCACCACCATCATTTAAAGAAATAACGACACCAGAAGACTAAAGATGACAGAAGCAATGCTAATTTACAACCAAAAACCGGCTATCAACATTCAGCAGCAGCTGCCTGAAACGTCGTTACCAATCAGAAGACAGAGGATGCATCCCGTGCGCTGTTTGGCGGGCGGACGTTTCAGCACTCCGCTCCCCGCCGATATATACCATCATGCGGCCAAACCGCCTGTGTTTCATCAGACAACTCAAGCCCCACCTGTGGCTCATCAGGCAACTCAAGCCCCACCTGTGGCATATCAGGCAACTCAAGCTTATCAGGAACGCACTCTACACGCGGGAAGTGAACTCTACTCACTTCCCGTAAGATACACACACACACCTCTCACGAACAGAGCCACGACACACGCACAAAGATCTACACTTACTTTTTTTCGACTAAAATTCGCTTCATTTCTAACTTTCTCTTATACTACATCTTCTCATTTCAGTTTACCTCCCACTAAAGAGTTTTCCGTTTTTTCCACCTTTCTCTAATACTACGCCTCCTACCATTTTCTAAACTTTAGTTGGTGATCCTAATCCTAATCCTACCCCGGCGTCAGCACCTCCGTCCAAGCTCCCAGTCCATTTCTCCCGAGCCACGACACCAAATAAACCCCTAATCGCTCGCAAATCGCCCGGTGGCAATAGCCCTCTTTTATACGCTACTATCTTTTCATTTTCTTACAGACATTCTTCCCCTCCCACAAAACCCGATCCCGCGCAAGCGGGTGGCCTTTCCTAGAGATTCAGAATTCAGAATTCTTTGTCAACAATTTAACCAGACAACACCTCCTGAAGATGGCCAGTTAGGGCCGAAAGACGTGTAGAGGAAAACACCATGGACTTCAGTACTCTACTCAGAAATCTGGATCCAGACGACCGCACATTGGTGCGTAACATACAAAAGAAATTCTATAAAGAGAATAATGCTATCTCAGCTGTTGACTTTAACAAACCGAAGGCATTATTAATGGCCTACTTCCAAGGATAGAGTAGAGCTAGGTGTGGAGGAGAAATGGGGATGGTTCAAGGAGGGAGTCACAAAGTGTGCAAAGATGGTGTACGGAACAAGAAGGACAGGAAGAAATAGAAGGAAGGGTAGCGAATGGTGGGATGAGGAAATGAAGAAGGTTGTAGAAGAGAAGAAGCGAGCTTTCACAGATTGGTTACAAAATAGGACGAGGGAGTCATATGAGACGTACAAAGAAAAGAAAAGAGAAGTAAAGCAAAAGGTAAAGGAGGCAAAGAGGAGAGCAGATGTGAAATGGGGTAAGAGTATGACAGAAAATTTTGAAAGTAATAAAAAGATGTTTTAGAAGGAAAGTAAGAGAAGAAGAAGAGGCGACTCAAGTAGAGAAGAATAGGTAAAAGGTGCAGATGGGGAGATGATAATGGAAGAGAAGGCAGAAAGGGGAAGATGGGCAGAATATTTCAGGGAGTTGCTAAATTTGAAGGAGGATAGGAAAGGAAAGATAGCTGCAGTGGGAAATGTTAAGAAAATGAGAGTGAGGAGTGAGGAAAATGGAGGAAATAAGGAAGGATGAAGTGAAGGCAGCAGTTAAGACGATGATGAAAGCAGGTACGGCACCTGGTCTGGATGGATGCCATGCAAAATGTCTAAAAAAAGGAGGTACAGTGATGGTGGACTGGCTGGTGAGGTTATATAATGATTGGTGGGGAGAGGGTAGAGTGCCGGAGGACTGGAGGAGTGCCTGTATAGTTCTGCTTTACAAGGGAAAAGGGGACAAGTGTGAATGCAGTAGTTTCAGAGGGATTATCTTGTTAAGTGTAGTTGGGAAGGCTTATGGGAGGATCTTGATTGAGAGGATTAGGAGAGGAACAGAGGGAGTAATTGGTGAGGAACAGTGTGGATTTAGGACGGGTAGAGGTTGTGTAGATCAGATTTTTGTGGTAAGACAGATATGTAAGAAAGCTATAGGAAAGGGGAAGGATATTTTTTGGGCTTTTATTGATCTAGAAAAGGCTTACGATAGGGTAGACAGAAAGGCACTATGGGAGGTTATGCAGATATACGGGATAGGAGGAAAGCTTCTAGAAGCTGTCAAGAGTTTTTATGAGAGTAGTAGAGTTTGTGTCAGGATTAGAAATGGAGAGAGTGAGTGGCTCGAGGTAAAGGTGGGACTTCGTCAAGGATACGTTATGTCGCCCTGGCTGTTCAACTTATGCATGGATAGGGTAGTGCGAGAGTTAAATGCAAGGGTAGTGGGTCAGGGATTGGAGATGGTTAAAGAAAATGGAGAAAAGTGGGAGGTGAGCCAGCTGTTGTATGCGAACGACACTGCACTTGTGGCAGGATCGGAGGAGGGATTGAGGAAGTTGGTGACAGAGTACAAGGGGTGAAAGTGGCAGTAGACTGAAAGTGAACATTAAGGGAGAGCGACTGGTGGATGTGGATAGTTTTAGATACTTGTGTGCAAATGTGTCAGGAAAAGGTGGAGTGAAGGTAGAGGTAGAATGTATTGAGAGAAGCGAGTAAATGCCTTGGTGGATTAAAGAGTGTAATGAGATATAGACATTTGGGAATGGATGCCTAGAGAAGATTGTATTAAGGAGTGATTGTGCCAACAGCACTGTATGGTGTAGAAACATGGAACATAAGAGAGGAAGAGAGAAGGAGTTTGAATGTGTTTGAGATGAGGTATCTGAGAAGTATGATGGGAATTACTAGGCTAGATAGAGTGTGAAATGAGGATGTGAGGAGGAGAACAGGGGTGGAAAAGGGGTTGGGAGATAGAGTTGATGAAAGAGTATTAGGATGGTTTGGACACAGGGAAAGTATGAGTGAAGACAGACTAGTAAATGAGGTGAGGAAGGCTGATGTGGATGGTGGGAACCGGAGGGGACGTCCTAGGTGGAGGGGGATGGATGGGGTGAAGGGGGCTTTGGGGAAGTGGGGAATGTCTGTTGAGGAAGGACGGGAGAGTACAGAAGACTGGGGTGAATGGAGATTGGTTGTATATGAATGTTGTTGTGATGCATGAGGTGGAATGGGCGGGGGGTTGGGGGGTGAGGTAGTATGTGTGAGCAAAATTTGACGCAGCCTGAAAGGATTTCTCCCCGTCTTCTCCTTTTATGCATGGGGGGGAGGGACGGAGAGGGGGGTTGCCGATTTAATGAAGCGGCCTTGCTGTTGATGTGCTGTGTCCTGCGACACTGCATCTGACGCAGGGCAGTGGACAAGGTGCAGGGATGACCCGTCATCCAGGAGGTGCTAAGATAAGAGGGAGGGTGGACGGGTGTGGAGTGTATTCAGTGATGTTCTGGGTGGTAATGATTTTTTGCCTCTCCCTTTTTGGCTACCTTCCTTGTTAGGGGGAAAGAGACTTGGTATATGTATATATATATATATATATATATACATATATATATATACACATATATATATATATACATATATATCTTTATTCAACCACAAACAACTTTTAATTCCATGCCATCGCAATCGAGACTGAAGAATCGCTCGATGGAGACATTTTGTTGGAAATTGAAACGTGGATGAGCCGAGGATTCGAACCCAGCTAACCCGTAACAAAGTTACAGTGACTTAAACCAATGCGCTATCAAGAGAGATATAAGTTGAGTACGATTTTCTTATATTTGTATGCTCGAATTACATACATCTACACGAAATATCGCGTTCAACCCACCTCCGCTATGATATTGCATTTAGCTAGTATGTGCACGTGGGATAGATTATACATCTACACTGAATGGTTTCCAGCGATCAATTGATATCTTTATTCAACCACAAACAACTTTAAATTCCATGCCATCGCAATCGAGACTGAAGAATGGCATGATGGAGACATTTTGTTGGAAATTGAAACGTGGACGAGCCGAGGATTCGAACCCAGCTAACCCGTAACAAAGATACAGTGACTTAAACCAATGCGCTATCAAGAGAGATATAAGTTGAGTACGATTTTCTTATATTTGTATGCTCGAATTACATACATCTACACGAAATATCGCGTTCAACCCACCTCCCCTTTGATTTTGCTTTTTTTTGGTAGTATGTGGAAGTGGGATAGATTATACATCTACACTGAATGGTTCCCAGCGATCAATTGATATCTTTATTCAACCACAAACAACTTTTAATTCCATGCCATCGCAATCGAGACTGAAGAATCGCTCGATGGAGACATTTTGTTGGAAATTGAAACGTGGACGAGCCGAGGATTCGAACCCAGCTAACCCGTAACAAAGTTACAGTGACTTAAACCAATGCGCTATCAAGAGAGATATAAGTTGAGTACGATTTTCTTATATTTGTATGCTCGAATTACATACATCTACACGAAATATCGCATTCAACCCACCTCCGCTATGATAGCGCATTGATTTAAGTCACTGTAACTTTGTTACGGGTTAGCTGGGTTCGAATCCTCGGCTCGTCCACGTTTCAATTTCCAACAAAATGTCTCCATCGAGCGATTCTTCAGTCTCGATTGCGATGGCATGGAATTAAAAGTTGTTTGTGGTTGAATAAAAATATCAATTGATCGCTGGGAACCATTCAGTGTAGATGTATAATCTATCCCACGTGCACATACTAGCTAAATGCAATATCATAGCGGAGGTGGGTTGAACGCGATATTTCGTGTAGATGTATGTAATTCGAGCATACAAATATAAGAAAATCGTACTCAACTTATATCTCTCTTGATAGCGCATTGGTTTAAGTCACTGTAACTTTGTTACGGGTTAGCTGGGTTCGATTCCTCGGCTCGTCCACGTTTCAATTTCCAATCGATTGTCTCCATCGAGCGATTCTTCAGTCTCGATTGCGATGGCATGGAATTAAAAGTTGTTTGTGGTTGAATAAAGATATCAATTGATCGCTGGGAACCATTCAGTGTAGATGTGTATATATATATATATATATATATATATATATATATATATATATATATATATATATATGTATACATATATATATATATATATATATATACATATACGTATATGTATATATATATGTATATGAATATATATATATATATATACATATATATATATATATATATATGTATATATAAAGGTATATATATGTATATATAAAGGTATATATATGTATATATAAAGGTATATATATGTATATATATATATATATATATGTATATACATATATATATGTATGTATATGTATATGTATATATATATACATATATATATACATATATACATATACAGTATATATGTATGTATATACATATATATATGTATGTATATATATACATATATATATATATATATACATATATATATATGTACATATGTATTATATACTAGCTAAATTGTTTATATATATGTATATATATATATATATTTATATATATATATATGTATATATATACATATATACACATATGTATTATATACTAGCCAAATTTTATATATATATATATATATATATATATATATATATATATATATATGTATATATATATATATATATATGCACATATACAGGTATATATATATGTGCGTGTGTGGAAGGAGGATAGTGAGGGAAAGATAGCTGCAGTGGGTAATGCTAAGGAAATGACCGTGATGAGTGAGGAA
>NC_134777.1:91028327-91080827 GCF_046742065.1 Oratosquilla oratoria
AATAACATATTCGCAAATATAAATTTTATATTTTATAATTCGTCGACATTTTCCGAGTTTGTCAGTTCCGCTATTCATAATGCATAGCTTATTTTTTCATGTTTTTTATATTCGTTTTGGTGAAATTGATTAATTTCTACAGTTCATATTACTACCTATACCTAGCAAAATATTTACCCTTGAATTTCGTACACATCTTGTTAAGTTTGTTTTAAATTAACTTGATCACATTTTCTACTTGTGTTTTGTCATCTGCACATTTTGGTAAAACACGTCTTTTCCTAAAAGTTCTCTTATATTTTATATGTATGGTTCTCAAGTCTTTGTTATTGATTTTATTGTAGTATATGAGTTTTTTTTTTACATAAGACTGCCATAAACCTTTCCTGTTTTGATGTAAATAGTTTTCGATATATATTTTCCTTCGCTTCTTTTCACGTTAACCTCTTTTTAATATTTTTTCATGTTTAGATGTTACCATTGAAGCATTTTGTGACGTTTTGTGGTGCTAGTTTTTTCTTTATGAGATGGTGTAATTGATGTGAAAAACTTCCTTGTAGTTTGACAATTTACAATCGATGCATATCTCAACTTTTTTTCTCAATTCAGCTTGACAGTTCACAAAATATTCACGTATAATATATTATTTGTACCTCATTTAGCAAATTGACATCTGTTCATCTTTTTTATATCTAAACACTATTTCGTTTCTATGTATATATATGTATATATATATATTATATATATATGTATATATATATATGTATATATATATATATTATATATATATATATATACTTATTCATTTGTAAGGTATTAGGTTAAGATTATGTTCAAATCTCGATGTAGGCTTTGAAACGTTGTTCATGAGGTCGTGAGTACTTGTGATGTCTTCTAGATTCATTGACCAGTGTTATTTCATCAGTAAGCTATATATTAGATTAATTTCAGTATATATGTTTGGTCGAGGTAGTTCGTTGTCTTAACATCTTAAATTCTACTAAATGTATTTGGTAATCTGTTTCGAATAATCATTCTAATTGTTTATATAATATGTAATAGATTCACATAAGTTATATAGTAATCACTGTAATAACTCTTATGATAACCATAGCTGCGTGTTTCATAGTTCGCTTTGTTTTTCTTGTAAATCTTGACATTTTCGGGCCATTTTTGTTTCACCCAACACCGCTTTTTTCTTTAATCGTTTCCTCACTTTGATCAGCCCTCGAGTTTAGTCAGGCTAATCTGACCAATCGTAACGTAACACAAGCTAACCCCGTTATCATCCACTTTGGGTATGCCTGACGCACACCTCTTCGGCTCACTGGCAGAAAATGGAAAATGCCTTGGTGTCCGGAAAACAAAACGTATTCAAGTTTTCTTGTGTTTCTCTTGTTTCTCTTTCTGGACACATTTGTTATCACTATTTTAATGCCACGTGTTTTATTTTGTCTCTGGATATGATGAAGGACACGCAAATTTGGCGTCATCTCGTTCATTTTCGACACATCAGAAATAATTTTTTTGAAAAAGCTCCATTCAGTATACAGGTATCAAGAGATTTAGTTAATCTGAGGACTCGAATACTTTGTTCCTAGTAATGGATTGAATATTCAGCTAAACAAATCTTATTTTTCCTTCTAAACGTGATGCATCCATCCTGTTTGTTGATACTGGTTCGGATAGTTTCAGCCCGTGGGATAGACTAAAGAGCGTCTTTCTTTTTTCAGATGACAAGAAGGGTCGACAGAGGTCTCGGCGTTGTGCACACGGCCCGCAAGCGGCGTTCCACACGGCCCCCAAGCGGAATGAGTACCCACAAGTATTTGCTGCTCCTCTGTTCCCTGATTGCCTGTGCAACAGCCTGTAAGTGTATATACTAACTACCTAACGCAATGAGAACTGGCCGCTAAGGCGGGGTTAGGGAATTTCCCGGTGTTGCCACATCTCCACAGATAACACGGCCCTCACGGCTCACCCGCCCGCTCTTTCTCTCTCTCTCTCTCTCTCTCTCTCTCTCTCTCTCTCTCTCTCTCTCTCTCTCTCTCTCTCTCTCTCTCTCTTTCTCTCTCTATATATAATGTATTTATCCAAGGCGAGAACGTGCGTGTTCATGCAATGCTTTCTGAATGCAGTGTGGGGGCGTGGCCAGAGAAGGAATGGAGTGGCAATGTCGCTTTCTTTCGCTCATATGCCATATCCACGACTCGAGGAAACGAAATCTTTGTATAGAAAACATTGCTTTGATTTTTACCTCAGTGGTGGTGTGTGACAAAAAAATTATGATATAATTATATGTGGCAACATTATAAAATTATAAAATAGAATTTAAGATGAAATAAAATTATAAAATAATTATATGTGGCAACACAGAGAGAATCCCCGTGCTCCGCCTTAACGGCCAGTTCTCGATGCAGCGAGTATAGGTAGTTTGGCAGAGGGCTCAAATAGTTTCTGCCTAAGAATTCACAACGTGCTCACAAGAACTCATCCATCAGATTATTACAATGGATAGATGAATAAATAAATGAATGAATAATTAAAAATAAGTAAACAAGATGAGATATAATGATTAAGAAAAAAGTTGCCCCAGACAAAGAGAAAATGAAATATCCTCAACTTAACTCGGATTCACATGTGCATGGAGGCTTGTGTTTTTATTTCTATCATTTTGAGGAAGCACTTGAAATGTCCAGAAAAAACACTTTGGCTATCATACTTGTGAAATCATTACAATGTAGCCTACCTATTATTATAAATGATATATTGTTGGGTGTTATTACAATTTATCGTTATTGTAGTTATCCTTTTCATTAGCGTAATTTGCGAGCTCAAGGACTTTTCATCATCATCATCGTCATCATCATCGTCGTCATCATCATCATCATCATCATCATCATCATCATCATCATCATCATCATCATCATCATCATCATCATCATCATCATCATTATCATCATCATCATCATCATCATCATCATCATCATCATCATCATCATCATCATCATCATCATCATCATCATCATCATCATCATCACCACCACCACCACCACCACCACCACCACCACCACCACCACCACCACCACCACCACCACCACCACCACCACCAACCACCAACCACCACCACCACCACCACCACCACCACCACCACCACCACCACCACCACCACCACCACCACCACCACCACCACCACCACCACCACCACCACCACCACCACCACCACCACCACCACCACCACCACCACCACCACCATCATCATCATCATCACTATCACCACCGCCAGTCAGTCAATCCATCCATCCATCCATCCATTAATCCATTCATCCATCCATCCATCCATCATCCGTCATCTTCATATAGCAGAAACGGCAGCAACAAATGCACTTTGACATCACCGCACTTCCGGACGTCGACATGACGTCACGGCCCGTTCCACAACAGAATTGATCGAGTCGCCTTTGTTTCCTCAGGTTCCGAGGTTCAAGTGATCGGCAAAGGAGCAGTAGGGCACCTAGTGTTCAGCCAGAACACAGTCAGCCTCAGCTACTTACGACTGGACGTGACATCAAAGAATGACAATGTCACGTTTCGTGTGCACAACAGACGCCTTATAATAATATGTAGAATTGACTTGGTTGAAGAAGAAGACGGAACCAGGGTTAACATTCATTATTATGACAGAAACATAAGATGGGTAAAATATACTGAAAAAGTGAATAGGCTTGAAAGACCGAAGACCCTTCTTGAACTGTCATACGCAAACTACTATATCATTCTTGTCGTTAATAAAAGAACACAAGAAACACTATATCGGTATACAGGAATCCAGACTGGCAACATAGTCTCTGTCTCATCCACCTCAAGCAAACTCTTACTGTTATCGCAATGTGAACGGAATGGAGGTAAGTAATGGCAGTTATGATTTACTACTTTTGTGACAAACGCGAATGTGCGCGTGCACACAAACGCACACGCACGTACACACAGACACACACATACACACACACACACACACACACACACACACACACACACACACACACACACACACACACACACACACACACACACACACACACACACACACACACACACACACACACACACACACACACACACACACACACTTCAGTGAACGGACGGCGTAGAGGACGTTCTGAAGAAAAAGTGAAAAATAGAGGATACCAAAGCAAAGGAAGTACCTATTGTATTTGCAGGGTGGGGGGAAATTGCTCGTGGGGTAGTGGGAAAGTAGGGAAAGAGGAGAAGGGGAGGGATTGCTGAGGGAAATGGAAGGAAATGAGGAAGGAGAAGACTTGGCCCAGGCAGACAGACGAAATGTAAACATCAAAAAACGGCCCCCCGACCAGCTGAGTGACGACGAAATGTCTAATAAAAATGTAAAGATCAGAAACATAGATAAGAGTAGTTCAATGGAAGATGAGGATGATAATTTCAAAGGATTTAATGAAAGGGCGGCGGATACCAACCTCCCCCGACTGACAAAACTAGAGAAAAAACTTCAACAAATGTCTGACAACTGGGAAGTTAGGTTTGGCAAGATGACAAAATTTGTCGAGAGGTTTGAAAAATTGGAAGAACTAGAGAAGGCGAACAAAAACTTAACTGATGAAATAGAAAACCTAAAAAGACAGTTAAGAGAAGTAAAGGTGGAGAATGAGGAATTGAAGAGGAATAGTAAAGAAAACAGAGAGGCCATAACTAAAGAAGCTAAGAATTGGAAAGCAACCGAAGAAGACAATAAAGTTTCATTCACTGACATAGTCAAACAGCAATTGAAAGAACATACTGAAGACTCAGTTATTAAAGTGATGAGACAAAAGGAGAATATAGTAAGAGATTTAGCAGACAAGAAGAAATGTATAATTATATTAGGAATGAAAGAAAAACACAACCCAGATAGAACCACAAGAATCAAAGAGGAAAATGAAAGAGTAAGCCAATTACTAGAATCAGTTCAGGAAGATGAACCAGAAATTATGAAGCAAATCGAAAAGAAATTTAGACTCGGAAAGTATAGCACAGATAAGACCAGACCAATTATGATTAAATTCAAGTCACAAACGACGGCAGAGAATATCTTATCCAAAACAGGGAAACTAGCAACAAGTGAACAATATAAAAAGGTATGGATAAATAGGGAAATGAATAAAGAGGAAAGAGAGGAAGAAAAGCAGAAAAGACTTCAAGCTAAGGCAAAAAACGAGAGCAGAACGGAGTCAGAGAAAGAGAGATTCTTTTGGATAGTGAATAAGAAACTAAGGCAGTTCGACATACAAGTGAAAAACAAAAGAGAAACAGAGAACACAATGGAAGTGGCAGAAAACTTAGAGTGTCTTACACAAATATAGATGGATTAATAACAGGATTGAATGAGCTGAATGATTATTTGAAGGAAAAAGAACCAGACATAATGGGAATTGTAGAAACAAAATTAAAAGGCCCACTACCACCCAACAGTGTAGGACATGATGCATATAATTATTGGATTAGAAACAGAGAGAAAAAGCAAGGGGGTGGAGTTATGTTCCTGACTAAGAAGGATATAAACGTGAGGCGTGTCATATATGGAAAGAATACAGTAGAGATGATTATGATGGAAGTGGAAGACAGAGATAAGAAGAGCAGAAAATTTGTGATAAATTATGTGCCTCCGAAAACAGCCTCATGGGAAGAGAGTGAACATAAAAGTATGTTAGAGGACACAAAGATAACATTAAATAGGATAATGGAAGATGGAGGAAGAATAGTTATGATGGGCGACTTTAATTGCAAAGAAATCTGCTGGGAAGAAATGACAGTAAAGGGTGGAGACGGCTCATGGGGAAACGCTTTACTTGAGATGATTACTGACCATACAATGACACAATGGATACAGGAGAACACTAGGTATAGAAATAAAGAAGAACCATCGAGACTAGACCTAATAATTACATCTGAACCAAGAATAGTGGACAAAATTGAATACAAAACACCAATAAGTAAAAGTGACCACATATTGATTGAACTGGAACTTAATGAAGAAAAATATATGAAAAGAAATGAACAATATAGAAAAGGAAGAATGATGTATGAAAAAACAAACTTTGATAAAATAAGATAATTCTTTCAACAAGAAAACTGGGAAGAAATATACAAAGAAGAAACAGCAGTGGAAGAGAAATGGAATATTTTGACAAAAATTTACAAAAAAAGGGGTGGAAAAGTATGTCCCAAGACAAGAACAAGAAAAAGAATATGTAAAGTGCTGGTACAACAAAAGTTGTAGGGAGTTAAAAGACAAAAGAGACAAAGCTTGGACCAGATGGAAAAAAGACAGAAGACCTGAAAAATGGAAAATATATATCTGTTATAGAAATGAATAAGTACAAACGTGCAGAGAGGTAAAGAGAAAATATGAAAAGATGTCATAGAAAAGTGTAAAGATCAACCAAAACTATTCTACAGATTTGTAAACAATAAACTGAAAAACAAACAAGACTTGGAGAAATTAAGACAAGAGGGAGTTGAATACACTGAGGAAATGGAAATGGCGGAAATTATGAACGAACATTTCAAATCAGTGTTTACAACCTGAAGAAAACGAATGGAAAGAGAAAGTCCCCCCTATGGAAGAAATAGAAGTAACAAAGAATGAAATAATGAAACACTTGAGTAATCTTGACGTCAGAAAGTCGCATGGACCAGATGAAATAGCAAACTGGATTTTGAAAGAATGCAGGAATGAACTGGCAGACAAAATACATAGCATACTAAACAGTTCCTTGAAAGAAGGAAAAGTTCCAGAAGATTGGAAAAAAGCAAATGTAGTACCTATATATAAAGGAGGAAATAAAGAAGAACCTACCAACTATAGACCAGTCTCTCTAACAAGTACAATAGCAAAAATTTGTGAAAGAATTATCAAAAGTAGATGGGTAAAATATTTAGAAAAAAACAACAACGTGCTAAATCCAAGGCAATTTGGATTCAGACAAGGACGATCATGCGTCACCAATTTAATATGTTTCTATTCAAGGCTAATAGATATAATACAAGAAAGAGATGGATGGGCTGATTGTGCATTTCTAGACCTAAAAAAAGCTTTTGACAAAGTACCACATAAGAAGTTGCTTAAGAAATTAGAATCTGAAGGAGGAATACAAGGCAAACTGCTTAATTGGATGGAAGACTTTTTGCAAGAAAGAAAAATGAGAGTAGTGATAAGAGACCAACACTCAAAATGGGATGAAGTAATAAGCGGTGTTCCGCAGGGAACAGTTCTGGCCCCAATAATGTTTGCTATATATATTAATGATATGGACGAAGGAACTGAAAGCTATATGAGCTTCTATGCAGATGATGCAAAACTACTGAAAAGAGTGAAAACAGAAGATTGTGAATCACTACAGAGAGATCTATATAAAGTACAGGAATGGAGTAGGAAGTGGGAGATGGAGTTCAATACAAAAAAGTGTAGTATAATGGAATTTGGAAAAAGCAAAAAACAGAATAACAGGATCATATAAATTGGGAGAAGGAATAAAAAAAGTAGAAAATGAGAAGGACCTGGGAGTCATTGTTATGAATAATATGTCACCTGAGAAACATATGAATAAGGTTTTTGGAGAAACCTATAATTTGATAAGAACAAACAAAGTTGCATTTACATACCTGGATGAAGAAATGGTGAAGAAAATTCTAATCACCCTGATAAGACCAAGATTGGAATATGCAGCAACGATATGGTCACCAAGTACAAAATAATGTATAACAAAACTTGAAAGAATACAAAGAGCAATTACAAAATTGGCACCAACGCTCTCAAAACTATCATATGAAGAGAGACTAGAAAAACTTGAACTACAGACACTAGAGCAAAGAAGAGCGAGAGGAGATTTGATAGCTATTTACAGAATCATGAAAGGCATGGAAATTACTGATAGAGAGAATCTGATAAAATGGGATGACAGAAATACAAGAGGACACGGAAAGAAAATAAAAAAAGACAGCTATAGAAGAGACCTGAAAAAGAACAGCTTTCCTCACAGAGTAATAGACAGTTGGAACAAGTTAGATGAGAAAGTGGTGTGTGCAAAAACAATACATGAATTCAAAAATAGTTTAGATAAAATGAGATATGAAGACGGGACCTCACGAGCATAGCTCCCCTTCCCGTAAAATACAACTAGGTACAACTAGGTAAATACACGTAGACCGATTCACAGCGAAGATTGGAGCTCCGAAGAAGGGAAATTTTCATGGATCTCAACGAGGAAGTACCTTTTTGTATTTATAGGGAATGGGAAAGCTCATGGTGTGGTGGGAAAGTGAGGAAAAAGGAGAAGGGGAGGGATTACTGAGGAAATGGAAGGAAATGAGGAAGGAGGCGCAAGGGCGCCACCTACGGAGAAAAAAGTAAACAAAAGATCAGCTGACGCTGGAGAAGTAAATAATTCTAGAAAAATAATTAACTTTAGAAATATAAATAAGAAAAACAAAATAGAAAGTGAAGATAATCATTTCAGTGGATTTAATGAGGGGGGATGGCAACCTCCCTCGATAAGCAAGGCCAGAGGAAAGACTACAAAAAATATCTCAAAACTGGGAAAATAGGCTACGTCAACTCACACAGATTGCACAGCGAATTGATAAATTGGAACAGTTAAAGAAGGAAAACCAAAGCCTAACTAAAGAAGTAGAGGAATTGAAAAAACAGTTAAAGGAAGTAAGAGATGAGAATGAGGAATTAAAGAGGAATAATAGAGAGAATAAAAAGTCCATAGCCAAAGAAGCACAGGGTTGGAAGACAATCGAAGAGAACAACAAAGTTGCATATAAAGGCATAGTGAGACAGCAGATGAAAGAACAAACTGAAAATACAGTTATTAAAGAAATGAGGGAGAAGGTGAATATAGATAGAGACTTAGCAGATAAAAAGAAATGTATAATTATATTAGGGATGGAAGAGAAGTATTATTTAAACAGAGCTGCGAGACCTAGAGAGGAAAATGAAAAAGTAAACAAAATATTAGAATAAGTTCAGGAAGATGAACCTGAAATATGAAAACAAATCAAAGACTCGGGAAATATAGAACAGATAAGACCAGACCAATTAAAATTAAATTCAGATCACAAACGACAGCAGAGAATATCTTAGCAAATACAGGGAAACTAGCAGACAGTGAACAATATAAAAAGGTATGGATAAAAAGAGAAATGAATAAAGAGGAAAGAGAGGAGGAAAAAAACGAAAAGACAAGAAGCTAAGGAAAAAAAGAGAGAAGAACAGAGTCACAAAAATAGGAATGAGGAATTCTATTGGAAAGTAGTGAATATGAAAGTAAGGAAATGGACCATAACAGAGAAAAACAAAAGGGAAATAGTAAATACAATGGAAGTAGCAGAAAATTAAGAGTGTCTTACACAAATATAGATGGATTAATAACAGGATTGAACGAACTGAATGATTATTTAAAAGAAAAAGAACCGGACATAATGGGAATCGTAGAGACAAAATCAAAAGGTCCACTACCACCCAACAGTGTAGGATATGGTGCAAATAACTATTGGATTAGAAACAGAGAGACAAAGCAAGGGGGTGGAGTTATGTTCCTGACTAAGAAGGATATAAACGTGAGGTGTGTCACACATGGAAAGAATAAAGTAGAGATGATTATGAAGGAAGTGGAAGACAGAGATAAAAAGAGCAGAAAGTTTGTAATAAATTATGTGCCTCCAAAAACGGTCACGTGGGAAGAGAGAGTACATAAAAGTATGTTAGAAGACACAAGGATAACATTAAATAAGATAATGGAAGATGGAGGAAGAATAGTTATAATGGGCGACTTTAATTGCAAAGAAGTCTGCTGAGAAGAGATGACAATAAAATGTGGCGACGACTCATGGGGAAATGTTCTACTTGAGATGATTATTGACCATACAATGACACAATGGATTCAAGAGAACACTAGGTTTAGTATTGAAGAAGAACCATCGAGATTGGACCTAATAATCACATCAGAACCTGAAATAGTGGAAAAGATTGAATATAAGACACCAATAAGTAAAAGCGACTACATATTGGTTGAACTGGAACTGAGTGAGGAAAATACATGAAAAGAAATGAACAATATAGAAAAGGAAGATTGATGTATGAAAAAACAAACTTTGATAAAATAAGAGAATTCTTTCAAAAAGAAGACTGGGAAAGAATATACAAAGAGGAAACAACAGTGGATGAGAAATGGAATATTTTGACAAAAATTTATAAAGGAGTCGGAAAGTATATCCCAAGAAAAAAAAAAAAAAAAAAAAAAAAAAAAAAAAAAAAATTTAAATTGCTAGTAAAACAAAAGTTGTAGGGAGTTAAAAGATAAAAGTGACAAAGCTTGGACAAAATGGAAAAAGGACAAAATACCTGAAAAATGGAAAATATATACTAATTATAGAAATGGATATGTACAAGTGCGCAGAGAAGAAAAGAGAAAATATGAAAAAGATGTCATAGAAAAATGTAAAGATCAACCAAAATTATTTTACAGATATGTAAACAACAAACTGAAAAACAAACAAGAATTAGAGAAACTACGACAAGGAGGAGTTGGATACACAGAGGAAATAGAAATGGCAGAAATTATGAACAAGCATTCTAAATCAGTGTTTACAAGGGAGAATATACAACCTAGTGATATCAAATGGGAGGAGAAAGTCCCCCCTATGAAGGAAATAGAAGTAATAAGAAATGAAATGATGAAACACTTGAGTAATCTTGATGTCAGAAAATCGCATGGACCAGATGAAATAGCAAACTGGATTTTGAAAGAATGAAGGAATGAACTGGCAGACAAAATACATAGCATAATAAACAGTTCCTTGAAAGAAGGAAAAGTTCCAAAAGATTGGAGAAGAGCAAATATAGTGCCTATATATAAAGGGGGAAATAAAGAAGCCCTACTAACTATAGACCAGTCTCTCTAACAAGTACAATAGCAAAAATTTGTGAACGAATTATCAAAAGGAGATGGGTAAGGTATTTAGAAAAAAAAAAAAAAAAAAAAAAACGATGTGCTAAATCCAAGGCAATTTGGATTCAGACAAGGACGATCATGCGTCATAAACTTTATGTGTTTTTATTCAAGGCTAATAGATATAATACAAGAAAGAGATAGATGGGCTGACTGTGCATTTCTAAACCCAAAGAAAAAGCTTTTGACAAAGTACCACATAAGAAGTTGCTTAAGAAATTAGAAACTGAAGGAGGAATACAGGGCAAACTGCTTAAATGGATGAAAGTCTTTGCATGAAAGAAAAATGAGAGTAGTGATAAGAGACAAACACTAATTGGGATGAAGTAATAAGTGGTGTTTCACAAGGAACAGTTCTGGCCCTAATAATGTTTGCTATATATATTAATGACATGGATGAAGGAAGTGAAAATTATATGAGCTTCTTTGCAGATGATGCAAAACTTTTGAATAAAGTGAACACGGCAGAAGATTGTGAATCGCTGCAGAATGATCTCAATAAAGTATGGGAATGGAGTAGGAAGTGAGAGATGGGATTAAATACTAAGAAATGTAGTATAATGGAATTTGGAAAATGAAAAAAAAAAAAAAAAAAAAAAAAAAAAAGGAATAAAAAAGTAGAAAATGAGAAGGACCTAGGAATCATTATTATGAATAATATGTCACCTGAGAAACATATAAACAAGCTTTTTAGAGAAACTTATAATTCAATAAGAACAATCAAAGTGGCATTTACGTAACTGGACGAAGACATGGTGAAGAAAATACTAATCACTTTGATAAGACCAAGATTGGAATGTGCAGCGACAGTGTGGTAAGCAAGTAAAAAAAAATGTATAACAAAACTTGAAAGAATACAAAGAGCAATTACAAAATTGGCACTAACACTCTAAAAACTATGACATGAAGAGAGACTAGCAAAACTTGAGCTACAAGCACTTGAGCAAAGAAGCGAGAGAGGAGATTTGATAACTATTTATAGAATCATGAAAGGCTTAGAGACTACTGATAGAGAGGACCTAATAAAATGGAATGATAGAAATACAAGAGGACACGGAAAGAAAATCAAGAAGGACAGCCATAGAAGAGATCTAAAAAAGAACAGCTTTCCCCACAGAGTAATAGGCATTTGCAACAAGCTAGATGAGAAAGTGGTGTGTGCAAAAATAATACATGAATTTAAAAACAGTTTAGATAAAATGAGATATGAAGACGGGACACCACGAGCATAGCTCCCCTTCTCGTAAAATACAACTAGGTAAATACACACACACACACACACACACACACACACACACACACACACACACACACACACACACACACACACACACACACACACACACACACACACACACACACACACACTTTCAACGAACGGACGGCTTGAAGAACGTTCTGAAGAAAAGTGCCGATTGTGGATCCCAACGCAAAGAGAAGTACCTTTTTGTATTTACAGGGTGGGGGGAAATTGCTCGTGGGGCAGTAGGTAAGTAGGAAAAGAGGAGAAGGGGAGGGATTGCTGGGGAAATGGAAGGAAATGAGGAAGTGGAGGACTTGGCCCAAGCAGACAAGCGTAAGGTCAACATGAAACGACCACCGGACCAGCTCAGTGATGACGAAATGGCTAATAAAAATGTAAAGATTAGAAGTATAGAGAGGAGCAATACAGTAGAAAGTGACGAGAATATGTTCCAGGGATTTAAAGAGGGTGGGGGGGACACAACCCCCCCCCCCCGACTGATAAGACTAGAGGAGAGAGTTGATAAGGTGATCGAGGACTTGGAACGTAAGTTAGGTAATGTTGACAGTATGATACGAAGAATTGAAAAATTGGAAGAACTAGAGAGGGCGAACAAAAACTTAACTAAGGAAATTGAAGAATTAAAACAACAGTTAAAAGAAGTAAAAGATGAGAATAGAGTCTTAAAGGAGAATAATATGGAGAACAAGGAGGGTTGGAAAAAAATTCATGAAAATAGCAATGTTGCATTCACTGACATAATCAGACAGCAAATGAATGAACAAACTGAAAACTCAGTTATTAAAGTGATGAGACAGAAGGAGAATATAGTAAGAGACTTAGCAGACAAAAAGAAATGTATAATTATATTAGGAATGGAAGAGAAACATAACCCAGATAGAACCACAAGAATCAAAGAGGAAAATGAAAAAGTAAGAAATTTACTAGAATTAGTTCAGGAAGATGAACCAGAAATAATGAAACAAATCGAAGAGAAATTCAGGCTAGGGAAATATAGTACAGACAAGACCAGACCAATCAAGATTAAATTCAGGTCACAAACTACGGCTGAGAATATCTTATCCAAAACAGGGAAACTAGCAACAAGTGAACAATATAAAAAGGTATGGATAAAAAGGGAAATGAATAAAGAGGAAAGAGAGGAAGAAAAACAGAAAAGACTTGAAGCAAAGGAAAAAAACGAGATAAGAACGGAGTCAGAAAAAGAGAGATTCTATTGGAGAGTAGTGAATATGAAACTGAAGAAAGTCGACATACAAGAGAAAAACAAAAGGGAAACAGAGAACACAATGGAAGTGGCAGAAAACTAAGAGTGTCTTACACAAATATAGATGGATTAATAACAGGATTGAATGAACTGAATGATTATTTGAAAGAAAAAGAACCAGACATAATGGGAATTGTAGAAACAAAATTAAAAGGCCCACTATCACCCAACAGTGTAGGACATGATGCATATAATTATTGGATTAGAAACAGAGTGAAAAAGGAAGGGGGTGGAGTTATGTTCCTGACTAAGAAGGATATAAACGTGAAGGGTGTCACATATGGAAAGAATACAGTAGAAATGATAATGATGGAAGTAGAAGACAGAGATAAGAAGAACAGAAAGTTTGTGATAAATTATGTGCCCCCAAAAACAGCCTCATGGGAAGAGAGTGAACATAAAAGTATGTTAGAGGACACAAAGATAACATTAAACAAGATAATGGAAGAGGGAGGAAAAATAGTTATGATGGGCGACTTTAATTGCAAAGAAATCTGCTGGGAAGAAATGACAGTAAAGGGTGGAGACGGCTCATGGGGAAACGCTCTACTCGAGATGGTTACTGACCATACAATGACACAATGGATACAGGAGAACACTAGGTATAGAAATGAAGAAGAGCCATCGAAACTAGACCTAGTAATTGCATCCGAACCTAGAATAGTGGACAAAATTGAATATAAAACACCAATAAGTAAAAGTGACCACGTATTGATTGAACTGGAACTTAATGAAGAAAAATATATGAAAAGAAATGAACAATACAGAAAAGGAAGAATGATGTATGAAAAAACAAACTTTGATAAAATAAGAGAATTCTTTCAACAAGAAAAATGGGAAGAAATATACAAAGAAGAAACAACAGTAGAAGAGAAATGGAATATTTTGACAAAAATTTACAAAAAAGGAGTGGAAAAGTATGTCCCAAGACAAAAACAAGAAAAGAATATGTAAAATGCTGGTACAACAAAAGCTGTAGGGAGTTAAAAGACAAAAGAGACAAAGCCTGGACCAGATGGAAAAAAGACAGAAGACCTGAAAAATGGAATATATATACCTGCTATAGAAATGAATATGTACAAATGTGCAGAGAAGAAAAGAGAAAATATGAAAAAGATATAGAAAAGTGTAAAGATCAACCGAAACTATTCTACAGATTTGTAAACAATAAACTGAAAAACAAACAAGACTTGGAGAAATTAAGACAGGAGGGAGTTGAATACACTGAGGAAATGGAAATGGCGGAAATTATGAACAAACATTTTAAATCAGTGTTTACAAGGGAGAACATACAACCTGAAGAGAACGAATGGAAAGAGAAAGTCCCCCCTATGGAAGAAATAAAAGTAACAAAGAATGAAATATTAACACACTTGAGTAATCTTGATGTCAGAAAATCGCATGGACCAGATGAAATAGCAAACTGGATACTAAAAGAATGCAGGAATGAACTGGCAGACAAAATACATAGCATACTAAATAGTTCCTTGAAAGAAGGAAAAGTTCCAGAAGATTGGAAAAAAGCAAACATAGTACCTATATACAAAGGAGGAAATAAAGAAGAACCTACCAACTATAGACCAGTCTCTCTAACAAGTACAATAGCAAAACTTTGTGAAAGAATTATCAAAAGTAGATGGGTAAAATATTTAGAAAAAAACAAAGTGTTAAATCCAAGGCAATTTGGATTCAGACAAGGACGATCATGCGTCACCAATTTAATATGTTTCTATTCAAGACTAATAGATATAATACAGGAAAGAGATGGATGGGCGGACTGTGCATTTTTAGATCTAAAGAAAGCTTTTGACAAAGTACCACATAAGAAGTTGCTTAAGAAATTAGAAACTGAAGGAGGAATACAGGGCAAGCTACTAAATTGGATGGAGGACTTTTTGCAAGAAAGAAAAATGAGAGTAGTGATAAGAAACCAGCACTCAAAATGGGATGAAGTAATAAGCGGTGTTCCGCAGGGAACAGTTCTGGCCCCAATAATGTTTGCTATATATATTAATGATATGGATGAAGGAATTGAAAGCTATATGAGCTTCTTTGCAGATGATGCAAAACTACTGAAAAGAGTGAAAACTGAAGAGGATTGTGAATCACTACAGAGAGATCTAAATAAAGTACAAGAATGGAGTAGGAAATGGGAGATGGAGTTCAATACAAAAAAGTGTAGTATAATGGAATTTGGAAAAAGCAAAAACAGAATAACAGGAGCATATAAATTGGGAGAAGAAGGAATAAAAAAAAGTAGAAAATGAGAAGGACCTGGGAGTCATTGTTATGAATAATATGTCACCTGAGAAACATATAAATAAGATTTTCGGAGAGACTTATAATCTAATAAGAACGATCAAAGTTGCATTTACATACCTGGATGAAGAAATGGTGAAGAAAATTCTAATCACCCTGATAAGACCAAGATTGGAATATGCAGCAACGATATGGTCACCAAGTACAAAAAAATGTATAAAAAAACTTGAAAGAATACAAAGAGCAATTACAAAACTGGCACCAACACTCTCAAAACTATCATATGAAGAGAGACTAGAAAAACTTGAACTACAGACACTAGAGCAAAGAAGAGAGAGAGGAGATTTGATAGCTATTTACAGACTCATGAAAGGCATAGAAATTACTGATAGAGAGAATCTGATAAAATGGGATGACAGAAATACAAGAGGACACGGAAAGAAAATAAAAAAAGACAGCTATAGAAGAGATTTGAAAAAGAACAGCTTTCCTCACAGAGTAATAGACAGTTGGAACAAGTTAGATGAGAAAGTGGTGTGTGCAAAAACAATACATGAATTTAAAAATAGTTTAGATAAAATGAGATATGAAGACGAGACCCCACGAGCATAGCTCCCCTTCCCGTAAAATACAACTAGGTGAATACAACTAGGTGAATACAACTAGGTGAATACACACACACACACACACACACACACACACACACACACACACACACACACACACACACACACACACACACACACACACACACACACACACACACACACTTCATCGAATGGACGGTGTAGAGGACGTTCTGAAGGAAAAGTGAAATTTTCGTGGATCCCAAAGCAAAGGAAATACCCATTGTATTTACAAGGGGGGGATTGCTCGTGGTGTAGTGGGAAAGTGAGGAAAAAGGAGAAGGGGAGGGATTACTGAGGGAAATGGAAGGAAATGAGGACGGGGAAGACTTGGTCCAAGAGGCCAGACGGCTTGTAAACAAAAGGCAGACCGAGGATTTGGGTTTTGATGACGGGACTAACAAAAATGTAGAGATTAGAAACATAGACAAGAGCAATTCAATGGAAGGTGAGGATAATAACTTCCAAGGATTTAATGAGGGGGCAGCTGATACCAAACTCCCCCGACTGGCAAAACTAGAGGAAAAGCTTGATCAAATGACCGAACATTGGGAGATTAGGTTCGGTAGGATAACAAAGATTGCGCAAAGTGTTGAAACATTGGAAGAACTAGAGAAGGCGAACAAAAACTTAACTAAAGAAATTGAAGAATTAAAAAGACAGTTAAAAGAAGTAATAGAGGAGAATGAAGAATTAAAGAGGAATAGTAAAGACAAAAAAAGGGTTGGAAAAAATCCAAGAAAACAGTAAAATTGCATTTACTGACATAATCAAACAACAAATGAAAGAACAAACTGAAGACTTAGTTATTAAAGTGATGAGACAGAAGGAGAATATAGTAAGAGACTTAGCAGATAAAAAGAAATGTATAATTATATTAGGAATGGAAGATAAACATGACCCAGATAGAACCACAAGAATCAATGAGGAAAATGAAAAAGTAAGCAGTGTACTAGAATTAGTTCAGGAAGATGAACCTGAAATCATGAAACAAATTGAAGAGAAGTTTAGACTAGGAAAATATAGCACAGATAAGACCAGACCAATTAAGATTAAATTCAGGTCACAAACGACGGCTGAGAATACCTTATCAAAAACAGGGAAACTAGCAGAAAATGAACAATATAGAAAGGGTATGGATAAAAAGAGAAATAAATAAAGAGGAAAGAGAGGAGGAAAATATGAAAAGACATGAGGCTAAGAAAAAAAAAAACGAGAACAGAACAGAGTCAGAAGAAGAGAGATTTTATTAGAGAGTAGTGAATATGAAAGTAAGGAAATTCGAAATACTAGAGAAAAACAAAAGGGAAACAGAGAACACAATGGAAGTGGCAGAAAACTAAGAGTGTCTTACACAAATATAGATGAATTAATAACAGGATTGAATGAGCTGAATGATTATCTGAAGGAAAAAAGAACCGGACATAATGGGAATTGTAGAAACAAAATTAAAAGGTCCACTACCACCCAACAGTGTAGGACATGATGCATATAATTATTGGATTAGAAACAGAGAGACAGAGCAAGGGGGTGGAGTTATGTTCCTGACTAAGAAGGATATAAACGTGAGGTGTGTCACATATGGAAAGAATACAGTAGAGATGATTATGATGGAAGTGGAAGACAGAGATAAGAAGAACAGAAAGTTTGTGATTTATTATGTGCCTTCGAAAACAGCATCGTGGGAAGAGAGTGAACATAAAAGTATGTTAGAGGACACAAAGATAACATTAAATAAGATAATGGAAGAGGGAGGAAGAATAGTTATGATGGGCGACTTTAATTGCAAAGAAGTCTTCTGGGAAGAGATGACAGTAAAAGGTGGAGACGGCTCATGGGGAAATGTTCTACTTGAGATGATTACTGACCATACAATGACACAGTGGATACAGGAGAACACTAGGTATAGAAATGAAGAAGAATCATCGAGACTAGACCTAATAATTACATCTGAACCTAGAATAGTGGACAAGATTGAATATAAAACACCAATAAGTAAAAGTGACCACATATTGATTGAACTGGAACTAAATGAAGAAAAATACATGAAAAGAAATGAACAATATAGAAAAGGAAGAATGATGTATGAAAGAAAAAACTTTGATAAAATAAGAGAATTCTTTCAAAAAGAAGACTGGGAAAGAATGTACAAAGAAGAAACAACAGTGGAAGAGAAATGGAATATTTTGACAAAAATTGATAAAAAAGGAGTAGAAAAGTATGTCCTAAGATAAAAAAAAAAAAAAAAAAAAGGATATTTAAAGTGCTAGTAAAACAAAAGTTGTAGGGAGTTAAAAGACAAAAGAGACAAAGCTTGGACAAGATGGAAAAAAGACAAAAGGCCTGAAAAATGGAAAATATATATTTGTTATAGAAATGAATATGTACAAGCGTGGAGAGAGGAAAAGAGAAAATATGAAAAAGATGTTATAGAAAAATGTAAAGAAATGTAAACAAACAAGACTTGGAGAAATTAAGACAAGGAGTTCAATATACAGAGGAAATTGAAATGGCGGAAATCATGAACAAACATTTTAAATCAGTGTTTACAAGGGAGAACATACAACCCGAAGAGATCGAATGGAAAGAGAAAGTCCCCCCTATGGAAGAAATAGAAGTAACAAAGAATGAAATAATGAAACACTTGAGTAATCTTGATGTCAGAAAATCGCATGGACCAGATGAAATAGCAAACTGGATTTTGAAAGAATGCAGGAATGAACTGGCAGACAAAATACATAGCATAATAAACAGTTCCTTGAAAGAAGGAAAAGTTCCAGAAGATTGGAAAAAAGCAAATGTAGTACCTATATATAAAGGGGGAAATAAAGAAGACCCTACCAACTATAGACCAGTCTCTCTAACAAGTACAATAGCAAAAATTTGTGAAAAAATGGTCAAAAGTAGATGGGTAAAATATTTAGAAAAACAAGCCGGGGGCTTGACTGCGCAAACAGTGGCCTACGGCTGCAGCGCTCCGCGCTCTAATCCTACGATAGGGATCCCGTGCTGGGGATCCCGTGTTGGGGTTCTACCCCGAGGCCGAGGCCGAACCCGAGGGACAATTTTTTTTTTTTGTCCTGGTCAGTTCAAGGGAACATGGCGACCACTGAGGACTTGCGACCACTGAGGACTTGCAACCACTGAGGACTTGCGACCACTGAGGACTTGCGACCACTGAGGACTTGCAACCACTGAGGACTTGCGACCACTGAGGACTTGCGACCACTGAGGACTTGCAACCACTGAGGACTTGCGACCACTGAGGACTTGCAACCACTGAGGACTTGCGACCACTGAGGACTTGCGAACACTGAAGACTTGCGACCTTTGAGGACTTGTTACCTTGGAGGACTTGTTACCTTGGAGGACTTGTTACCTTGGAGGACTTGTTACTTTGGAGGACTTGTTCCCTTGAGGACTTATTATCTTGGAGGACTTATTACCTTGGAGGACTTATTACCTTGAAGGACTTATTACCTTGGAAGATTTATTATCTTGGAGGATTTACAACCTCGTAGGACTTGCAACTTCAGAAGACTTGCACCCTCGTAGGACTTACGACCTCGGAGGATTTGCAGCCTCGAAGGGCTTACAGTTTCGGAGGACTTGCACCATCGGAGGACTTGCAACCTCGGAGGACTTGCAACCTCGGAGGACTTGCACCCTGGGAGGACTTGCACCCTGGGAGGACTTGCATCCTCGGAGGACTTGCACCCTCGGAGAACTTACACCTTCGGATAATTTACAGCCTAAAAAGGCTTACTGCCTCGGAGAACTTACGACCTCGGAGGACTTACAGACATGTAACATTTTTAAAATGTGTTACCTTTGAAATGGTTTAATTTTCATTAGTAGTAGATTAGTAACGATGATCGTCCATAGCTCAACGATGATCGTCCACGGCTCAACGATGATCGCCCATGGCTATACAATGATCGTTCTTGACTCAACGATGATCGTCCATGGCTCAACGATGATCGTCCATTGCTCAACGATGATCGTTCACGGCTCAACGATCATTATACACGGCTCAACGACGATCGTTCACGGCCCAAGGATGATCATCTATGGCTCAACGATGATCGTCCACGGCTCAACGATGATCTTCCACGGCTCAACGATGATCGTTCTTGACTCAACGATGATCGTCCACGACTTAACTATGATCCCGTGCTGGGGATTCCGTGTTGGGGTTCCGCCCCGAGGCCGAGGAGAACGCGAAGAACGCGAAGAAGAACGCGAAGAACGCGAGGAAGAACGTGAAGAAGAAGAAGGACACGAAGAAGAAGAGCGCGAAGAACACGAAGAAGAAGAAGAACGCGAAGAACACGAAGAAGAACGCAAAGAAGAAGAAGAAGAAGAAGAAGAAGAAGAAGAAGAAGAAGAAGAAGAAGAAGAAGAAGAAGAAGAAGAACGCGAAGTAGAAGAACACGAAGAAGAAGAACGCGAAGTAGAAGAACGCGAAGAAAAAGAAGAAGAACGCGAAGAAGAAGAAGAAGAAGAAGAAGAAGAACGCGAAGAAGAAGAAGAAGAAGAAGAAGAAGAAGAAGAAGAAGAAGAAGAAGAAGAAGAAGAAGAAAAAAGATGAACGCGAAGAAGAAGAAGAAGACGAAGAAGAAGAAGACGAAGAAGAAGAAGAAGAAGAAGAAGAAGAAGAAGAAGAAGAAGAAGAAGAAGAAGAAGAAGAAGAAGAAGAAGAAGAAGAAGAAGAAGAAGAAAAAGAAGAACGCGAAGAAGAAGAAGAAGAAGAAGAAAAAGAACAACGCGAAGAAGAAGAAGAAGAAGAAGAAGAAGAAGAAGAAGAAGAAGAAGAAGAAGAAGAAGAAGAAGAAGAAGAAGAAGAAGAAGAAGAAGAAGAAGAAGAAGAAGAAGAAAAAGAAGAAGGCGAAGAAGAAGAAGAAGAAGAAGAAGAAGGCGAAGAAGACGAAGAAGAAGAAGAAGAACGCGAAGAAGAAGAACACGAAGAAGAAGAAGAAGAAGAACGCGAAGAACGCGAAGAAGAAGAAGAAGAACGCGAAGAAGAACGCGAAGAAGAAGAAGAAGAAGAAGAAGAAGAAGAAGAAGTACTCAAAGAAGAAGAAGAAGAACGCAAAGAAGAAGAAGAAAAAGAAAGCGAAGAAGAAGAAGAAGATGAAAGGGGAAGAAGAAGAAGAAGACTGCGAAGAAGAAGAAGGAGAAGAAGAAGAAGAAGAAGAAGAAGAAGAAGAAGAAGAAGAAGAAGAAGAAGAAGAAGAAGGCGAAGAAGAAGAAGAACGCGAAGAAGAAGAAGAAGAAGAAGAAGAAGAAGAACGCGAAGAACGCGAAGAAGAAGAACGCGAAGAACGCGAAGAAGAAGAAGAAGAAGAAGAAGAAGAAGAAGAAGAAGAAGAAGAAGAAGAAGAAGAAGAAGAAGAAGAAGAAGAAGAAGAAGAAGACGAAGAAGAAGAAGAAGAACAAGGCGAAGAACGCGAAGAAGAACGCGAAGAAGAAGAAGAAGAAGAAGAAGAAGAAGAAGAAGAAGAAGAAGAAGAAGAAGAAGAAGAAGAAGAAGAAGAAGAAGAAGAAGAAAAAGAGAGCGAAGAAGAAGAAAAAGAGAGCGAAGAAGAAGAAGAAGAAGAAGAAGAAGAAGAAGAAGAAGAAGAAGAAGAAGAAGAAGAAGAAGAAGAAGAAGAAGAAGGAGAAGAAGAAGAAGAGGAAGAAGAAGAAGAAGAAGAAGAAGAAGAAGAAGAAGAAGAAGAAGAAGAAGAAGAAGAAGAAGAAGAAGAAGAAGAAGAAGAAGAACGCGAAGAAGAACGCGAAGAAGAACGTGAAGAAGAAGAACGCGAAGAAGAACGCGAAGGAGAACACGAAGAAGAACGCGAAGGAGAACACGAAGAAGAACGCGAAGAACACGAAGAACGCGAAGATGAAGAACACGAAGAACGCGAAGAAGAAGAAGAACGCGATAAAGAAGAAGAAGAAGAAGAACGCCAAGAAGAAGAACGCAAAGAAGAAGAAGAAGATGATCGTCCACGGCTCAACGATGATCGTCCATTGCTCAACGTTGATCGTTCACGGCTCAACGATGATCGTCCATTGCTCAACGATGATCGCCCCTTGCTCAACGATCATCATACACGACTCGACGATGATCGTCCACGGCCCAGCGATGATCGTCCATGGTTCAACGATGATCGTCCATAGCTCAACGATGATCGTCCACGGCTCAACAATGATCGTCCACGGCTCAACAATGATCGTCCATGGCTCAACGATGATCGTTCTTGACTCAACGATCATCACCCACGGCTCAACGATGATCGTCCACGGCCAAACGATGATCGTCCATGGCTCAATGATGATCGTCCATGGCTCAACGATGATCGGTCATGGCTCAACGATGATCGCACATGGCTCAACAATGATCGTTCTTGACTCAACGATGATCGTTCATGGCTCAACAATGATCGTCCATTGCTCAACGATGATCGTTCACGGCTCAACGATCATCATACCCAGCTCAACGATGACCGTCCACGGCCCAACGATGATCGTCCATGGCTCAACGATGATCGTCCACGGCTCAACGATGATCATCCATGGCTCAACGATGATCGCTCTTGACTCATCGATGATCGTCCACGGCTTAACGATGATCGTCCATGGCTCAACGATGATCGTCCATGGCCTAACGATGATCGTCCATTGCATGTAACATTTTTAAAAAGTGTCACTTTTGAAATGTTTTAATTTTGTATGTATATAGAAACAATGTGCTAAATCCAAGGCAATTTGGATTCAGACAAGGACAATTATGCGTCACCAATTTAATATGTGTCTATTCAAGGCTAATAGATATAATACAAGAAAGAGACGGACCTAAAAAAAGCTTTTAACAAAGTACCACATAAGAAGTTGCTTAAGAAATTAGAAACTGAAGGAGGAATACAGGGAAAACTTCTTAAATGGATGGAAGACTTTTTGCAAGAAAGAAAAATGAGAGTAGTGATAAGAGACCAACACTCAAAATGGGATGAAGTAATAAGCGGTGTTCCACAAGAAACAGTTCTAGCCCCAATAATGTTTGCTATATATATTAATGATATGGATGAAGGAATTGAAAGCTATATGAGCTTCTTTGCAGATGATGCAAAACTATTGAAAAAAAAATGAACGCGGAAGAAGATTGTGGGTCACTACAGAGTGATCTAAATAAAGTACGGGAATGGAGTAGGAAGTGGGAGATGGAGTTCAATACTAAAAAGTGTAGTATAATGGAATTTGGAAAAAGCAAAAACAGAATAACAGGATCATATAAATTGGGAGAAGAAGGAATAAAAAAAGTAGAAAATGAGGACCTGGGAGTCATTGTTATGAATAATATGTCACCTGAGAAACATATAGACAAGCTTTTTGGAGAAACTTATAATTTAATAAGAACAATCAAAGTTGCATTTACATACCTGGATGAAGAAATGGTGAAGAAAATTCTAATCGCCTTTATAAGACCAAGATTGGAATATGCAGCAACGATATGGTCAACAAGTACAAAATAATGTATAAAAAAACTTGAAAGAATACAAAGAGCAATTACAAAATTGACATCAACACTCTCAAAACTATCATATGAAGACAGACTAGCAAAACTTGAACTACAGACACTAGAGCAAAGAAGAGAGAGAGGAGATTTGATAGCTATTTACAGAATCATGAAAGGCATGGAAATTACTGATAGAGAGAATCTGATAAAATGGGATGATAGAAATACAAGAGGACATGGAAAGAAAATAAAAAAAAGACAGCTATAGAAGAGATCTGAAAAAGAACAGCTTTCCTCACAGAGTAATAGACAATTGGAACAAGTTAGATGAGAAAGCAGTGTGTGCAAAAACAATACATGAATTTAAAAATAGTTTAGATAAAATGAGATATGAAAACGGGGCCTCACGAGCATAGCTCCCCTTCCCGTAAAATACAACTAGGTAAATACACACACACACACACACACACACACACACACACACACACACACACACACACACTTTCAACGAACGGACGGCTTGAAGAACGCTCTGAAGAAAAGTGCAGATTGTGGATACCAACGCAAAGAGAAGTGCCGTTTTGTATTTGCAGGGGGGGGGGGAATTGCTCGTGAGGTAGTGGGAAAGTAAGGAAAGAGGAGAGGGGGAGGGATTGCTGGGGAAATGGAAGGTAATGAGGAGGTGGAGGAAATGGCCCTGACGGGCCGCCGTAAGGTAGACAACTGACCCCAAGACGAGTTGGATGATAACATGTCTAATAGGAATGTGAAGATTAGAGGTATAGATAGGAGCAATATAGCAGAAAGTGATGAGAATATTTTCAAGGGATTTAAAGAGAGTGGGGGGGACACAAACCCCCCCCGACTGACAAGACTAGAGAAGAAGGTTGATAAGGTGATCGAGGACTTGGAGAGTAGGTTAGGTCATATGAACACCATTTTAAAAAGGGTTGAAAGATTGGAAGAACTGGAAAAGGCGAATAAAAACTTAACTGATGAAATAGAAGAACTAAAAAGACAGTTAAGAGAGGTAAAGGGGGAGAATGAAGAATTGAAGAAGAATAGTAAAGAAAACAGAGAAAACAATAGCTAAAGAAAGTAAAAATTGGAAGCAAACCCAAGAAGGAAATAAGATTTCATTCACTGACATAGTCAAACAGCAATTGAAAGAACATACTAAAGACTCAGTTATTAAAGTGATGAGACAAAAGGAGAATATAGTAAGGGATTTAGCAGACAAGAAGAAATGTATAATTATATTAGGAATGGAAGAGAAACACAACACAGATAGAACCACAAGAATCAAAGAGGAAAATGAAAAAGTAAGCCAATTACTACAATCAGTTCAGGAAGATGAACCAGGAATTATGAAACAAATCGAAGAGAAATTTAGACTCGGAAAGTATAGCACAGACAAGACCAGACCAATTAAGATTAAATTCAAGTCACAAACAACGGCAGAGAATATCTTATCCAAAACAGGGAAACTAGCAACAAGTGAACAACACAAAAAGATATGGATAAAAAGAGAAATGAATAAAGAGGAAAGAGAGGAAGAAAAGCAGAAAAGACTGGAAGCTAAGACAAAAAACGAGAACAGAACGGAGTCAGAGAAAGAGAGATTCTATTGGAGAGTAGTGAACATGAAACTAAGGAAGTTCGACATACAAAAGAAAAACATAAGGGAAACAGAGAACACAATGGAAGTGGCAGAAAACTAAGAGTGTCTTACACAAATATAGATGGATTAATAACAGGATTGAATGAGCTGAATGATTATTTGAAAGAAAAAGAACCGGACATAATGGGAATTGTAGAAACAAAATTAAAAGGCCCACTACCACCCAACAGTGTAGGACATGATGCATACAATTATTGGATTAGAAACAGAGAGAAAAAGCAAGGGGGTGGAGTTATGTTCCTGACTAAGAAGGATATAAACGTGAAAGGTGTCATATATGGAAAGAATACAGTAGAGATGATTATGATAGAAGTGGAAGACAGAGATAAGAAGAACAGAAAATTTGTGATCAATTATGTGCCTCCGAAAACAGCCTCATGGGAGGAGAGTGAATATAAAAGTATGCTAGAGGACACAAAGATAGCATTAACTAAAATAATGGAAGACGGAGGAAGAATAGTTATGATGGGCGACTTTAATTGCAAAGAAATCTGCTGGGAAGAAATGACAGTAAAGAGTGGTGATGACTCATGGGGAAATGCTCTACTTGAGATGATTACTGACCATTCAATGACACAATGGATACAAGAGAACACTAGGTATAGAAATGAAGAAGAACCATCGAGGCTAGACTTAATAATTACATCTGAACCTAGAATAGTGGACAAGATTGAATATAAAACACCAATAGGTAAAAGTGACCACATATTGATTGAACTGGAACTTAATGAAGAAAAATATATGAAAAGAAATGAACAATATAGAAAAGGAAGAATGATGTATGAAAAAACAAACTTTGATAAAATAAGAGAATTCTTCCAACAAGAAAACTGGGAAGAAATATACAAAGAAGAAACATCAGTGGAAGAGAAATGGAATATTTTGACAAAAATTTACAAAAAAGGAGTGGAAAAGTATGTCCCAAGACAAAAACAAGAAAAAGAATATGTAAAATGCTGGTACAACAAAAGTTGTAGGGAGTTAAAAGACAAAAGAGACAAAGCCTGGACCAGATGGAAAAAAGACAGAAGACCTGAAAAATGGAAAATATATACTGGTTATAGAAATGAATATGTACAAAAGTGCAGAGAGAAAAAAAGAAAATATGAAAAAGATGTTATAGAAAAGTGTAAAGATCAACCAAAACTATTCTACAGATTTGTAAACAATAAACTGAAAAACAAACAAGACTTGGAGAAATTGAGACAAGGAGGAGTTGAATACACTGAGGAAATGGAAATGGCAGAAATTATGAACAAACATTTTAAATCAGTGTTTACAAGGGAAAATATACAACCTGAAGAGATTGAGTGGAAAGAGAAAGTCCCCCCTATGGAAGAAATAGAAGTAACAAAGAATGAAATATTGACACACTTGGGTAATTTTGATGTCAGAAAATCGCATGGGCCAGATGAAATAGCAAACTGGATTCTGAAAGAATGCAGGAATGAACTGGCAGACAAAATACATAGCATAATAAGCAGTTCCTTAAAAGAAGGAAAAGTTCCAGAAGATTGGAAAAAAGCAAATATAGTACCTATATATAAAGGAGGAAATAAAGAAGAACCTACCAACTATAGACCAGTCTCTCTAACAAGTACAATAGCAAAAATTTGTGAAAGAATTATCAAAAGTAGATGGGTAAAATACTTGGAAAAAAACAACGTACTAAATCCAAGGCAATTTGGATTCAGACAAGGACGATCATGCGTCACCAATTTAATATGTTTCTATTCAAGGCTAATAGATATAATACAAGAAAGAGATGGATGGGCTGATTGTGCATTTCTAGACCTAAAAAAAGCTTTTGACAAAGTACCACATAAGAACTTGCTTAAGAAATTAGAATATGAAGGAGGAATACAAGGTAAATTGCTAAATTGGATGGAAGACTTTTTGCAAGAAAGAAAAATGAGAGTAGTGATAAGAGATCAGCACTCAAAATGGAATGAAGTAATAAGCGGTGTCCCGCAGGGAACAGTTCTGGCCCCAATAATGTTTGCTATATATATTAATGATATGGATGAAGGAATTGAAAGCTATATGAGCTTCTTTGCAGATGATGCAAAACTACTGAAAAGAGTGAAAACTGAAGAAGATTGTGAATCACTACAGAGGGATCTAAATAAAGTACAAGAATGGAGTAGGAAGTGGGAGATGGAGTTCAATACAAAAAAGTGTAGTATAATGGAATTTGGAAAAAGCAAAAATAGAATAACAGGATCATATAATTTGGGAGAAGAAGGAATAAAAAAAGTAGAAAATGAGAAGGACCTGGGAGTCATTGTTATGAATAATATGTCACCTGAGAAACATATAAATAAGATTTTTGGAGAAACTTATAATTTAATAAGAACAATCAAAGTGGGATTTACATACCTGGATGAAGAAATGGTGAGGAAAATCCTAATCACCCTGATAAGACCAAGATTAGAATATGCAGCAACGATATGGTCACCAAGTACAAAAAAATGTATAAAAAAACTTGAAAGAATACAAAGAGCAATCACAAAACTGGCACCAACACTCTCAAAACTATCATATGAAGAGAGACTACAAAAACTTAAACTACAGACACTAGAGCAAAGAAGAGAGAGAGGAGATTTGATAGCTATTTACAGAATCATGAAAGGCATAGAAATTACTGATAGAGAGAATCTGATAAAATGGGATGACAGAAATACAAGAGGACACGGAAAGAAAATAAAAAAAGACAGCTATAGAAGAGATTTGAAAAAGAACAGCTTTCCTCACAGAGTAATAGACAGTTGGAACAAGTTAGATGAGAAAGTGGTGTGTGCAAAAACAATACATGAATTTAAAAATAGTTTAGATAAAATGAGATATGAAGACGGGACCCCACGAGCATAGCTCCCCTTCCCGTAAAATACAACTAGGTAAATACAACTAGGTAAATACACACACACACACACACACACACACACACACACACACACACACACACACACACACACACACACACACACACACACACACACACACACACACACACAAACACACACACACACACACACACACACACACACACACACACACACACACAAACACACACACACACACACACACATATATATATATATATATATGTGTGTACATATATATATATATATATATATATATATATATATATATATGACACACAGGAACCCACAGTCGGAGAAAATAAACTTCTAATAAAGAAGAATCCTATATTTTGGCTAACAACTGCAGCCATCTTCAGGAAAGTACATAAGACAGAGTACAGAAGGGACTTATGAGCTACAGAGAAGAAGAGATGTGGACAGATGACCTCACTCAGGCGCGGGGCAAACTGGGGTGGCGGAGGAGGGAGGGGGTGAGGAGAGGGGGGTTGTAAGGTCCGCACCAGCTTGCTAACTGCTGCGCGTGAGATGATGTCAGGTGTCTACTGTCCTTTAGAAATATTAATATTAGGGCATTCCTCAATTAATGCTGATTCGACTATTTTCCTCCTGAAAACGCAGTGGGACTTGAACACTAACCTAGCCTTACCCCAGTCGAAAGAATGATTCTTATTTTTGACATGAAGAAATACAGCCGAATTTTCTTGCCCATACCTAATTGACCTTTTACGTTCTGCCAATCTAGTGCTCAAGTCTCTCCTTCGGTTTTTGTTGAACGTTCACAATTTGCTTACGCACGGTGTTAGGATAGGGATAGGCAATAGTGAGACGTTCATGAGGAAACAACTTTGTAGAAGAACTGATGGTGTTATTGAATGGAATTTTTAAAATGTCCTTAAAGGAGCGGTGAAAACTTGAGGGGACGGAAGTTTTAAAATGGTTGGCCCTAGCCTTACTGAGGGCTTGGTCCAGAAACCAAGGTGGATAAGCCAACTTCTCAAGTTGACATTTGATCCCCTCAATCTCATGGTCCAGAAATTGAGGACTGCAAATCCTGAAAGCCCTCAAGAAAAGGCCAGAGGCAACACTTTTCTTAACATTGTCAGGGTGATTGCTAAAAAAGTGAAGGTAACTCCCTGAGTGGGTGGGCTTACGGTACACTGTAAAGAATAAATTATCATCAGTTCTTCTGATCAAAATATCCAAGAAAGGGATTTGGTGTCCTTCTTCCCATTCAACTTTAAATTTAAGATTCGGGGTCAATTGGTTCAATTTATCATGAAACACTTCAAATGGGCCCCAACTGTCATCCCACGCCGAAAAGATATCGTCTACGTACCTGAGCCAAATCATTTCGGGCAAATGGGTACACTCAAAATACTCCATGTATAAATTGGCCAAAACAGGAGACAAATTGGAACCCATACTGCAACCGAAGTACATCATCGACATTAATGTCGATGATGTACTTACATTTTTGGAAACCAAACTGCAACAGTTTCAAGACATTTCCCCCCTCCCTGTCAACAAAATTCTTGCTTTAGTCCGCCTTTGTGTTTCTTCAAATGTTTATTCCTTTCAAGACCAATTCTTCCGTCAAAAATTCGGTTGCATTATGGGTTCCAATTTGTCTCCTGTTTTGGCCAATTTATGCATCTCTTCTTCTCTGTAGCTTATAAGTCCCCTCTGTACTCTGTCTTATGTACTGTCCTGAAGAGGGCTACAGTTGATAGCCAAAATATAGGATTCTTCTTTATTCGAAGTTTATTTTCTCCGACTGTGGGTTCCTGTGTGTCATTTGCAAATGTGCTACTACATTTATATATATATATATATATATATATATATATATATACATACATACATATATATATGTGTGTGTGTGTGTGTATGTATATGTATATTTATATATATGTATATATATATATATATATATATATATATATATATATATATATATGTACTTGCCTATAGTAACCTCTACCCACTTGGGTTTCTGCTGCCTCGGTCGAATTCCAACGGCTGTCTAAGAGAGTGGAAAGGACCAATTTGATTTCTTTGATTATCTTGTAATGAAGCTTCTCCCTGTAGTTGTTAAGACTTTAGTAACTGACAGTCGTTCTCCCACAGGAATTAACAAAGCCACTGAGAGTGCCCTGCAAGATCTTGTTGAGACCCTTCAGCAGCAATCGGAGAGCCTTAACGAAACCAAGAAGGAACTTGAAACCTCAGAGAACTCACATGCCGAAGTCCAGAAGGAGCTAGATAGGTTGAAGAAGAAGCACGCTGAATCCCAAGAGGAGCTTGTGCAGGCCCAGGAGGAGGTTGCGAAGACCCAGTCCAAATCCACGATTCTGATGGCCACGACCATCGCCCTAGGGATCCTCCTGGTAATCGTGACGGCTGCCGTGGTTTTGGTTTGCTGTTCCCCCAGGTGGAGAAAGTCCTGGTCAGGGACTCCCGATACATCTGGCGGGGGCATGGCAATGGTGACCACAACAGCGCAGGAAGGGAATCCAAATGAAAGGTTCGCGCCTCCGGCTAACCGGCTGAAGAGGTCGGAGAGTTTCGAGAGCATTAACAGTATTTATGGCATTGCAAACCCAAGGTAATCGCATCTGAGCTAAGGGTTCCCCATCTTCATCTTTGTTATTAATTTTGTAGGGTCAGCATCATTGAAAAGAGTAAGAAAATATTGACAATGATTATCTAATGCACAAGGATCATATTAAGAATGATACAACATTAGCAGACGACGGATTACCATGGCAAAAGGGATCTCCTGGCCCCAATGAATTATGTTCTTGTATGATTAGATAGGAATGACTATGAAAATTATGTATCAATACAGAGAGATTTAAAAAGACAATAAGAAAAAGAAAACGACAATACGAAATGAAAATCGCTGATAAATCCAAAGAGAATCCCAAAGAATTCTATAGTTACAGTAGAGATAAAAAGGTTGTTAGGAATCACATTGGTCCACTATTATCTGCTGACGGTCAACTTGAATATTCAAATGAAGGAATGTGTAATATCTTAAACAATTATTTTAGCTCGGTATTCGTAAACGAAACACCTCAAAGTGAATTCCAAACTGAAACCTGTGAAAAGTCTGAGGTAAACTTACTCACTACGGTAAATATAACAAAAGAAAAAATTAAAAGGTGTATAGACAAACTCAAAGTTAATAAAACACCAGGGCCTGACGGTTGGCATCCAAGAATCTTAAAGGAAATAAAAAATGAGATTGTTGTTCCATTAGAATATATTTTCAAGAAATCCATCATATCCGGAGATGTCCCAAGAGAATGGAAGCTAGCTAACGTTACTCCCATATTTAAAAAAGGTGACAAAAAGAAACAAAATAACTATAGGCCTATAAGTTTGACTTCAATCGTAGGAAAAATAATGGAAACTATCATCAGAGATGCTATCGAACATCATTTAGAAAGTAACCGTTTGATAAATGATAGCCAGCATGGTTTCAGACGGAAACGTTCTTCCGTGACTAACTTACTCGAATTCTACAACACAGTTATCTCGAATTATGACAAAAGAAACAATATAGATTTAATATATCTAGACTTTGCAAAAGCTTTTGATACCGTCCCACACGAAAGACTACTTACTAAATTAGCTTTGCATGGAATAAGTGGTAGCCTATTAGGTTGGACTAGTAATTGGTTGAATGGTCGAAAACAGAGAGTTGTTTTAAATGGAAATACTTCTGGATGGAAAAGTGTTGCAAGTGGAGTTCCTCAGGGTTCCGTTCTTGGGCCACTTCTATTCATAGTATATATAAATGATATAGACCGTGGACTAAAATCTACTGTTTCCAAATTTGCTGATGATACAAAACTGTGCGGAGTGACAAATGATCACTCAAACCAATTAGATATTCAAGAAGATTTAGATCAATTACAGCAATGGTCTGAAAAGTGGCTAATGAAATTTAACACAAGTAAATGCAAGGTAATGCACATAGGTAAAAATAACAGTAAGTACGATTACAAGTTATTTGGTAATTCGTTAACAAAAGTGGATAGTGAAAAAGATCTCGGCGTAATTATCAGTAACGACCTCAAATCATCCAAGCAGTGTATTTCAGCCTCTGAGAAAGCAAATAAGATTCTGGGACTGATTGCGCGATCTTTTGATTTCAAAAGTCCATCACTCATTAACAAGCTATATAAATCGTTAGTTCGTCCACATTTGGAATATGCTGTTTCTGTATGGTCACCGAATCTCAATAAAGACATTGACAGACTGGAAAAAGTACAACGGCGAGCCACAAAACTGATTCCAAATATAAAAAAAAAATCATACGAAAATCGACTAAAACACATGAATCTGTTTTCCCTAAAAAAGCGTAGACTCAGAGGTGACTTGATACAGGTCTTTAAGATTTTAAAGGGAATTGACAACATCAAAAGTGGGAAAATGTTCACATTGAATGAGAATCAGACAAGAAACAATGGTCTCAAACTGTCCGGAAATAGATTCAATTTGGAAGTAGGTAGAAACAACTTTGCCAACCGTGTAGTAAATGAATGGAATAAACTTCCTGCACAGGTAGTGCAATGTAGTTCAGTTCGAAGCTTTAAGAATCAATTAGATAAATACCTAAGTAAGATGCTGTAATGATTATAATTTATCTTATATTATTTGCTTTTGTTTTGTCATCATTTGTCTGTCTGATTTTCATTTATTATTAGTTATATGTCAATTTATTATTATTTACTATTTACCTGTTTGTTTATTATCTAACTATACCTATGCATTTATGTATTTTATTTGTTATTTACTTTATTATAGTTTTTATCTATTGTTTTATTATTAATATGATTTTTTTTTCGCATCCGACCTAGATATGGATCAAAAGGTCTCCTGTCGGCATGCTCCGCCTTTGTAATCCTTTGTAATCCTTTTCCTTTGTAGAGACTTTTATCTAAAAAAAGGAAAAGAAAATGGACTATGGGGAGTATAGGTTCGTGATCGGTGTACTTATGAATCTCTTTTCTTAAACATATTTCTCTGAAGTGCATAAGTCCAAGGTCGGTACATGACTGTCTACATTTTCATTGCCCATGCGTATGCGTTTGCATGCACACCAGGATTTGGAAATCGGCAACTTCATTAATGTATCACATATCTTTGCATTCGTCAGTGAAGTGTGAGTACTTTTTATAAACTATGATAAAACATTGCATCATCTATGTTATTGTTGAATACAGGCTTTTAATTAAATTACTTTTAGCCTAAATACATTTATATGTGTGAACACACTGTTGAAAAAATATTACTCCTCCTCCTCCCGCCTCCCACCCTACTCCTCGTCCCTCTCTCTTCCTACTCTTCCTTCTCCTTTTCCTCCTCCTCCACCACCTTCCCGGCGAGAGCTAAAGCTCTTGCAGTGGAATGTCAAGTGTTGTTGGCAGCATCCTCGTCCTACATGCTGTCCTGGCCACAAGGGACATAGATGTAGCTCTCTTGCAGGAGACCAACTGGCCGGTCAATGGGCCACTCCGAGTCACTGGATACCAGGTGTATTATACGACTTGGAGCGGGGGGTCTCTCGGACTCCCTATAATGGTTAGGTCGACGGTTCCAGATGAACCTGTACCCTTCGTGCCTTGCGATGAATAAGCAGAGGCCTTGGCTGGCAGAGTCATCCTTGGTGGTGACACCCTTCTTCTGTATAACGTATATCGCCCTCAAGACGGTGAGCTGGCATCTGAGGAGATGCTCTCTCCTGCCGGCCATGAACCCACATTCATAGCCGGCGACTTTAATGCTTATCACCCATCTTCTGTTCCCCCCGACGACCCAGTCCTACCGGAGACACCCTAGCAACGCTGTTTGGGAGGGTGGGGGGTACCAGAGGCGACTCTACTGAATTGAGGAGAGGGTAATCACATCTTGGGAGGATGGCCTGAACCTCCCTATGCTCTCCACGCACATGGCTCATCGTGTCCAAGCCGCTGTAGAACGAACTGTCCCCAGAACGAAGCCAGGCTTCAATCGGCATGCTGACCGGTGGTATCATAACGACATGGTACAGGAGCAAAATGACCGAGTCAACATTTTCCGTAGATTTCTGCGGCGCTATCCATCCATCGAGGCACGGACTCTCCTGCACTCTGTCATCAGGCACGCACGGGTAGTCACCACAGGGTCCGGGGAGAAAAGTGACTGGAATGATGTACCACTTTCTCTGCCCAAACCACCGCTAGTGCCCTCTGGAGGAAGCTGGAGCTTGCAACAGGTACAGCATCCCCCCACCCGCTCAGCCGCAATCCAAACAACAGGCGGAGCTGCTGTCGCAGCAATTTGCAGGCCACTCCTCCTCTGCCCAACGGCCCCTCCCAGTTAGGTAGGAGCTGGACCTCCTTCAACAGGGTAGAGAGGAAGTGGTCCATTCTGCCATGACCACTGCTGCCCTGACGGACCGTCTCTTTACACTCGAGGAACTTCGGTGGGCTGGAAAGACGAACAAGGATACCGCTCCGTGTAGTGACGGGATACTTTACTCCTTCCTGAGGCAACTTGGGCCAGCTGGGGAGCTGGCAGTACTGGCACTCATCAATGCCTACTGGAAGGCGAGGCAACTCCCTGTGGAATGGAAAAAGGCGGATGTGTTGCTGATTCTCAAGCCCAGGAACACACACATTTACAGGCCCATATCTCTCACGTGCTGCATTGGCAAGACCGCTGAGCGGATGGTCGTCAGTCGACTCCAGTGATGGATGGAACCCTTCCATCACAACATGTATGTTTTTATAAAAGGAATGGAGTAAGTGGCTGTGTGGCAGCCCCGCTTGGATTGATTGGTAGTGTTTCTGGATCTGGAAAAAACGTTCGAGCTAGCAAGTGCCTCTACCATCCTCGCATCCTTGTCTGCTAAGGGGTTCCAAGGCAGATTCCTGACCTGGGTGGTTGCAGACTACCTCACTGACAGGGTAGCGAGATTACACTATCAGGGACACCTATCCTCATACTCAGGATTGAAAATGGGACTCCACAGGGGGCGTTCTTAGTCCTACTCTCCTCAACGTGTTCATGGAAAAATTGACTCTCCTTGATCTAGGGGAGGATGCTCGCCTCCTCTGTTATGCGGAAGATCTGGCGTTGGTGGCCACTGATGCCGGCTGTCTCCTTCGCAGTGCTCAGAGGACACTCAGTCGTCTCTTCCAGGAATGTGAACGGCTGGGACTGAAGATCTCGACGACCAGGACCAGAGCAATGTGTCTGAGGATGCGGAAACAACGCTCCCATCTTACTCCTCATTTGACATCCTTCCCTCGGTGCTGACCTATCAACACTTTGGGATCTGGATCGGCACCAGGCTCTCCTTCGCTCCGGAGATCAGGTGCGTCTGTGAGGCTATATCGAGACCCCAACTAGGTGCCGGGCACAAGGTCCTCCGGACGTACTATATTCAAGCGATTCATTCTGTGGTGGACTATGCTTCTGTTGTTCTCATCTCCCTCCGGCTGAGCTCGTGGGATAAACTTGAGGTCCTCCAAAACAAGACTCCCCACACTATGACCGCGGCCCTTCCAAGGACCAGTGTATTGAATCTTAGGCAGGAGGTGTGAGGCGGAGAGGTTTTCTTTCTGTCTTCTCGTCTGACTCCTAACCGGCCCAAGAGAGAGTGAAGTGAAGGCCTCCTTCCTGAGTGCCTTAGACGTCGAGGTAGTCCACACCTTTGAACGTGGTTCTTCGACGTGCTCTAGACGGACCTCATCCAGATTATGCCCCCCTCCCAAGTAGCGATCTTCCTGCACTAGCTTCCATCTTGTCCACCTCAACGGAAGAAAGGCTGACTACGACTCGGCATGTTCCTTGAAGCCATAAAGTCCCTCATCTATCAAGTCAACCTGTCGCACTACACGGACGGCTTTGTGGACTCCCTTACGGAAGTGTGTGGAGCAGCTTTTTCAACCGACGATGGGGTGACCGCACTATGGAGAATGAGTGACAGAAACTCCACTCTTCAGAGGGAGCATGTTCCGATATCCAAGGCTCTCTCTGCTGGGCAGGGGGCAGTCGTGATCCACACAGACTCAAGGGGTGTAATTGACATCATCCTGTCAGGGAAGACAACGGATGATGTCTACCTTCAGGTAGAAGGGCGGAATCTACCATCTACATGATCTGCCTAGGGTATCGCTGTGAGTGGCAAATGCTACGTGCTACCTGCTCGAGTATAGAGCCACTGTCGTTCTTCGCCTAGGACTCAGTCCACCACTCACCGTGGCAAGAGTGGCGCGGCACCTCACCGTTTCCGGCTCCAAAGTAACCTCAGCTTCGTAAGGGCACACCCTCCACCTGGTATCGCCTGCGGTTGAGGGGTGCGCACTTACCGACCTCCCTGATCTGAGGACACCGCCGCTAATAACAGTGGCATCGCGTGGACAACAAACCCAATTTATGAACTGCTCCGGAGCACCCCCCCCCCCCCAAAAAAAAAAAAAAAAAAAAAAAAAGGAGGGATGGTTGAGAGGAACGTTTTCCTTGAATTGTACAAGGAAGTGACTATTATCTTTAGATAAAAAATCTACTTCTATGAATTTGAGTACGTCAGTTTGTCAATAACTATGTATTTTTTAAATATTCTGTACATTACACATTGATGAAAAAATATCTTGAATCTTTTGAATACCCTGATATATGGCTGTATCATCTAGTATGAAAGTAAATGTATGTACGTATATATATATATATATATATATATATATATATATATATATATATATATATATATATACACACACACACACACACACACACACACACACACACTCACACACACACACACACACACACACACACACACACACACACACACACACACACACACACACACACACACACACACACACACACACACACACACACACACACACACACACACGGAAGAGCAATATAAACAGGACAAAGATCGAGATTTCAACTAACTTCACATTGCTCTTCTGTGTAAATCTATTTCCACACGTGTTCACATGATATTTACCTACTTGCACGCGTGACCATTTATCCCTTCACATGGGACACTTGGTCCGCCACCTTGGTGTGGCTGGGTGGTCTTCCCTACCCCCGTTCCCTAATCTTGTGTTTCTCATGTTACCTTTTTGTTTTCACCCTTGTTGTATGCTATTGTTCTTATCTCACTCTTGGTGTATTTCTCTGTATATTATCATACCAAATGGTACACATTTCGTCATGATTAACGGAGCGAGGACCTCACCAAGGTCCTCTCCCAGTTGCATCCCGGAGCACATAAAAACGACTGCACTGTAACCTGATCTGAGGACACCGCCGCTAATAACAATGGCATCGCGTGGACAACAAACCCAATTTATGAACTGCTCCGGAGCACCCCCACCCCCACTTATATAACTCGTTTGAGTAAGTCAATTTGTCAATCACCATGTAATTTTATAATATACTGTACATTACGCATTGATGAAAAAATATCTTGAATCTTTTGAATACCCTGATATTTGGCTGTATCATCTAGTATGAAAGTAAATGTATGTACGTATATATATATATATATATATATATATATATATATATATATATATACATATACATATATATATATATATATACACACACACACACTCACACACACACACACACACACACACACACACACACACACACACACACACACACACACACACACACACACACACATACACACACACACACACACACACACACACACACACACACACTTTCAACGAACGGACGGCTTGAAGAACGTTCTGAAGAAAAGTGCAGATTGTGGATCCCAACGCAAAGAGAAGTGCCTTTTTGTATTTACAGGGTGGGGGGAAATTGCTCGTGGGGTAGTGGGAAAGTAAGGAAAGAGGAGAAGGGGAGGGATTGCTGGGAAAATGGAAGGTAATGAGGAAGTAGAGGACTTGGTCCAAACAGACCGCCGTAAAGTAAACAAACGACCACAAGACGAGCTGGAGGACGACGGAATGTCTAATAAGAATGTAAAGATTAGAAGTATAGATAGGAACAATACAGTAGAAAGTGATGAGAATATTTTCAAAGGATTTAAAGAGAGTGGGGGGGACACAAACCCCCCCCGACTGACAAGACTAGAGAAGAAGGTTGATAAGGTGATCGAGGACTTGGAGAGTAGGTTAGGTCATATGAACACCATTTTACAAAGGGTTGAAAGATTGGAAGAACTGGAAAAGGCGAATAAAAACTTAACTGATGAAATAGAAGACCTAAAAAGACAGTTAAGAGAGGTAAAGGTGGAGAATGAGGAATTGAAGAAGAATAGTAAAGAAAACAGAGAAACGATAGCTAAAGAAAGTAAAAATTGGAAGAAAACCCAAGAAGGAAAAAGGTTTCATTCACTGACATAGTCAAACAGCAATTGAAAGAACATACTGAAGACTCAGTTATTAAAGTGATGAGACAAAAGGAGAATATAGTAAGGGATTTAGCAGACAAGAAGAAATGTATAATTATATTAGGAATGGAAGAGAAACACAACACAGATAGAACCACAAGAATCAAAGAGGAAAATGAAAAGGTAAGCCAATTACTAGAATCAGTTCAGGAAGATGAACCAGAAATTATGAAACAAATCGAAGAGAAATTTAGACTCGGAAAGTATAGCACAGACAAGACCAGACCAATTAAGATTAAATTCAAGTCACAAACAACGGCAGAGAATATCTTATCCAAAACAGGGAAACTAGCAACAAGTGAACAATACAAAAAGATATGGATAAAAAGAGAAATGAATAAAGAGGAAAGAGAGGAAGAAAAGCAGAAAAGACTGGAAGCTAAGGCAAAAAACGAGAACAGAACGGAGTCAGAGAAAGAGAGATTCTATTGGAGAGTAGTGAACATGAAACTAAGGAAGTTCGACATACAAAAGAAAAACATAAGGGAAACAGAGAACACAATGGAAGTGGCAGAAAACTAAGAGTGTCTTACACAAATATAGATGGATTAATAACAGGATTGAATGAGCTGAATGATTATTTGAAAGAAAAAGAACCGGACATAATGGGAATTGTAGAAACAAAATTAAAAGGCCCACTACCACCCAACAGTGTAGGACATGATGCATACAATTATTGGATTAGAAACAGAGAGAAAAAGCAAGGGGGTGGAGTTATGTTCCTGACTAAGAAGGATATAAACGTGAAAGGTGTCATATATGGAAAGAATACAGTAGAGATGATTATGATAGAAGTGGAAGACAGAGATAAGAAGAGCAGAAAATTTGTGATCAATTATGTGCCTCCGAAAACAGCCTCATGGGAGGAGAGTGAATATAAATGTATGTTAGAGGACACAAAGATAGCATTAACTAAAATAATGGAAGACGGAGGAAGAATAGTTATGATGGGCGACTTTAATTGCAAAGAAATCTGCTGGGAAGAAATGACAGTAAAGAGTGGTGATGACTCATGGGGAAATGCTCTACTTGAGATGATTACTGACCATTCAATGACACAATGGATACAAGAGAACACTAGGTATAGAAATGAAGAAGAACCATCGAGGCTAGACTTAATAATTACATCTGAACCTAGAATAGTGGACAAGATTGAATATAAAACACCAATAGGTAAAAGTGACCACATAGTGATTGAACTGGAACTTAATGAAGAAAAATATATGAAAAGAAATGAACAATATAGAAAAGGAAGAATGATGTATGAAAAAACAAACTTTGATAAAATAAGAGAATTCTTCCAACAAGAAAACTGGGAAGAAATATACAAAGAAGAAACATCAGTGGAAGAGAAATGGAATATTTTGACAAAAATTTACAAAAAAGGAGTGGAAAAGTATGTCCCAAGACAAAAACAAGAAAAAGAATATGTAAAATGCTGGTACAACAAAAGTTGTAGGGAGTTAAAAGACAAAAGAGACAAAGCCTGGACCAGATGGAAAAAAGACAGAAGACCTGAAAAATGGAAAATATATACTGGTTATAGAAATGAATATGTACAAAAGTGCAGAGAGGAAAAAAGAAAATATGAAAAAGATGTTATAGAAAAGTGTAAAGATCAACCAAAACTATTCTACAGATTTGTAAACAATAAACTGAAAAACAAACAAGACTTGGAGAAATTAAGACAAGGAGGAGTTGAATACACTGAGGAAATGGAAATGGCAGAAATTATGAACAAACATTTTAAATCAGTGTTTACAAGGGAAAATATACAACCTGAAGAGATTGAGTGGAAAGAAAAAGTCCCCCCTATGGAAGAAATAGAAGTAACAAAGAATGAAATATTGACACACTTGGGTAATTTTGATGTCAGAAAATCGCATGGGCCAGATCAAATAGCAAACTGGATTCTGAAAGAATGCAGGAATGAACTGGCAGACAAAATACATAGCATAATAAGCAGTTCCTTAAAAGAAGGAAAAGTTCCAGAAGATTGGAAAAAAGCAAATATAGTACCTATATATAAAGGAGGAAATAAAGAAGAACCTACCAACTATAGACCAGTCTCTCTAACAAGTACAATAGCAAAAATTTGTGAAAGAATTATCAAAAGTAGATGGGTAAAATACTTGGAAAAAAAACAACGTACTAAATCCAAGGCAATTTGGATTCAGACAAGGACGATCATGCGTCACCAATTTAATATGTTTCTATTCAAGGCTAATAGATATAATACAAGAAAGAGATGGATGGGCTGATTGTGCATTTCTAGACCAAAAAAAAGCTTTTGACAAAGTACCACATAAGAAGTTGCTTAAGAAATTAGAATATGAAGGAGGAATACAAGGTAAATTGCTAAATTGGATGGAAGACTTTTTGCAAGAAAGAAAAATGAGAGTAGTGATAAGAGATCAGCACTCAAAATGGAATGAAGTAATAAGCGGTGTCCCGCAGGGAACAGTTCTGGCCCCAATAATGTTTGCTATATATATTAATGATATGGATGAAGGAATTGAAAGCTATATGAGCTTCTTTGCAGATGATGCAAAACTACTGAAAAGAGTGAAAACTGAAGAAGATTGTGAATCACTACAGAGAGATCTAAATAAAGTACAAGAATGGAGTAGGAAGTGGGAGATGGAGTTGAATACAAAAAAGTGTAGTATAATGGAATTTGGAAAAAGCAAAAACAGAATAACAGGATCATATAATTTGGGAGAAGAAGGAATAAAAAAAGTAGAAAATGAGAAGGACCTGGGAGTCATTGTTATGAATAATATGTCACCTGAGAAACATATAAATAAGATTTTTGGAGAAACTTATAATTTAATAAGAACAATCAAAGTGGCATTTACATACCTGGATGAAGAAATGGTGAGGAAAATCCTAATCACCCTGATAAGACCAAGATTGGAATATGCAGCAACGATATGGTCACCAAGTACAAAAAAATGTATAAAAAAACTTGAAAGAATACAAAGAGCAATCACAAAACTGGCACCAACACTCTCAAAACTATCATCTGAAGAGAGACTACAAAAACTTAAACTACAGACACTAGAGCAAAGAAGAGAGAGAGGAGATTTGATAGCTATTTACAGAATCATGAAAGGCATAGGAATTACTGATAGAGAGAATCTGATAAAATGGGATGACAGAAATACAAGAGGACACGGAAAGAAAATAAAAAAAGACAGCTATAGAAGAGATTTGAAAAAGAACAGCTTTCCTCACAGAGTAATAGACAGTTGGAACAAGTTAGATGAGAAAGTGGTGTGTGCAAAAACAATACATGAATTTAAAAATAGTTTAGATAAAATGAGATATGAAGACGGGACCCCACGAGCATAGCTCCCCTTCCCGTAAAATACAACTAGGTAAATACAACTAGGTAAATACACACACACGGAAGAGCAATATAAACAGGACAAAGATCGAGATTTCAACTAACTTCACATTGCTCTTTTGTGTAAATCTATTTCCACACGTGTTCACATGATATTTACCTACTTGCACGCGTGACCATTTATCCCTTCACATGGGACACTTGGTCCGCCACCTTGGTGTGGCTGGGTGGTCTTCCCTACCCCCGTTCCCTAATCTTGTGTTTCTCATGTTACCTTTTTGTTTTCACCCTTGTTGTATGCTATTGTTTTTATCTCACTCTTGGTGTATTTCTCTGTATATTATCATACCAAATGGTACATATTTCGTCATGATTAACGGAGCGAGGACCTCACCAAGGCCCTCTCCCAGTTGCATCCCGGAGCACATAAAAACGACTGCACTGTATGCTACCCATTGTAACCCCCGAAGACGATTTCTGGACGGGACTCGAAACGTCGGGATTAATAAATCCTTTAAATCAAGTCTGATGCTTTACTCTCTTCTCCAATATGGATCCCAGAATCCAATCATTCACGTATATATATATATATATATATACATATATACATATATAATATGTATATATATATATATATACATATATATATATATACATACATATATATATTATATATACATATATATACACATATATATACACATACATATGTATATATATATATATATATATATATATATATATATGCATGTGTATATTTATCTATATATATATATATATATATATATATATATATATATATATATATATATATATATATATTGGAAATAGCGGTAGAGGGAAATTCCAAGATGGAGCAGATACACTTTGTTCTCTAATCTCTAACATTTCAACAGTTTTCTCTCTGAGGAAGACTGTCGAAACGTTAGAGAATCAAGTGCATGCACTCCATCCTGGAATTTCCCTGCACCACTCTCTCCAACCATTTGTGTTTTTCTTTTTCGATATATATATATATATATATATATATATATATATATATATATATATATATATATATATATGTATAAATATACATATATACACACCTATATATATATATATATATATATATATATACATATACTGTATATATAAATATATATACAGTATATATATATGTATGTATATATATATATATATATATATATATATATATATACTGTATATATATATATATATGTATATATGTATATATATATACATACATATATATATATATATATATATATATATATATATATATATATATATATGTATATATATATACATTCATTGCCCTGGGTCATAAACAATGCAGCAAGACGCAGCACATGTACAGCAAGGCTGGTTCATTTTATCGGCGACCCCCTTCTCCCTCTCCGTCCCCTCATGCAGAAAAGAGAAGACGGGGAGAAATCTCATAGGGCAGCCAAAGTGTCATTCACACATAACCACTCCCGAAACCCCCATCCTCCACCCACTCCCTTCCATGTATGACAATATTATCCATACCCAACCATTCCCCACTCATCCCTATCTATTCTCTTCTCCCTTCCTTCCTCAATAGACATCCCCCTCTTTCTGAAAGCCCATTTTACCCCCATGAATCCATATTATCCTCGGTCGCTCCCTCGTGTTCACTCTATCCACATCTGCTTTCCACACTTATTTTGCTAATCTCTCTTTACTCATTCTTTCCATGTGTCAAAGCCATCCTAATACTCTTCCGTCAACCCTATTTCTCATCTCCTTTTCCATCCTCGCTCTCTTCCTTATTTCCTAGTTTCTTATTCTATCCAACCTAGGAACCCCTACCATAATTCTAAGACATTTCATCTCAAACATTTTTAAACTCATCCTCTCTTCTTCTTTTATGTTCCATGTTTCTGCCCCATTCAGTGCTGTCGGCACAGTCACCCCTTCATACAATTTCCTCTTAGCATTTATTCCAAAATGTCTATTTCATATTACACTTTTTAATCCACCAAGGCGTTTACTCGCTTCTCTCAATCTAGATTCTACCTCCAATTCCATTCCACTCTTCCCCGCCACATTCGCTCCCAAGTATCCAAAGCTACCCACTTCCTCTAGCCTCTCCCCCTTAATGCTCACTTCCAAGATGTTGCCATCCTTTCCCTTTGTATATCTCATCAACTTACTTTTACCCACATTTATCTTTAACTTCCTCCTTTCACGCATTTTTCCATACTCCGTCACTAATTTCCTTAATCCTTCCTCTGATCCTGCTACAAGCGCAGTGTCGTCAGTAAACAACAACTGGCTTACCTCTATTTTCTTGAACCATTTCCAGTCCATTGCCCAATACCCTTGCATTTACCTCCCGCACCACCCCATCCATGTACATATTGAACAGCCATAGCGACATGACACATCCATGGTGAAGTCCCACCTTTACATCAAACCACTGGGAGTGAGCCAGTTGTTGTTTGCTGACGACACTGCGTTTGTGATAAGATAATAGGAAAGATTAAGGGAGATAATGACAGGTTTCGAGAAGATATGCAATAGGAGAAAGTTGAAGGTATGTGTGTGTAAAAGTAAGGTGATAAGATATATATGGGTGGAGGGTGGCAGTGAGTTGGAAGTTAGTCTTAAAGGAAAGAGGCTGGAGGAAGTGAACAGCTTTAGGTAATTGGGGTGATATGTGGCAGGAAAGGGAGTAGTAGAGATGGAGGTAAATTGTAGATTGAGAGAAGTAAGTAAATGCCTTGGGGGTTAAAAATTGTTATGAGAACTAGGCAATTGGGAATGGATGAAAAGAGGAGATTGTATGAAAGGGTGAATGTGCCGACGGTATTGTATGGAGCAGAGACTTGGAATTCAAGAGGTAGACAGTAAAAGTTTAAATGTATTTGAGATGAAATGTCTGAGAAATATGGTATGGGTTACAAGGTTGGACAGAGTGAGAAACGAGGAGGTAAGGAGTAAAGTGGGAATGGAACAGGAGATGGCAGACAGAGCTGATGGAATATTATTGGGATTGTTTGGACCCATAGAGAGAATGAGTGATGAAATGTTAGTAAGAGAGGTGTGGAAGGCAGATGTGGAGGGAGTGAAGTTGAGGGATGACCAAGGATGGGGTGAAGGAGGCGCTGAGCAAGAGGGAAATTTCTGTTGAGGAAGGGAAAAGGCAGGAGGTGGGGATGACTGAAGAATGGTTGTGTATGGATGATATTGCTATGCATGGACGGTGGGATGGTGTATGGGGGGTAGGGGTGCTTTTGTGTGAAGGATTTTTTGACGCTGTAACTGTTAGTCTTTGGCCCTTGGTGGTTATGTGGGGTTCCGTGTACACAGCTGATGGGGCTGGCTGGAGGAGGACTTCAGTCTTATTGGTGGAGATGGTGAGACCAAAGTCATCACAGGCTCTGGTGAATAGGTCCGTACTTCTCTGCATGTCAGCTTGTGTACTGGTATATATATATATATATATATATATATATATATATATATATATATATACTAAATATATGTATATATATACATATATATGTATATATATTTATATATATGTATATATATATATATATATATATATAAATATGTGTGTATTTACCTAGTTTTACCTAGTTGTATTTTACGGGAAGGGGAGCTATGCTCGTGGGGTCCCGTCTTCATATCTCATTTTATCTAAACTATTTTTAAATTCATGTATTGTTTTTGCACTCACCACTTTCTCATCTAACTTGTTCCAACTGTTTATTACTCTGTGAGGAAAGCTGTTCTTTTTCAAGTCTCTTCTATAGCTGTCTTTTTTTTATTTTCTTTCCGTGTCCTCTTGTATTTCTGTTATCCCATTTTATCAGATTCTCTCTATCAGTAATTTCTATGCCTTTCATGATTCTGTAAATAGCTATCAAATCTCCTCTCTCTCTTCTTTGCTCTAGTGTCTGTAGTTCAAGTTTTTGTAGTCTCTCTTCATATGATAGTTTTGAGAGCGTTGGTGCCAGTTTTGTAATTGCTCTTTGTATTCTTTCAAGTTTTTTTTATACATTTTTTTGTACTTGGTGGCCATATCGTTGCTGCATATTCCAATCTTGGTCTTATCAGGGTGATTAGGATTTTCTTCACCATTTCTTCATCCAGGTATATAAATGCAACTTTGATTGTTCTTATTAAATTATAAGTTTCTCCAAAAATCTTATTTATATGTTTCTCAGGTGACATATTATTCATAACAATGACTCCCAGGTCCTTCTCATTTTCTACTTTTTTTATTCCTTCTTCTCCCAATTTATATGCTCTTGTTATTCTGTTTTTGCTTTTTCCAAATTCCATTATACTACACTTTTTTGTATTGAACTCCATCTCCCACTTCCTACTCCATTCCTGTACTATATTTAGATCTCTCTGTAGTGATTCACAATCTTCTTCAGTTTCCACTCTTTTCAGTAGTTTTGCATCATCTGCAAAGAAGCTCATATAGCTTTCTATTCCTTCATCCATATCATTAATATATATAGCAAACATTATTGGGGCCAGTACTGTTCCCTGCGGAACACCGCTTATTACTTCATCCCATTTTGAGTGCTGGTTTCTTATCACTACTCTCATTTTTCTTTCTTGCAAAAAGTCTTCCATCCAATTTAGTAGTTTTCCCTGTATTCCTCCTTGAGTTTCTAATTTCTTAAGCAACTTCTTATGTGGTACTTTGTCAAAAGCTTTCTTTAGGTCTAGAAATGCACAGTCCGCCCATCCATCTCTTTCTTGTATTATATCTATTAGCCTTGAATAGAAACATATTAAATTGGTGACGCATGATCGTCCTTGTCTGAATCCAAATTGCCTTGGATTTAACACTTTGTTTTTTTTCTAAATATTTTACCCATCTACTTTTGATAATTCTTTCACAAATTTTTGCTATTGTACTTGTTAGAGAGACTGGTCTATAGTTGGTAGGTTCTTCTTTATTTCCTCCTTTATATATAGGTACTATATTTGCTTTTTTCCAATCTTCTGGAACTTTTCTTTCTTTCAAGGAACTGTTTAGTATGCTATGTATTTTGTCTGCCAGTTCATTCCTGCATTCTTTCAGAATCCAGTTTGCTATATCATCTGGTCCATGCGATTTTCTGACATCAAGATTACTCAAGTGTATCAATATTTCATTCTTTGTTACTTCTATTTCTTCCATAGGGGGGACTTTCTCTTTCCATTCAATCTCTTCAGGTTGTATGTTCTCCCTTGTAAACACTGATTTAAAATGTTTGTTCATAATTTCCGCCATTTCCATTTCCTCAGTGTATTCAACTCCCTCCTGTCTTAATTTCTCCAAGTCTTGTTTGTTTTTCAGTTTATTGTTTACAAATCTGTAGAATAGATTTGGTTGATCTTTACACTTTTCTATGACATCTTTTTCATATTTTCTCTTTTCCTCTCTGCACGTTTGTACATATTCATTTCTATAACCGGTATATATTTTCCATTTTTCAGGTCTTCTGTCTTTTTTCCATCTGTTCCAGGCTTTGTCTCTTTTGTCTTTTAGCTCCCTACAACTTTTGTTGTACCAGCACTTTACATATTCTTTTCTCTTGTTTTTGTCTTGGGACATACTTTTCCACTCCTGTTTTGTAATTTTTTTTTCAAAATATTCCATTTCTCTTCCACTGTTGTTTCTTCTTTGTATATTTCTTCCCAGTTTTCTTGTTGAAAGAATTCTCTTATTTTATCAAAGTTTGTTTTTTCATACATCATTCTTCCTTTTCTATATTGCTCATTTCTTTTCCTATATTTTTCTTCATTAAGTTCCAGTTCAATCAATATGTGGTCACTTTTACTTATTGGTGTTTTATATTCAATCTTGTCCACTATTCTAGGTTCAGATGTAATTATTAAGTCTAGTCTCGATGGTTCTTCTTCATTTCTATACCTGGTGTTCTCCTGTATCCATTGTGTCATTGTATGGTCAGTAATCATCTCAAGTAGAGCGTTTCCCCATGAGCCGTCTCCACCCTTTACTGTCATTTCTTCCCAGCAGATTTCTTTGCAATTAAAGTCGCCCATCATAACTATTCTTCCTCCATCTTCCATTATTTTATTTAATGTTATCTTTGTGTCCTCTAACATATTTTTATGTTCACTCTGAGGCACATAATTTATCACAAATTTTCTGCTCTTCTTATCTCTGTCTTCCACTTCCATCATAATCATCTCTACTGTATTCTTTCCATATATGACACCCTTCACGTTTATATCCTTCTTAGTCAGGAACATAACTCCACCCCCTTGCTTTTTCTCTCTGTTTTTAATCCAATAATTATATGCATCATGTCCTACACTGTTGGGTGGTAGTGGGCCTTTTAATTTTGTTTCTACAATTCCCATTATGTCCGGTTCTTTTTCTTTCAAATAATCATTCAGCTCATTCAATCCTGTTATTAATCCATCTATATTTGTGTAAGACACCCCTAGTTTTCTGTCACTTCCATTGTGTTCTCTGTTTCCCTTCTGTTTTTCTCTTGTATGTCGAACTGCCTTAGTTTCATATTCACTACTCTCCAATAGAATCTCTCTTTCTCTGACTCCGTTCTGTTCTCGTTTTTTGTCTTAGCTTCCAGTCTTTTCTGCTTTTCTTCCTCTCTTTCCTCTTTATTCATTTCCCTTTTTATCCATACCTTTTTATATTGTTCACTTGTTGCTAGTTTCCCTGTTTTGGATAAGATATTCTTCCGTCGTTTGTGACCTGAATTTAATCTTAATTGGTCTGGTCTTATCTGTACTATATTTTCCGAGCCTGAATTTTTCCTCAATTTCCTTCATAATTTCTGGTTCATCTTCCTGAACTAATTTTAGTAAACTGCTTACTTTTTCATTTTCCTCATTGGTTCTTGAGGTTCTATCTGGGTTATGTTTCTCTTCCATTCCTAATATAATTATACATTTCTTTTTGTCAGCTAAGTCTCTTACTATATTCTCCTTTTGTCTCATCACTTTAATAACTGAGTCTTCAGTTTGTTCTCTCATTTGCTGTTTAATTATATCAGTAAATGCAACTTTACTGTTTTCTTTTATCGACTTCCATCTCTCTCTGTTTTCTTTACTATTCCTCTTCAATTCCTCATTCTCCACCTTTACTTCTTTTAACTGTCTTTTCAGGTTTTCTATTTCATCAGTTAAGTTTTTGTTCGCCTTCTCTAGTTCTTCCAATTTTTCAACCCTCCGTATAATATTGTTAACATGACCGAACCTACGCTTCAAGTCCTCGATCATCTTATCGACCTTCTCTTCTAGTCTTGTCAGTCGGGGGTGGGGGGTGGGGGGTGGGGGGGGGGTGTTGTGTCCCCCCCACCCTCTTTAAATCCCTGGAAAATATTCTCATCACTTTCTACTGTATTGCTCTTATCTATACTTCTAATCTTTACATTTTTATTAGACATTTCATCGTCGTTGGGGGGCCGTTTGTTTACCTTTCGCCTGTCTGTCTGGGCCAAGTCTACTCCTTCCTCATTTCCTTCCATTTCCCTCAGTAATCCCTCCCCTTCTCTTTCCCTACTTTCCTACTACCCCACGAGCAATTTCCCCCCCACCCTGTAAATACAATAGGCACTTCTTTTTGCGTTGGGATCCACAATACTTCAATTTTCTTCAGAACGTCTTCTAAGCCGTCCGTTCGTTGAAGTGTGTGTGTGTGTGTGTGTGTGTGTGTGTATGTATATGTATATATGTATATATACATATATATATACATATATATATATATATATATATATATATATATATATATATATACATACATAAACAAAACCGGGTGTTCCTGTTGGATCATCGTCTCCTATAGGTCCAACCGTATTGCCTCGTGTGCTTACGGACAATGTGCCGCCGAATGTGAGTAAGCACTGTCCAAGAAGATCCAAGTCTTGGACATTAAACAACATGAAGAAAATGAAGATATATACTTACAACGTGAGAACTCTCTTAGAAGATCACAGGCTGGAGAGTTTGATGGAAGAACTAGACAACATCAAGTGGGACATCGTAGGGCTGAGCGAAGTCCGAAGAACGGAAGAAAAGCTGATACAATTACAAGATGGTCACCACCTGTACTACTAGAGAGGTAAGGACTATGAAAAAATTAGTGGAGTAGGATTCTTGATAAACCGAGAGGTTGCTGATAACGTAGTCAAGTTCAGTAGGTTATAAGACAGGGTAGCTTGGATTGTGACTAGGCTCTGTGAAAGGTACACTCTAAAATAGTTTAGGTTTATGCACCAGCTTCACAAGGATCGGACGATGAAATTGAGTCCTTCTATGAAGATTTAAGTCAGGTAATGGATCAAGAAAAAAGTACATACACGTTGGTAATAGGCGACTTTAATGCTAAAGTGGGGAAGAAGATTGGAGATGAGTCGTGCATTGGGATATTTGGAGTAGGTGAAAGAAATGACAGAGGCGAGATGTTAGTGAATTTTGCGGAGAACTACAACATGAAGAAAATGAACACTTTCTTCCAAAAGCGTGTAGGTCGTAAATGGACCTAGATACGTCCAAATGGAACAACAAAGAACGAAATAGACTTCATATTAGGAGAGGAGAACAAAAGCGTTAGCAATGTTACGGTGATAAATAAAGTCAACATAGGTAGTGACCATAGAATGGTAGGTTGCACAGCTAAATTCAATTTCAGAGCAGAGAGAAATAAACTAATTTTCAAAAAGAAAATCAGCCTTGCAAAGGTTAAGGATAATAAGAAGAAATTTCAGTTTGAAATTAAAAATAGATTCGAAGCTCTAAGATCTAACGAGGACACCGTCGAAGATATGAATTTAGATTTAGTAAATATCATTAGGGGATCGGCAGAGAAAGTAAGAATTACAAAATGTATCAAAGAAAACAAATACTCCAAAGCTACAAATGACCTAATCAAAAGAAGAAGGACCATGCAGATTAAAAGCAGGAAAGACGAAATAGAAAGAGTAGAACTAAACAAGTTTATCAACAAAAAGTAAAGGTCAGAGAAAAGAAAGAGAAACATGGATGAAATAGAGGAGACTATTCGAAAAGGTAAAAGTATTAAAGGGAATGAGCGCAGACATGCTTTAGAAAGACAGCAAATGATATGCATGGAAGATAGGAATGGAGAAATCATTAATTGCAGAGACAGAATGGTAAAAAGAGTAGAAGAATTCTATCAAGACTCGTCGAAGACCGTAGTTGAGTCAGTAAGTTCATCTGTAGACGATATTAGTTTACCAGAGATGATAAAGGAAGAAGTAGAATTTGTTCTAAAAATATGAAATGAGGAAAAGCACCTAGGGAAGATTGTATATCAATAGATCTGTTGAAAGATGCAGGGAAAAAAGTTCATATTAGGTTAGCTCAGTTGTACACCCAGTGCTTACGTTAAAAAAGCGTTCCTGAATCGAATTGCAATGCTATAGTAATTTTGCTCCATAAAAAGGGAGACCAGAAGGACCTTAGTAGCTATAGACCGATTAGCTTGCTATCAAATGTATATAAAGTATTCTCCAAGATCCTTACAAATAGACTAAGTCAAGCTTTAAATGGAAACCATCCGAGAGAACAGGCAGGCTTTAGGAGCGGATATTCGACTCTAGACCACTTGCAGGCGATGAACCAACTAATCGAGAAAACGACACAATACGACTCGGTAGAACAAATAGCAGGGTACAAGCAGGGTACAAACGAACAGATCATAAGGGTTTTAGAAAAGATTTAAGCGAAAGGTACCGATATAATTCGACTACATAAAGATACAGAAAAGATCAAGATCATGAAAGGAGTACGGCAAAGCGATACCATTTCACCCAAATTATTTACAGCTTGTTTGGAAGAGATTTTCAGAAGGTTGAGTTAGGAAGAGAAAGGTTTGAAGATTAATGGCGAATATTTGAACCACCTAAGATTTGCAGATGACATTATTCTTATTTCAGAAAAAGCTGAAGACTTGCAAGATATGCTGAGTGATCTGAACAAAGAAAGTCTCAAAGTTGGTTTAAAAATGAACAAGACCAAAACGAAAGTAATGTTCAATACGTAAATTCAAAATAAAGAGATTATAATCGATGATGAGAGGCTTGAAGAAATTGAAGAATATGATTATTTAGGCAGATGGTGAAAGTAACGAAAGATCATGATAATGAAATAAAAAGACGTATTACAATTGGTTGGAAAGTGTTTGGTAAGTATAATAAA
>NC_134777.1:91083327-91085827 GCF_046742065.1 Oratosquilla oratoria
ATGTATATATATAATATATACATATATATATATAAATATATATATGTATATATAAAGGTATATATACATGTATATATATATATATGTATATACATATATATATATATATGTATGTATATATATATGTATATGTATATATACATATATATATACATATATACATATATATATGTATGTATATACATATATATATATATATATATATGTATGTATATATACATACATATGTATATATATATATATATATACATATATATATATACATATGTATTATATACTAGCTAAATTGTATATATATATGTATATATATATATTTATATATATATGTATATATATATACATATATACACATATGTATTATATACTAGCCAAATTTTATATATATATATATATATATATATATATATATATATATATATATATATATATATGCACATGTACAGGTATATATATATGTGTGTGTGTGAAGGAGGATAGGGAGGGAAAGATAGCTGCAGTGGGGAATGCTAAGAAAATGACCGTAATGAGTGAGGAAAATGGTGGAGAAATATGGAAGGATGAAGTGAGGGCAGTTGTTAAGATGATGAAAGCAGGTACGGCATCTGGTCTGGATGGATGCCATGCAGAATGTCTAAAAAAAAAGGAGGTACAGTGATGGTGGACTGGCTGGTGAGGTTATTTAATGTTTGCTGGAGAGAGGGTAGAGTGCCGGAGGACTGGAGGAGTGCCTGTATAGTTCCACTTAACAAAGGAAAAGGCGACAAGTGTGAATGCAGTAGTTTCAGAGGGATTAGCTTGTTAAGTGTAGTTGGGAAGGCTTATGGGAGGATCTTGATTGAGAGGATTAGGAGAGGAACAGAGTAATTGGTGAGGAACAGTGTGGATTTAGGACGGGTAGAGGTTGTGTAGATCAGATTTTTGTGGTAAGACAGATATGTAAGAAAGCTATAGGAAAGGGGAAGGATATTTTTTGGGCTTTTATTGATCTAGAAAAGGCTTACGATAGGGTAGACAGAAAGGCACTATGGGAGGTTATGCAGATATACGGGATAGGAGGAAAGCTTCTAGAAGCTGTCAAGAGTTTTTATGAGAGTAGTAGAGTTTGTGTCAGGATTAGAAATGGAGAGAGTGAGTGGCTCGAGGTAAAGGTGGGACTTCGTCAAGGATACGTTATGTCGCCCTGGCTGTTCAACTTATACATGGATAGGGTAGTGCGAGAGGTAAATGCAAGGGTAGTGGGTCAGGGATTGGAGATGGTTAAAGAAAATGGAGAAAAGTGGGAGGTGAGCCAGCTGTTGTTTGCGAACGACACTGCACTTGTGGCAGGATCGGAGGAGGGATTGAGGAAGTTGGTGACAGAGTTTGAGAGAGTATGTGATAGAAGAAAGCTGAAGATAAATGTGTGTAAAAGTAAGGTGATGAGATGTACAAGGGGTGAAATTGGCAGAAGACTGGAAGTGAGCATTAAGGGAGAGCGACTGGAGGAAGTGGATAGTTTTAGATACTTGGATGCAAATGTGGCAGGAAAAGGTGGAGTAAAGATGGAGGTAGAATGTAGATTGAGAGAAGCGAGTTAATGCCTTGGTGGATTAAGGAGTGTAATGAGGAATAGACTTTTGGGAATGGATGCTAAGAGGAGACTGTATGAAGGAGTGATTGTGCCAACAGCACTGTATGGGGGAAGAAACATGGAACATAAGAGAGGAAAAGAGAAGGAGTTTAAATGTGTTTGAGATGAGGTATCTGAGAAGTATGATGGGGGTTACTAGGCTAGATAGAGTGAGAAATGAGGAGATGAGGAGGAGAACAGGGGTGGAAAGGGAGTTGGGAGATAGGGTTGATGAAAGAGTATTAGGATGGTTTGGACACATGGAAAGAATGAGTGAAGAAAGACTAGTAAAAGAGGTATGGAAGGCAGATGTGGAAGGAGTGAACATGAGGGGAAGTCCTAGGATGAGGTGGATGGATGGGGTGAAACGGGCTTTGGGGAAGAGGGGCATGTCTGTTGAGGAAGGACGGGAGAGGACAGAAGACAGGGGTGAATGGAGAATGTTTGTATATGGATGATGTTGTGATGCATGAGGTGGAATGGGGGGTGAGGTAGTATGTGTGAGCAAAATTTGACGCAGCCCGAAGGGATTTCTCCCCGTCTTCTCCTTTTATAATGGGGGGACGGAGAGGGGGGGTTGCCGATTTAATGAAGCGGCCTTGCTGTTGATGTGCTGTGTCTTGTGACACTGCTTCTGACCCAGGGCAGTGGACAAGGTGCAGGGATGACCCGTCATCCAGGAGTTGCTAAGATAGGAGGGAGGGTGGAGGGGTGTGGAGTGTATTCAAGGACGGAATGGGTGGGAATGATATTATGCCTTTTCCTTTTTTGCTACCTCCCTTGTAAGGGGGAAAAAGCCTTGGTATATGTATGTATGTATGTATGTATGTATGTATGTATGTATGTATGTATGTATATATATATATATATATATATATATATATATATGTA
>NC_134777.1:91090827-91110827 GCF_046742065.1 Oratosquilla oratoria
CTCTCTCTCTCTCTCTCTCTCTCTCTCTCTCTCTCTCTCTTTCTCTCTCTATATATAATGTATTTATCCAAGGCGAGAACGTGCGTGTTCATGCAATGCTTTCTGAATGCAGTGTGGGGGCGTGGCCAGAGAAGGAATGGAGTGGCAATGTCGCTTTCTTTCGCTCATATGCCATATCCACGACTCGAGGAAACGAAATCTTTGTATAGAAAACATTGCTTTGATTTTTACCTCAGTGGTGGTGTGTGACAAAAAAATTATGATATAATTATATGTGGCAACATTATAAAATTATAAAATAGAATTTAAGATGAAATAAAATTATAAAATAATTATATGTGGCAACACAGAGAGAATCCCCGTGCTCCGCCTTAACGGCCAGTTCTCGATGCAGCGAGTATAGGTAGTTTGGCAGAGGGCTCAAATAGTTTCTGCCTAAGAATTCACAACGTGCTCACAAGAACTCATCCATCAGATTATTACAATGGATAGATGAATAAATAAATGAATGAATAATTAAAAATAAGTAAACAAGATGAGATATAATGATTAAGAAAAAAGTTGCCCCAGACAAAGAGAAAATGAAATATCCTCAACTTAACTCGGATTCACATGTGCATGGAGGCTTGTGTTTTTATTTCTATCATTTTGAGGAAGCACTTGAAATGTCCAGAAAAAACACTTTGGCTATCATACTTGTGAAATCATTACAATGTAGCCTACCTATTATTATAAGTGATATATTGTTGGGTGTTATTACAATTTATCGTTATTGTAGTTATCCTTTTCATTAGCGTAATTTGCGAGCTCAAGGACTTTTCATCATCATCATCATCATCATCATCGTCGTCGTCGTCGTCGTCGTCGTCGTCGTCGTCATCACCATCATCATCATCATCATCATCATCATCATCATCATCATCATCATCATCATCATCATCATCATCATCATCATCATCATCATCATCATCATCATCATCATCATCATCATCATCATCATCATCATCATCATCATCATCATCATCATCATCATCATCATCATCATCATCATCATCATCATCATCATCATCATCATCATCATCATCATCATCATCATCATCACCGTCAGTCAGTCAATCCATCCATCCATCCATCCATCCATCCATCATCCGTCATCTTCATAGAGTAGGGAGAGCAGCAACAAATGCACTCTGACGTCACCGCACTTCCGGACGTCGACATGACGTCACGGCCTGTTCCACGACAGAATTGATCGAGTCGCCTTTGTTTCCTCAGGTTCCGAGGTTCAAGTGATCGGCAAAGGAGCAGAAGGGCACCTAGAGTTCAGCCAGAACACAGTCAGCCTCAGCTACTTACGACTGGACGTGACATCAAAGAATGACAATGTCACGTTTCGTGTGCACAACAGCGATAGAATAACATTTAGAATTGACTTGGTTGAAGAAGAAGATGGAACCAGGGTTGACATTCATTATTATGACATATACAAAAGATGGGTATTATATACTGAAAAAGTGAATAGGCTTGAGAGACCGAGGACCCATCTTAAACTGTCATACCCAAACTACTCTATCATTCTTGTCGTTAATAAAAGAACACAAGAAACACTATATCGGTATACAGGAATCCAGACTAACAACCTAGGAGTCTATGTCTCATCCACCTCAAGCAAACTCTTACTGTTGTCGCAATGTGAACGGAACGGAGGTAAGTGATGGCAGTTATGTTTTACTACTTTTGTGACAAACGCGAATGCGCGCGAGCACACACACGCACACGCACGCACACACAGACACACAGACACAGACACACACACTCACACACACACACACACACACACACACACACACACACACACACACACACACACACACACACACACACACACACACACACACACACACACACACACACACACACACACACACACACACACACACACACACACACACACACACACACACTTCAACGAATGGACGGCTTAGAAGACGTTCTGAAGAAAATTGAAGTTTGTGGATCCCAACGCAAAGAGAAGTGCCTATTGTTTTTACAGGGTGGGGGGGGAAATTGCTCGTGGAGTAGTAGGAAAGTAGGGAAAGAGGAAAGGGGGAGGGATTACTGAGGGAAATGGAAGGAAATGAGGAAGGAGTAGACTTGGCCCAGGCAGACAGGCGAAAGGTAAACAAAAGGCCTCCCGACGACGACGAAATGTCTAATAAAAATGTAAAGATTAGAAGTATAGATAAGAGCAATACAGTAGAAAGTGATGAGAATATTTTCAAGGGATTTAAAGAGGGTGGGGGGGGGACACAAACCCCCCCCGACTGACAAGACTAGAGGAGAAGGTTGATAAGGTGATCGAGGACTTGGAGAGTAGGTTAGGTCATATGAACACCATTTTACAAAGGGTTGAAAGATTGGAAGAACTGGAAAAGGCGAATAAAAACTTAACTGATGAAATAGAAGACCTAAAAAGACAGTTAAGAGAAGTAAAGGTGGAGAATGAGGAATTGAAGAAGAATAGTAAAGAAAACAGAGAGACAATAGCTAAAGAAACTAAGAATTGGAAAACAACCCAAGAAGGAAATAAGGTTTCATTCACTGACATAGTCAAACAGCAATTGAAAGAACATACTGAAGACTCAGTTATTAAAGTGATGAGACGAAAGGAGAATATAGTAAGAGATTTAGCAGACAAGAAGAAATGTATAATTATATTAGGAATGGAAGAGAAACACAACACAGATAGAACCACAAGAATCAAAGAGGAAAATGAAAAAGTAAGCCAATTACTAGAATCAGTTCAGGAAGATGAACCAGAAATTATGAAACAAATCGAAGAGAAATTTAGACTCGGAAAGTATAGCACAGACAAGACCAGACCAATTAAGATTAAATTCAAGTCACAAACAACTGCAGAGAATATCTTATCCAAAACAGGGAAACTAGCAACAAGTGAACAATATAAAAATATATGGATAAAAAGGGAAATGAATAAAGAGGAAAGAGAGGAAGAAAAGCAGAAAAGACTGGAAGCTAAGGCAAAAAACGAGAACAGAACGGAGTCAGAGAAAGAGAGATTCTATTGGAGAGTAGTGAACATGAAACTAAGGAAGTTCGACATACAAAAGAAAAACATAAGGGAAACAGAGAACACAATGGAAGTGGCAGAAAACTAAGAGTGTCTTACACAAATATAGATGGATTAATAACAGGATTGAATGAGCTGAATGATTATTTGAAGGAAAAAGAACCGGACATAATGGGAATTGTAGAAACAAAATTAAAAGGCCCACTACCACCCAACAGTGTAGGACATGATGCATACAATTATTGGATTAGAAACAGAGAGAAAAAGCAAGGGGGTGGAGTTATGTTCCTGACTAAGAAGGATATAAACGTGAAAGGTGTCATATATGGAAAGAATACAGTAGAGATGATTATGATAGAAGTGGAAGACAGAGATAAAAAGAGCAGAAAATTTGTGATCAATTATGTGCCTCCAAAAACAGCCTCATGGGAGGAGAGTGAACATAAAAGTATGTTAGAGGACACAAAGATAACATTAAATAAAATAATGGAAGATGGAGGAAGAATAGTTATGATGGGCGACTTTAATTGCAAAGAAATCTGCTGGGAAGAAATGACAGTAAAGGGTGGAGACGACTCATGGGGAAACGCTCTACTTGAGATGATTATTGACCATACAATGACACAATGGATACAGGAGAACACTAGGTATAGAAATGAAGAAGAACCATCGAGACTAGACTTATTAATTACATCTGAACCTAGAATAGTGGACAAGATTGAATATAAAACACCAATAGGTAAAAGTGACCACATATTGATTGAACTGGAACTTAATGAAGAAAAATATATGAAAAGAAATGAACAATATAGAAAAGGAAGAATGATGTATGAAAAAACAAACTTTGATAAAATAAGAGAATTCTTTCAACAAGAAAACTGGGAAGAAATATACAAAGAAGAAACATCAGTGGAAAAGAAATGGAATATTTTGACAAAAATTTACAAAAAAGGAGTGGAAAAGTATGTCCCAAGACAAAAACAAGAAAAAGAATATGTAAAATGCTGGTACAACAAAAGTTGTAGGGAGTTAAAAGACAAAAGAGACAAAGCCTGGACCAGATGGAAAAAAGACAGAAGACCTGAAAAATGGAAAATATATACTTGTTATAGAAATGAATATGTACAAACGTGCAGAGAGGAAAAGAGAAAATATGAAAAAGATGTCATAGAAAAATGTAAAGATCAACCAAAACTATTCTACAGATTTGTAAACAATAAACTGAAAAACAAACAGGACTTGGAGAAATTAAGACAAGGGGGAGTTGAATACACTGAGGAAATGGAAATGGCGGAAATTATGAACAAACATTTTAAATCAGTGTTTACAAGGGAGAACATACAACCTGAAGAGATTGAGTGGAAAGAGAAAGTCCCCCCTATGGAAGAAATAGAAGTATCAAAGAATGAAATATTGATACACTTGAGTAATCTTGATGTCAGAAAATCGCATGGACCAGATGAAATAGCAAACTGGATTCTGAAAGAATGCAGGAATGAACTGGCAGACAAAATACATAGCATAATAAGCAGTTCCTTGAAAGAAGGAAAAGTTCCAGAAGATTGGAAAAAAGCAAATATAGTACCTATATATAAAGGAGGAAATAAAGAAGAACCTACCAACTATAGACCAGTCTCTCTAACAAGTACAAAAGCAAAAATTTGTGAAAGAATTATCAAAAATAGATGGGTAAAATACTTGGAAAAAAACAACGTACTAAATCCAAGGCAATTTGGATTCAGACAAGGACGATCATGCGTCACCAATTTAATATGTTTCTATTCAAGGCTAATAGATATAATACAAGAAAGAGATGGATGGGCTGCTTGTGCATTTCTAGACCTAAAAAAAGCTTTTGACAAAGTACCACATAAGAAGTTGCTTAAGAAACTAGAATCTGAAGGAGGAATACAAGGTAAATTACTAAATTGGATGGAAGACTTTTTGCAAGAAAGAAAAATGAGAGTAGTGATAAGAAACCAGCACTCAAAATGGAATGAAGTAATAAGCGGTGTCCCGCAGGGAACAGTTCTGGCCCCAATAATGTTTGCTATATATATTAATGATATGGATGAAGGAATTGAAAGCTATATGAGCTTCTTTGCAGACGATGCAAAACTACTGAAAAGAGTGAAAACTGAAGAAGATTGTGAATCACTACAGAGAGATCTAAATAAAGTACAGGAATGGAGTAGGAAGTGGGAGATGGAGTTCAATACAAAAAAGTGTAGTATAATGGAATTTGGAAAAAGCAAAAACAGAATAACAGGATCATATAATTTGGGAGAAGAAGGAATAAAAAAAGTAGAAAATGAGAAGGACCTGGGAGTCATTGTTATGAATAACATGTCACTTGAGAAACATATAAATAAGATTTTTGGAGAAACTTATAATTTAATAAGAACAATCAAAGTGGCATTTACATACCTGGATGAAGAAATGGTGAGGAAAATCCTAATCACCCTGATAAGACCAAGATTGGAATATGCAGCAACGATATGGTCACCAAGTACAAAAAAATGTATAAAAAAACTTGAAAGAATACAAAGAGCAATTACAAAACTGGCACCAACACTCTCAAAACTATCATATGAAGAGAGACTACAAAAACTTGAACTACAGACACTAGTGCAAAGAAGAGAGAGAGGAAATTTGATAGCTATTTACAGAATCATGAAAGGCATAGAAATTACTGATAGAGAGAATCTGATAAAATGGGATGACAGAAATACAAGAGGACACGGAAAGAAAATAAAAAAAGACAGCTATAGAAGAGATTTGAAAAAGAACAGCTTTCCTCACAGAGTAATAGACAGTTGGAACAAGTTAGATGAGAAAGTGGTGTGTGCAAAAACAATACATGAATTTAAATATTGTTTAGATAAAATGAGAAATGAAGACGGGACCCCACGAGCATAGCTCCCCTTCCCGTAAAATACAACTAGGTAAATACAACTAGGTAAATACACACACACACACACACACACACACACACACACACACACACACACACACACACACACACACACACACACACTTCAGCGAATGGACGGCTTGGATGACGTTCTGAAGAAAACTGAAGTCTGTGGATTCCAACGCAAAGAGAAGTGCCTAGTGTTTTTGCAGGGTGGGGGGGAAATTGCTCGTGGAGTAGTGGGAAAGTAGGGAAAGAGGAAAAGGGGAGGGATTACTGAGGGAAATGGAAGGAAATGAGGAGGGAGTAGACTTGGCCCAGCCAGACAAGCGGAAGGTAAACAAACGACTGAGTGAGGATGACATGTCTAATAAAAATGTAAAGATTAGAAGTATAGAGAGGAGCAATACAGAAGAAAGTGACGAGAATATGTTCCAGGGATTTAAAGAGGGTGGGGGGGACACAACCCCCCCCCCCCCCGACTGATAAGACTAGAGGAGAGAGTTGATAAGGTGATCGAGGAGTTGGAGCGTAAGTTAGGTAACGTAGACTCCATTTTCCAAAGAATTGAAAGGTTGGAACAACTAGAGAAGGCTAACAGAAACTTAACTGAAGAAATAGAGGACCTAAAAAGACAGTTAGGAAATGTAAAGGAGGAGAATGAGAAATTGAAGAAGAATAGTAATGAAAACAGAGAGAAAATAGCTACAGAAGCTAAAAATTGGAGAATAACTCAAGAAGGGAATAAGGTTTCATTCACTGACATAGTCAAACAGCAATTGAAAGAACATAATGAAGACTCAGTTATTAAAGTGATGAGACAGAAGGAGAATATAGTAAGAGAATTAGCTGACAAAAAGAAATGTATAATTATATTAGGAATGGAAGAGAAACATAACCCAGATAGAACCGCAAGAATCAAGGAGGAAAATGAAAGAGTAAGCAGTTTATTAAAATTAGTCCAGGAAGATGAACCAGAAATTATAAAGGAAATTGAGGAAAAATTCAGACTCGGAAAATATAGTACAGATAAGACCAGACCAATTAAGATTAAATTCAGGTCACAAACAACAGCAGAGAAAATTCTATCCAAGACAGGGAAACTAGCAACAAATGATCAATATAAAAAGGTATGGATAAAAAGAGAAATGAATAAGGAGGAAAGAGAGGCAGAAAAGCAGAAAAGAATTGAAGCTAAGGCAAAAAACGAGAACAGAACGGAGTCAGAGAAAGAGAGATTCTATTGGAGAGTAGTGAACATGAAAATAAAGCAGTTCGACATACTAAAGAAAAACATAAGGGAAACAGAGAATACAATGGAAGTGGCAGAAAACTAAGAGTGTCTTACACAAATATAGATGGATTGATAACAGGATTGAATGAACTGAATGATTATTTGAAAGAAAAAGAACCGGACATAATGGGAATTGTAGAAACAAAATTAAAAGGCCCACTACCACCCAACAGTGTAGGACATGATACATACAATTATTGGATTAGAAACAGGGAGAAAAAACAAGGGGGTGGAGTTATGTTCCTGACTAAGAAGGATATAAACGTGAAAGGTGTCATATATGGAAAGAATACAGTAGAGATGATTATGATAGAAGTGGAAGACCGAGATAAAAAGAGCAGAAAATTTGTGATCAATTATGTGCCTCCGAAAACAGCCTCATGGGAGGAGAGTGAACATAAAAGTATGTTAGAGGACACAAAGATAGCATTAACTAAAATAATGGAAGACGGAGGAAGAATAGTTATGATGGGCGACTTTAATTGCAAAGAAATCTGCTGGGAAGAAATGACAGTAAAGAGTGGTGATGACTCATGGGGAAATGCTCTACTTGAGATGATTACTGACCATTCAATGACACAATGGATACAAGAGAACACTAGGTATAGAAATGAAGAAGAACCATCGAGGCTAGACTTAATAATTACATCTGAACCTAGAATAGTGGACAAGATTGAATATAAAACACCAATAGGTAAAAGTGACCACATATTGATTGAACTGGAACTTAATGAAGAAAAATATATGAAAAGAAATGAACAATATAGAAAAGGAAGAATGATGTATGAAAAAACAAACTTTGATAAAGTAAGAGAATTCTTCCAACAAGAAAACTGGGAAGAAATATACAAAGATGAAACAACAATGGAAGAGAAATGGAATATTTTGACAAAAATTTACAAAAAAGGAGTGGAAAAGTATGTCCCAAGAAAAAGAATATGTAAAATGCTGGTACAACAAAAGTTGTAGGGAGTTAAAGGACAAAAGAGACAAAGACTGGAACAGATGGAAAAAAGACAGAAGACCTGAAAAATGGAAAATATATACTGGTTATAGAAATGAATATGTACAAAAGTGCAGAGAGGAAAAAAGAAAATATGAAAAAGATGTTATAGAAAAGTGTAAAGATCAACCAAAACTATTCTACAGATTTGTAAACAATAAACTGAAAAACAAACAAGACTTAGAGAAATTAAGACAAGGAGGAGTTGAATACACTGAGGAAATGGAAATGGCAGAAATTATGAACAAACATTTTAAATCAGTGTTTACAAGGGAAAATATACAACCTGAAGAGATTGAGTGGAAGGAAAAAGTCCCCCCTATGGAAGAAATAGAAGTAACAAAGAATGAAATATTGACACACTTGGGTAATTTTGATGTCAGAAAATCGCATGGGCCAGATGAAATAGCAAACTGGATTCTGAAAGAATGCAGGAATGAACTGGCAGACAAAATACATAGCATAATAAGCAGTTCCTTAAAAGAAGGAAAAGTTCCAGAAGATTGGAAAAAAGCAAATATAGTACCTATATATAAAGGAGGAAATAAAGAAGAACCTACCAACTATAGACCAGTCTCTCTAACAAGTACAATAGCAAAAATATGTGAAAGAATTATCAAAAGTAGATGGGTAAAATACTTGGAAAAAAACAACGTACTAAATCCAAGGCAATTTGGATTCAGACAAGGACGATCATGCGTCACCAATTTAATATGTTTCTATTCAAGACTAATAGATATAATACAAGAAAGAGATGGATGGGCTGATTGTGCATTTCTAGACCTAAAAAAAGCTTTTGACAAAGTACCACATAAGAAGTTGCTTAAGAAATTAGAATATGAAGGAGGAATACAAGGTAAATTGCTAAATTGGATGGAAGACTTTTTGCAAGAAAGAAAAATGAGAGTAGTGATAAGAGATCAGCACTCAAAATGGAATGAAGTAATAAGCGGTGTCCCGCAGGGAACAGTTCTGGCCCCAATAATGTTTGCTATATATATTAATGATATGGATGAAGGAATTGAAAGCTATATGAGCTTCTTTGCAGATGATGCAAAATTACTGAAAAGAGTGAAAACTGAAGAAGATTGTGAATCACTACAGAGAGATCTAAATAAAGTACAAGAATGGAGTAGGAAGTGGGAGATGGAGTTCAATACAAAAAAGTGTAGTATAATGGAATTTGGAAAAAGCAAAAACAGAATAACAGGATCATATAATTTGGGAGAAGAAGGAATAAAAAAAGTAGAAAATGAGAAGGACCTGGGAGTCATTGTTATGAATAATATGTCACCTGAGAAACATATAAATAAGATTTTTGGAGAAACTTATAATTTAATAAGAACAATCAAAGTGGCATTTACATACCTGGATGAAGAAATGGTGAGGAAAATCCTAATCACCCTGATAAGACCAAGATTGGAATATGCAGCAACGATATGGTCACCAAGTACAAAAAAATGTATAAAAAAACTTGAAAGAATACAAAGAGCAATTACAAAACTGGCACCAACACTCTCAAAACTATCATATGAAGAGAGACTACAAAAACTTAAACTACAGACACTAGAGCAAAGAAGAGAGAGAGGAGATTTGATAGCTATTTACAGAATCATGAAAGGCATAGAAATTACTGATAGAGAGAATCTGATAAAATGGGATGACAGAAATACAAGAGGACACGGAAAGAAAATAAAAAAAGACAGCTATAGAAGAGATTTTAAAAAGAACAGCTTTCCTCACAGAGCAATAGGCAGTTGGAACAAGTTAGATGAGAAAGTGGTGTGTGCAAAAACAATACATGAATTTAAAAATAGTTTAGATAAAATGAGATATGAAGACGGGACCCCACGAGCATAGCTCCCCTTCCCGTAAAATACAACTAGGTAAACTAGGTAAATACACACACACACACACACACACACACACACACACACACACACACACACACACACACACACACACATATATATATATATATATATATATATATATATATATATATATATATATACATGATTTCAAGAAATCTACAGCGACAATGGCGTTGTTGAGTTTATGTTGGAGCTTTAATTTCTCTCGTGCAACAAGTTTCTGTGGTGGTTCCAAATAGCTGAGAAGGTGTCCAAAAGACATTAGGTGCGGTTTTCTCTTTTTTAATTCTCCTATACGTATTACGACCTTACTCGGTCATCCTCAAATTGAAAGAAATAGCTAGGAACATCTTCTTGAAACCAAATGTCCAATTGTCCGAGAGGAATAAAATGCAATATATTTCGGTTCCCAACTTTAGGAAAACCATCTCCTTATTGACACTACCAAGTCTATTCAACTTATGTTCTTGGGAAAGGTGGGGTGAAAATGGCAAGGATTTCCAATTCTAATATAGGAAAAATTGTCAAGATCAAGAATAGAAAGGGACTGCTCCAAAACGTCCTCAGTACCATCTATCGCATTCCTTGCAGCAGGTGCACCTCTTCGTACTACGGGGAGTCAGGTCGAGGCGTTGAGAAACTCCTAGCCGAGCACAGAAGGGACTTAAAATCACGCAGGATGTCTAGCTTACTCGTTCAGCACGCTGATAGATCTGGACATTTGCCCCACTGGGATGGGGTCGGGGTCCTACATACGGGATATAAAAAAAAAAAAAAAAAAAAAGGGATATGAGAAAAACGGTTGAAGCTGCCTATATTAACTCTAATGAAAATAACAATGACAGGGAAAAGAGCAGCAAACAAATTGATAATAAATGCAATTGGAAAACATATACGGTTTACGTAGGAGAAACACAAAAGAAACTAGCCACTAGAGTACAAGAACACCAACGTGCAGTTAGGCGAGAAGATCCGAAATCGGTCCTGTACAAACACACTACAGAACATCAACACATGATTGATTGGGATGGAGTGACAACTCTACATAAAGAAAATAACAAAAAGAAAAGACTATTCCTCGAAGCATGGGAAACTAAGAGCAACTGCATAAACAGGTGCATTGACCTCAACCCTATTTATTTAGGCACGAGAAGTAACACAGGCTAATTCCTCTGTTCTGTTTTCTTTTTTCCGTTGCTTCTTTTCGACCTGTCGTTTGTTCCCAGTTGGCTTTTTGCCGACTTCCTTTCTCGTAAGCGGTCTCCCAATGCACCTCTTCGACTCCCCCCTTCCCGTGACTTTTGTCCTCCTTTACAGTTGTAGTTTGCTTCCCTTTTTTCTACGGTCATCTTCTTTGCTTTTTATTTGTCTGCTTGTAATGTAGTCATTTGTTAATGAGCCCCTTTTTTTCCGCCTGTCCACCACTTACTACTTCGGCGGACATTTGGCCCACCTTCTTTCTTTTACGTCTTTGGATTAGGTTCTGTTTTTACTTTTGGGTTTCGTTTTGATGTTTTTTGTTTACTTGCTTTATGTTCACTACCATTTACTCTATGTATTTTTGTTTGGTTTTATTTGTTTGGTTGTAATTTAGTCGTTTACCCCTGTCTTTTCTCTGTGGACATTTGGTCCTTGTTGTATGTTCCGAGGTATTCACGTTAGTGTTACGCTAGAGGCTTTTTGCTACTCTTCTTTTTGTTCACATCCATGTATTTTATTTGTATTTTTGTAGTGTATTGTTGTTTTTAATTTAGTCGTTTGTTCCTGATTCTTCAGTGCGGACATTTGGTCCACTTCTATTTACTCTTTGTCCAGTTGTTGTTTACTATGTGTCACCTATGGTCACTTTTCCTCGCTTGTTTTATGTTCAAAATTGTAACTTTTTTATTTTGGTATTTAATTTGTATTGTAATGTAATTTTATTTCATTATTTACATTTTATTTTATTATTGTTATTTTATTTTATTATTGTAATAGATGCGTTGTACAATTGACTGAAAGGGTGAACCTTTCCCAGGTTTACCATTTCAGCGATTCATAAGGAGTTCACATTCTTGTAACCGTTATACCCCCCTGAAGACGATTCCTGGACGGGAATCGAAACGTCGGGCAAATAAACCCTTCAATTGAATCTGGTGTTTACTGTTTGACCAAGATATATATTATATATATACATACATACATATACCAAAGGCATTTCCCCCCTTACACGGGGGGGGTAGCCAAAAAGAAAAAAGCATAAAAACCACTCTTACCCATTCCATTTCCTATATATTCCACTCCCCTGCACCCTCCTCCTTCCTTCTTATCTTGGCACCTCCTGGATGACGGATCATCCCTGCATCCTGTCCATTGCCTTGGGTCAGAAGTAGTGTCGCAAGACACAGCACATCCACAGCAAGGCCGCTTCATTAAATCGGCGACCCCCCCTCTCCGTCCCCTCATGCATAAAAGGAGAAGACGGGGAGAAATCCCTTCGGGCTGCGTCAAATTTTTTCTCATACCTACTTCCTCACCCCCCATCCTCCACCCACTCCCCCTCATGCATCACAGCATCATCTATACACAACCCTTCTCCATTCACCCCTATCTTCTGTCCTCTCCCGTCCTTCCTCCACAGACATTTCTCTCTTTTGTAATGCCCCTTTCACCCCATCCATCCATCTCATCCTAGGGCGCCCCCTCATGTTCACTCCTTTCTCCTATGCCTTCCACACTTCTTTTACTAAACTTTCTTCACTCATTCTTTCCATGTGTCCAAACCATCCCAGTACTCTTTCATTAACCCTATCTCTCAGCTCCCTTTCCACCCCTGTTCTCCTCCTCACCTCCTCATTTCTTACTGTATCTAGCTTAGTAACCCCTATCATGCTTCTCAGACACCTCATCTCAAACAAATTCAAACTCCTTCTCTCTTCCTCTCTCATGTTCCATGTTCCTGCCCCATACAGTGCTGTTGGCACAATCACTCCTTCATATAACGTCCTCTTAGCATCCATTCCCATATGTCTGTTTCTCATTACACCTTTTAATCCACCAAGGCATTTACTCGCTTCTCTCAATCTACATTCTACCTCCACCCCCACTCCTCCCTTTACTGCCATGTTCGCACCCAATTATCTAAAACTATTCACTTCCTCTCAGTCTCTCAGCCTGCTGTCACTCTCTCCCCTTGTACATCTCATCATCTTACTTTTGCCCACATTTATCTTCAACTTCCTTCTTTCACACACCTCAAACTCTGTCACTAATTTCCTCAATCCTTCCTTTGGTTCTGCTACAAGCGCAGTGTCGTCAACAAACAACGACTGGCTCACCTCCCACTTTTCTCCATTATCTTTAACCATCTCCAACCCCTGATCCACTACCCTTGGAATCACCTCTCGCACCACCCCATCCATGTAAAGATTGAACAGCCAGGGCGACATAGCACATCCCCGACGAAGTCCCACCTTTACCTCAAACCATTCACTCTCTCCATTTCTAATCCCAACACAAGCTCTATTACTCTCGTAAAAAATCTTGACTGCTCTTAACAGCTTTCCTCCTATACTATATATCAACAGTACCTCCCACAGTGCCTTCCTATCTACCTTGTCGTAAGCCTTTTCCAGATCCATAAAAGCCCAAAAAACATCCTTACCTTTTCCTATAGCTTTCTCACATATCTGTCTTACCACAAAGATCTGATCTACACAACCCCTACCTATCCTAAACCCACACTGTTCCTCACCAATTACTCCCTCTGTTCCTCTCCTAATCCTCTCAATCAAGATCCTCCCATAAGCCTTCCCAACTAACTCAACAAGCTTATCCCTCTGAAACTACTACACTCACACTTGTCCCCTTTTCCCTTGTAAAGCGGAACTATACAGGCACTCCTCCAGTCCTCCGGCACTCTACCCTCTCTTAAACAAACATTAGATAATCTCACCAGCCAGTCCACCATAACTGTACCTCCTTTCTTCAGACATTCTGCATGGAATCCATCCAACCCAGGTGCCTACGGACCAGAGCCACACATCATTTTGTCTGTGATAGAGGAAAACTTTGTTCATAGAGAAATGATGACACTTTTATACTACGACTGTCCCTCCGTTATGTTGTCACCCAACCCCTTGTTACTGTCCTGTACCATTTCTGTGAATATTCATTTCCTTTTTTCGCCTACCCTGTGGTGGGGGAAGAGAATGCTACCACCAAGTCTTTCCACTTGAGTCGTAAAAGGCGACAGAAAACGGAACGGAGGATGGGATTAGGAGTCTTGCTACGTGTAGCCTCAAAAGCGAACATTCCTAAAAAAGGTAAAGGCATAAGAGGGTATGGAAGTTTTCCAACCAGTACCCTAAGGTTTGGGTCTTTTAAATGTGCATGGAAGTGGTACAGATGAGAGTAAAAGGGAAGAGATAGGCAGTATGTTTGTGAGAAGAAAGATGGATGTGTTGGCTTTGAGTGAAACTAAAATGAAAGGGAAGGGTGAGTGTGAGTTTGGGAGTGTAGCTGGGAGGTACTAAGGAGTGATGAGTGGACCAGGGAGAGAAGGGGTAGCTATACTAGTAAGTGAAGAAATAAGTAAGTGTGTAGTGGAGTGGAAGGAGGTTTCATTAAGGTTGATGTGGATGAAGGTGAAGCTGGGAAAGGAGGTGTGGGTTTTTGTAAGTGCGTATGGGCCTGGTATTGAGAAGAGCGTAGAGGAAAGGGAGGCTTTTTGGGAAAATATAAATGAGTCCATAGAGGGACTAGGAAGACATGTCAATGTAGTTGTATTGGAAGACCTTAATGCTAGGGTAGGAAATGAACCAATAGACGTAGTGATTGGGAAGTTTGGAGTTCCAGGTAAAAATCGTGTTGGAGAATTAATGGAGGAGATGTGTCTTGAAAGATAGTTGATGATAGCAAATACAGTGTTTAGGAAGAAAGTCAAGCATAAGTACACATGGGAGAGGGTGGTGGATGGAGGGGTGGCAGATAGAGCGTTAATGGACTATTTAGTGGTGACCAGGAGTATGATAGGAACAGCTAAGGATGCACATGTCCTAAGGGGAGAGAGTGGGGGAATATCAGATCTTTTCCTGGTGGAAGGTAAATTGAGAGTGGAGAATAGGTGGAGGAAGAGGAAAAGGGCAGAAGGTAGGGAGGTACTTACAGTGAACTACTTAAATGAGAAAAAAAAAGGAGAATGAGTATAAGAAGAAGCTGAGAGAGGAGTGGGAGGGAGTAAAGGATAGAGTAGAACTAGGAGTGGAGGAAGAATGGAGATGGTTCAAGGAGGGAGTCATAAAGTGTGCAAAGATAGTGTGTGGGACAAGGAGGGCGGGAGGAAATAGAAGGAAGGGTAGTGAGTGGTGGGATGAGGAAACAAAGTAGGGTGTAGAAGAGAAGAAGCAGGGATTCATAGATTGGCTACAAATTAGGATGAGGGAATCGTATGAGAGGTACAAAGTAAAGAGAAGGGAAGTAAAGCATAAGATAAAGGAAGCAAAGAGGAGAGCAGGTGTAAAATGGGGTAAGAGTATGGCAGAAAACTTTGAAAGTAATAAAAAAATGTTTTGGAAGGAAATTAAAAGATGAAGAGGAGGCGAATCAAGTAGAGAAGAAAAAGTAAAAGGTGCAGATGAAGAGATGATAATGGAAAAGAAGACAGTGAGAGGAAGGTGGGCAGAGTATTTTAGGAAGCTGCTAAATGTGAAGGAGCATAGGGAGGGAAAGGTAATTGCAGTGGGAAGCGCTAAGAAAATGAGAGTGATGAATGAGGAAAATGAAGGAGAAATAGGGAAGGATGAAGTGAAAGCATCTGTTAAGATGATGAGAGTAGGGAAGGCACCTGGGTTGGATGGATATTATATATATATATATATATATATATATATATATATATATATATATATATATATATATATATATATATATATATATATATATATATATATATATATATATATATATATATATATATATATATATATATACCTAGTCTGGATGAATGTCATGCAGAATGTCTAAAAAAAGGAGGTACAGTGATGGTGGACTGGCTGGTGAGGTTATTTAATGTTTGCTGGAGAGAGGGTAGGGTGCCGTAGGATTGGAGGAGTGCCTGTATAGATCCTCTTTACAAGGGAAAATGGGACAAGTGTGAGTGTCGTAGTTTCAGAGGGATTAGCTTGTTAAGTGTAGTTTGGAAGGCTTATGGGAGGATCTTGATTGAGAGGATTAGGAGAGGAACAGAGGGAGTAATTGGCGAGGAATACTGTGAATTTAGGACAGGTAGAGGTTGCGTAGATCAGATTTTTGTGGTAAGACAGATATGTAAGAAAGCTATAGGAAAGGGGAAGGATGTTTTTTTGGCTTTTATGGATCTAGAAAAGGCTTATGACAGGGTAGACAGGAAGGCACTGTGGGAGGTTATGCAGATATGCGGGATAGGAGGAAAGCTTCCAGGAGTTGTCAAGAGTTTTTACGAGAGTAGTAGAGCATATGTTAGGATTAGAAATGGAGAGAGTGAATGGTTCGAGGTAAAGGTGGGACTTCGTCAAGGATGTGTTATGTCGCCCTGGCTGTTCAACTTATACATGGATGGGGTAGTGCGAGAGGTAAATGCAAGGGTGGTGGATCAGAGATTGGAGATGGTTAAAGAAAATGGAGAAAAGTGGGAGGTGAGCCAGCTGTTGTTTGCGAACGAGACTGCGCTTGTAGCAGGATCAGAGGAGGGATTGAGAAATTAGTGACAGAGTTTGGTAGTGTGTGAAAGAGGAAAGTTGAAGATAAATGTGGGTAAATTTTGTAAGGTGATGAGATGTATAAGGGGTGAAAGTGGCAGTAGACTGGAAGTGAGCATTAAGGGAGAGCGACTGGAGGAAGTGGATAGTTGTAGGTACTTGGTTGCGAATATGGCAGGAAAGGGTGGAGTGAAGGTAGAGATGGATGCTAAAAGGAGACTGTATGAAGGAGTAGTTGTGTCAACAGCACTGTATGGGACAGAAACTTGGAACATAAGAGAGGAAGAGAGAAGGAGCTTGAATGTGTTTGAGATGAGGTGTCTGAGAAGTATGATGGGGGTTACTAGGCTAGATAGGGTGAGAAATGAGGAGGTGAGGAGGAGAACAGGGGTGGTAAGGGAGTTGGGAGACAGAGTGGATGAAGGAGTACTGGGATGGTTTGGAAACATGGAAAGAATGAGTGAAGAAAGACTATTAAAAGATGTATGGTAGGTAGATGTGGAGGGAGTGAACATGAGGAGGCGCCCTAGGATGAGATGGATGGATGGGATGAAAGGGGCTTTGGGGAAGAAGGGAATGTCTGTTGAGGAAGGACGGGAGAGGACAGAAGACAGGGGTGAATGGAGAAGGGTTGTATATGGATGAAGTTGTAATGCATGAGATGGAATAGGTTGGGGGATGGGGGGTGAAGTAGTATGTGTGAGAAAAAATTGACGCAGCCCGAAGGGATTTCTCCCCGTCTTCTCCTTCTCTGCATGGGGGACGGAGAGGGAGGTCGCCGATTTAAGGAAGTGGCCTTGCTGTGGATGTGCTGTGTCTTGCGACACTGCCTCTGACCCAGGGCAGTGGACAAGATGCAGAGACGACCCGTCATCCAAGTGCCAAGATAAGAGGGAGGGTGGAAGGTGGAGGGGAGTCTGTGTATTTAGGGATGGAATGGGTGGGAATGGTTTTTATGCCTTTTCTTTTTTGCTACCTCCCTTGTAAGGGGGAAAAAGCCTTTTGTATATGCATGTATATGTATTATATATATGTATATATATGTATGTGTATATATATGTATATCCATATGTATATATACGTACATATGTACATATGTATATATATATGTATATCCATATATATATACATATATATATATATATATATATATATATATGTGTGTGTGTTTCTTAAGACAGATTGAACATTTTTAGAAGCTCCGCCATGGGATACGAACCCTGACCCGTGCGTCGAAAATCACGAGGGCAAGACGTTAGCGACCATGCTATCTGTGATGGTTCAAAAGGACTGTACTAGTCCCCGACCACGCTTCACGTAACATTGGAAGATCTAATCTCAATTTCATCTAATCCCGTATTAGATGATTTTCGACGCACTGGTCAGGGTTCGTATCCCATGGCGGAGCTTCTAAAAATGTTCAATCTGTCTTAAGAAACATACAACTTGTCGGAAGGCGCGCCTAATACGGGATTAGATGAAATTGAGATTAGATCTTCCAATGTTACGTGAAGCGTGGTCGGGGACTAGTACAGTCCTTTTGAACCATCACAGGTAGCATGGTCGCTAACGTCTTGCCCTCGTGATTTTCGACGCACGGGTCAGGGTTCGTATCCCATGGCGGAGCTTCTAAAAATGTTCAATCTGTCTTAAGAAACATACAACTTGTCGGAAGGCGCGCCTAATACGGGATTAGATGAAATTGAGATTAGATCTTCCAATGTTACGTGAAGCGTGGTCGGGGACTAGTACAGTCCTTTTGAACCATCACAGGTAGCATGGTCGCTAACGTCTTGCCCTCGTGATTTTCGACGCACGGGTCAGGGTTCGTATCCCATGGCGGAGCTTATAAAAAAAAAAAAAAAAAAAAAAAAAAAAAAAAATATATATATATATATATATATATATATATATATATATATATAATATATATATATATATATATATATCAAGGACTACTATTACACAGGACGTGCACACACAGATCCCTGGTACCCCTAGCGGAGGCCAGTCCAGTGTGCTACGAGCAGTGGAGGTGTAAGTTTGTGTCGCTGCGTCTTTCGCGCCTGGCTGGATTTAGAAGTCGATAGTGTTTGTTTACATAGGTTTTTGCTGATTTTGTTTGTTTGGTTGGTTCTTCATAGGTTCTTTCTTGCTGATTTTGTGTATTCAAAATGCCGAATAATTGTGGTGTTGTGAACTGTAACGGTAGTTATAACAAGGATAACAGGTGCCGAGTGTTTCGACTGCCAAAAGACATTTATGAAAGACAGAAGTGGCTTGATATGCTACCACCACGTAATAACTTTGTTGTTGATTCTGACAGATTTTTCATTTGTGAGTTTTCCATGAATGATTATTGTTTTGCTCTTGAATCATACCCCAAGTGTAGTTATGAACAGCTCAGAGACTTTTTGGTGCTGCCAAGCAAACGCAAGGTGTAATACATTACTTCATCTATCGACAAGGATCAGGTAATGAGGGAAACATTTGCAAAAGTGAAGACACTGCAGCAGAAGAATGTATTTATCTTGATAGATGAAGTATAGATTTGACCAACTGTTGCATTTTTCTGGTGGGGTTCTGAGTGGCATGGCAGTGAACAAGCCAGACTGCAAGGCCACTTCTATGCTATGTATTATGATAAAGTCGCTGCACAGAGGACCTAGTATTATGATTTCTGTGACACCCGTCCACAAGCTCACAGCAGCATACCAGCTTGAGCGTGTGAAGGAGGCGGCAGCTGCTGTTGAGAGGGCAGGTGGGCGTGTCATCGGGTCTATCACAGACAACCACAAGATAAACCAGCAGTACTGTAAGCTGTTTGATTTTCCGGGTGATTGCCGTGCCACAGCCAAGCATCCTCTTGATAAAGATCGTGTCTGGTTTCTCCTTTTTGATACAGTGCATCTTCTGAAGTGCATCCGCAACAACTGGATCAGTGAGAAGTGCCAGAAGATCAGTCTTGACAATAAAACAACAGCATCATTTGCTGACGTCAAGGAACTGTACGAGTCAGAGAAAGGTAGTATTCTGAAGACTACTCCCCTCACTAAATTTGCTGTCAACCCCTCACGACTTCAACTACAAGATGTGCAGCATGTCTTG
>NC_134777.1:91118327-91120827 GCF_046742065.1 Oratosquilla oratoria
GTGAAGAGTGTCACACATGGGAAGAATACAGTAGAGATGATTATGATGGAAGTGGAAGACAGAGATAAGAAGAACAGAAAGTTTGTGATAAATTATGTGCCTCCAAAAACAGCCTCATGGGAAGAGAGTGAACATAAAAGTATTTTAGAAGACACAAAGATAACATTAAATAAGATAATGGAAGATGGAGGAAGAATAGTTATGATGGGCGACTTTAATTGCAAAGAAGTCTGCTGGGAAGAGATAACAGTAAAGGGTGGAGACGGCTCATGGGGAAATGTTCTACTCGAGATGATTATTGACCATACAATGACGCAATGGATACAGGAAAACACTAGGTATAGAAATGAAGAAGAACCATCGAGACTAGACCTAATAATCACATCTGAACCTAGAATAGTAGAAAAGATTGAATATAAAACACCAATAAGTAAAAGTGACCATATACTGATTGAACTTGAAATAAATGAGGAAAAATACATGAAAAGAAATTATCAATATAGGAAAGGAAGAATGATGTATGAAAAAACAAACTTTGATAAAATAAGATAATTCTTTCAAAAAGAAAACTGGGAAGGAATATACGAAGAAGAAACAACAGTGGAAGAGAAATGGAATATTTTGACAAAAAATTATAAAAAAGGAGTGGAAAAGTATGTCCCAAGACAAAAACAAGAAAAAGAATATGTAAAGTGCTGGTACAACAAAAGTTGTTGGGAGTTAAAAGAGAAAAGGGAGAAAGCTTGGACCAAATGGAAAAAAGACAGAAGACCTGAAAAATGGAAAATATATACCGGTTATAGAAATGAATATGTACAAGCGTGCAGAGAGGAAAAGAGAAAATATGAAAAAGATGTCATAGAAAAATGTAAAGATCAACCAAAAATATTTTACAGATTTGTAAACAGCAAACTGAAAAACAAACAAGACTTGGAGAAATTAAGACAAGGAGGAGTTGAATACACAGAGGAAATTGAAATGGCGGAAATTATGAACAAGCATTTTAAATCAGTGTTTACAAGGGAGAACATACAACCTGAAGAGATCGAATGGAAAGAGAAAGTCCCCCCTATGAAAGAAATAGAAGTAACAAAGAATGAAATATTGAAACACTTGAGTAATCTTGATGTCAGAAAATCGCATGGACCAGATGAAATAGCAAACTGGATTTTGAAAGAATACAGGAATGAACTGGCAGACAAAATACATAGTATAATAAACAGTTCCTTGAAAGAAGGAAAAGTTTCAGAAGATTGGAAAAAAACAACAACAAATATAGTACCTATATACAAAGGGGGAAATAAAGAAGACCCTACCAACTACAGACCAGTCTCTCTAACAAGTACAATAGCAAAAATATGTGAAAGAATTGTCAAAAGTAGATGGGTAAAATATTTAGAAAAAACAACGTGCTAAATCCAAGGCAATTTGGATTCAGACAAGGACGATCATGCGTCACCAATTTAATATGTTTCTATACAAGGCTAATAGATATAATACAAGAAAGAGATGGATGGGCTGATTGTGCATTTCTAGACCTAAAAAAAGCTTTTGACAAAGTACCACATAAGAAGTTGCTTAAGAAATTAGAAACTGAAGGAGGAATACAGGGCAAACTGCTTAAATGGATGGAAGACTTTTTGCAAGAAAGAAAAATGAGAGTAGTGATAAGCGACCAACACTCAAAATGGGATGAAGTAATAAGCGGTGTTCCAAAAGGAACAGTTCTGGCCCCGATAATGTTTGCTATATATATTAATGATATGGATGACGGAATTGAAAGTTATATGAGCTTCTTTGCAGATGATGCAAAACTGTTAAAAAAAGTGAACACGGAAGAAGATTGTGAGTCATTACAGAGTGATCTAAATAAAGTACAGGAATGGAGTAGGAAGTGGGAGATGTAGTATAAAAAGTGTAGTATAATGGAATTTGGAAAAAGCAAAAACAGAAAAATAGGATCATATAAATTGGGAGAAGAAGGAATAAAAAAAAGTAGAAAATGAGAGGGACCTGGGAGTCATTGTTATGAATAATATGTCACCTGGGAAACATATAAATAAGATTTTTGGAGAAACTTATAACTTAATAAGAACAATCAAAGTGGTGTTTACATACCTGGATGAAGAAATGGTGAAGAAAATGGTAATTACCCTGATAAGACCAAGATTGGAATATGCAGCAACGATATGGTCACCAAGTACAAAAAAATGTATAAAAAAACTTGAAAGAATACAAAGAGCAAATACAAAATTGGCACCAACACTCTCAAAACTATCATATGAAGAGAGACTAGCAAAACTTGAACTACAGACACTAGAGCAAAGAAGAGAGAGAGGAGATTTGATAGCTATTTACAGAATCATGAAAGGCATAGAAATTATTGATAGGGAAAATCTGATAAAATGGGATGATAGAAATACAAGAGGACACGGAAAGAAAATAAAAAAAGACAGCTATAGAAGAGATCTAAAAAAGAACAGCTTTCCTCACAGAGTAA
>NC_134777.1:91125827-91128327 GCF_046742065.1 Oratosquilla oratoria
GTAGGGTCAGCATTATTGAAAAGAGTAAGAAAATATTGACAATGATTATCTAATGCACAAGGATTATATTAAGAATGATACAACATTAGCAGGCGACAGATCACCATGGCAAAAGGGATTTCCTGGTCCCAATGAATTATGTTCTTGTATGATTAGATAGGAATGTGTTATTTTCCTTTGTAGAGGCTTTTATCTAAAAAGAGGAAAAGAAAATGGACTATAGGGAGTATAGGCTCGTGATCGGTGTACTTATGAATTTCTTTTCTTAAGCATATTTCTCTGAAGTGCATAAGTCCAAGGTCGGTACATGACTGTCTACATTTTCATTGCCCATACGCATGCGTTTGCATCCACGCCAGGATTTGGAGATCGGCAACTTCATTAATGTATCATATATCTTTGCATTCGTCAGTGAAGTGTGAGTACTTTTTATAAACTATGATAAAACATTGCATCATCTATGTTATTGTTGAATACAGTCTTTTAATCAAATTACATTTATCCTAAATACATTTATATGTGTGAACACACTGTTGAAAAAATATTACTCCTCGTCCTCCTTCCGCCTCCCACCCTACTCCTCGTCCCTCTCTCTTCCTACTCTTCCTTCTCCTTTTCCTCCTCCTCCACCCCCTTCCCGGCGAGAGCTAAAGCTCTTGCAGTGGAATGTCAAGTGTTGTTGGCAGCATCCTCGTCCTACATGCTGCCCTAGCCACAAGGGACGTAGATGTAGCTCTCTTGCAGGAAACCAACTGGCCGGCCAATGGGCCACTCCGAGTCACTGGATACCAGGTGTATTATACGACTTGTCTCTCGGACTCCCTATAATGGTTCGGTCGACGGTTCCAGATGAACCTGTACCCTTCGTGGCTTGCGATCAATGAGTAGAGGCCTTGGCTGGCAGAATCATCCTTGGTGGTGACACCCTTCTTCTGTATAACGTTTATCGCCCTCAAGACGGTGAACTGGCATCTGGGGAGATGCTCTCTCTTGCCGGCCATGAACCCACATTCATTGCCGGGGAATTTAATGCTTATCACTCATCTTCTGTTCCCCCCGACGACCCAGTCCTACCGGAAACACCCTAACAACGCTGCTAGGGGAGGTACCAGAGGCGACTCTACTGAATTGAGGAGAGGGTAATCACATCTTGGGTGGATGGCCTGGACCTCCCTATGACGCACATGGCTCATCGTGTCCAAGCCGCTGCAGAACGAACTGTCCCCAGAACGAAGCCAGGCTTCAATTGGCATGCTGACCGGTGATATCATAACGACATGGTACAGGAGCAAAATCACCGAGTCAACGTTTTCCGTAGATTTCTGCGGCGCCATCCATCCATCGAGGCGCGGGCTCTCCTGCGCTCTGTCATCAGGCACGCGCGGGTGGTCACCCACAGGGCCCGGGGAGAAAAATGTTGGAATGATGTACCACTTTCTCTGCCCAAACCACCGCTAATGCCCTCTGGAGGAAGCTGGAGCTTGCAACAGGTACAGCATCCCTGCACTCGCTCAGCCGCAATCCAAACAACAGGCGGAGCTGTTGTCGCAGCAATTTGCAGACCACTCCTCCTCTGCCCAACGGCCCCTCCCAGTCAGGCAGGAGCTGGACCTCCTTCAACAGGGTAGAGAGGATGTGGTCCATTCTGCCATAACCACTGCTGCCCTGAGGAACTTCGGAGGGCTGGAAAGACGAATAAGGATACCGCTCCGTGTAGTGACGGGATACCTTACTCCTTCCTGAGGCAACTTGGGCCAGCTGCGGAGCTGGCAGCACTGGCACTCATCAATGCCTACTGGAAGACGAGGCAACTCCCTGTGGAATGGAAAAAGGCGGATGTGTTGCTGATTCCCAAGCCCAGGAACACACACAGTTACAGGCCCACATCCCTCACGTGCTGCATTGGCAAGACCGCTGAGCGGATGGTGGTCAATTGCATCCTGTGATGGATGGAACCCTTCCATCACAACATGTATGCTTTTATCAAAGAAGTGGCAGTAAGTGGCTGTGTGGCAGCCCTTCTTGGATTGCTCGGTAGTCAGACTGCCATTGTGGTGTTTCTGGATCTGGAAAAAACGTTCGGGCTAGCAAGTGCCTCTGCCATCCTCGCATCCTTGTCTGTTAAGGGGGTCCAAGGCAGACTCCTGAACTGGGTGGTTGCAGACCACCTCATGGACAGGGTAACAAGAGTGCGCCTCCAGGGACACCTATCCTCATACCACAGGACTGAAAATGGGACTCCACAGGGGGCGTTCTTAGTTCTACCCTCCTCAACGTGTTCATGAAAAAATGGACTCTCCTTGATCTAGGGGATGATGCTCGCCTCCTCTGTTATGCGGAAGATCTGGCGTTGGTGGCCACTAATACCGGCTGTCTCCTTCGCAGTGCTCAGAGGACACTCAGTCGTCTCTTCCAGGAATGTGAACGGCTGGGACTGAAGACTCTCGACGACCAGGACCAAAACAATGTGTCTGAGGATGCGGAAACAACGCTCCCATCT
>NC_134777.1:91133327-91135827 GCF_046742065.1 Oratosquilla oratoria
TATATATATATATATATATATATATATATATATATATACTTAATATATGTATATATAAATATATATATATATAAATATATATAATATATATATATATATATGTGTGTGTGTGTGTGTGTGTGTATGTATATGTATATATGTATATGTATATGTATATGTATATCTATATATAAATATATATATATCTATATATATATATACATACATACATAAACAAAACCGGGCGTTCCTGTTGGATCATCGTCTCCTATAGGTCCAACCGTATTGCCTCGTGTGCTTACGGACAATGTGCCGCCGAATGTGAGTAAGCACTGTCCAAGAAGATCCAAGTCTTGGACATTAAACAACATGAAGATATATACTTACAACGTGAGAACTCTCTTAGAAGATCACAGGCTGGAGAGTTTGATGGAAGAACTAGACAACATCAAGTGGGACATCGTAGGGCTGAGCGAAGTACGAAGAACGGAAGAAAAACTGATACAATTACAATATGGTCACCACCTGTACTACTAGAGGTGGTAAGGACTATGAAAAAATTAGTGGAGTAGGATTCTTGATAAACCGAGAGGTTGCTGATAACGTAGTCAAGTTCAGTAGGTTATAAGACAGGGTAGCTTGGATTGTGACTAGGCTCTGTGAAAGGTACACTCTAAAATAGTTTAGGTTTATGCACCAACTTCACAAGGATCAGACGATGAAATTGAGTCCTTCTATGAAGATTTAAGTCAGGTAATGGACCAAGAAAAAAGTACATACACGTTGGTAATAGGCGACTTTAATGCTAAAGTGGGGAAGAAGATTGGAGATGAGTCGTGCATTGGGATATTTGGAGTAGGTGAAAGAAATGACAGAGGCGAGATGTTAGTGAATTTTGCGGAGAACTACAACATGAAGAAAATGAACACTTTCTTCCAAAAGCGTGTAGGTCGTAAATGGACCTAGATACGTCCAAATGGAACAACAAAGAACGAAATAGACTTCATATTAGTAGAGAAGAGCAAAAGCGTTAGCAATGTTACGGTGATAAATAAAGTCAACATAGGTAGTGACCATAGAATGGTAGGTTGCACAGCTAAATTCAATTTCAGAGCAGAGAGAAATAAACTAATTTTAAAAGAGAAAATCAGCCTTGCAAAGGTTAAGGATAATAATAAGAAATTTCAGTTAGAAACTAAAACTAGATTCGAAGCTCTAAGATCTAACGAGGACACCGTCAAAAATATGAATTTAGATTTAGTAAATATCATTAGGGGATCGGCAGAGAAAGTAAGAATTACAAAATGTATCAAAGAAAACAAATACTCCAAAGCTACAAATGACCTAATCAAAAGAAGAAGGACCATGCAGATTAAAAGCAGGAAAGACGAAATAGAAAGAGTAGAACTAAACAAGTTTATCAACAAAAAGTAAAGGTCAGAGAAAAGAAAGAGAAACATGGATGAAATAGAGGAGACTATTCGAAAAGGTAAAAGTATTAAAGGGAATGAGCGCAGACATGCTTTAGAAAGACAGCAAATGATATGCATGGAAGATAGGAATGGAGAAATCATTAATTGCAGAGACAGAATGGTAAAAAGAGTAGAAGAATTCTATCAAGACTCGTCGAAGACCGTAGTTGAGTCAGTAAGTTCATCTGTAGACGATAGTAGTTTACCAGAGATGATAAAGGAAGAAGTAGAATTTGTTCTAAAAATATGAAATGAGGAAAAGCACCTAGGGAAGATTGTATATCAATAGATCTGTTGAAAGATGCAGGGAAAAAAGTTCATATTAGGTTAGCTCAGTTGTACACCCAGTGCTTACGTTAAAAAAGCGTTCCTGAATCGAATTGCAATGCTATAGTAATTTTGCTCCATAAAAAGGGAGACCAGAAGGACCTTAGTAGCTATAGACCGATTAGCTTGCTATCAAATGTATATAAAGTATTCTCCAAGATCCTTACAAATAGACTAAGTCAAGCTTTAAATGGAAACCATCCGAGAGAACAGGCAGGCTTTAGGAGCGGATATTCGACTCTAGACCACTTGCAGGCGATGAACCAACTAATCGAGAAAACGACACAATACAATATACCTCTGTGTTTAGCTTTTGTAGATTACGAGAAGGCCTTTGACTCGGTAGAACAAATAGCAGGGTACAAGCAGGGTACAAACGAACAGATCATAAGGGTTTTAGAAAAGATTTAAGCGAAAGGTACCGATATAATTCGACTACATAAGGATACAGAAAAGATCAAGATCATAAAAGGAGTACGGCAAAGCGATACCATTTCACCCAAATTATTTACAGCTTGTTTGGAAGAGATTGAGTTAGGAAGAGAAAGGTTTGAAGATTAATGGCGAATATTTGAACCACCTAAGATTTGCAGATGACATTATTCTTATTTCAGAAAAAGCTGAAGACTTGCAAGATATGCTGAGTGATCTGAACAAAGAAAGTCTCAAAGTTGGTTTAAAAATGAACAAGACCAAAACGAAAGTAATGTTCAACACGTAAA
>NC_134777.1:91138327-91143327 GCF_046742065.1 Oratosquilla oratoria
TCAGGGATGGAATGGGTGGGAAACATTGTATGCCTTTTCCTTTTTTGCTACCTTCCTTGTTAGGGGGAAAAAGCCTTGGTATATGTATATATATATATATATATATATATATACGCATATGTATATATATGTATATATATATATATATATTTATATATATATGTATATATATATGTATATATATATATAAACATATACGTATATGTATATATATATATGTATATATATATTATATACATATATATATAAATATATATATGTATATATTAAGGTATATATATATGTATATATATATATATAAGTATATATATACATATATGTATGTGTACATATTATGTATATATATATATATACATATATATACATATATACATTTATACATATATATGTACATATATATATATATATATATATATATGTATGTATATATACATACATATGTATATATATATATATATATAAACATATATATATATACATATGTATAATATACTAGCTAAATTGTATATATATATGTATATATATATATTTATATATATATATGTATATATATATACATATATACACATATGTATTATATACTAGCCAAATTTTATATATATATATATATATATATATATATATATATATATATATATATATATATATATATGCACATGTACAGGTATATATATATGTGTGTGTGTGAAGGAGGATAGGGAGGGAAAGATAGCTGCAGTGGGGAATGCTAAGAAAATGACCGTAATGAGTGAGGAAAATGGTGGAGAAATAAGGAAGGATGAAGTGAGGGCAGTTGTTAAGATGATGAAAGCAGGTACGGCATCTGGTCTGGATGGATGCCATGCAGAATGTCTAAAAAAAAAGGAGGTACAGTGATGGTGGACTGGCTGGTGAGGTTATTTAATGTTTGCTGGAGAGAGGGTAGAGTGCCGGAGGACTGGAGGAGTGCCTGTATAGTTCCACTTAACAAAGGAAAAGGCGACAAGTGTGAATGCAGTAGTTTCAGAGGGATTAGCTTGTTAAGTGTAGTTGGGAAGGCTTATGGGAGGATCTTGATTGAGAGGATTAGGAGAGGAACAGAGGGAGTAATTGGTGAGGAACAGTGTGGATTTAGGACGGGTAGAGGTTGTGTAGATCAGATTTTTGTGGTAAGACAGATATGTAAGAAAGCTATAGGAAAGGGGAAGGATATTTTTTGGGCTTTTATTGATCTAGAAAAGGCTTACGATAGGGTAGACAGAAAGGCACTATGGAAGGTTATGCAGATATACGGGATAGGAGGAAAGCTTCTAGAAGCTGTCAAGAGTTTTTATGAGAGTAGTAGAGTTTGTGTCAGGATTAGAAATGGAGAGAGTGAGTGGCTCGAGGTAAAGGTGGGACTTCGTCAAGGATACGTTATGTCGCCCTGGCTGTTCAACTTATACATGGATAGGGTAGTGCGAGAGGTAAATGTAAGGGTAGTGGGTCAGGGATTGGAGATGGTTAAAGAAAATGGAGAAAAGTGGGAGGTGAGCCAGCTGTTGTTTGCGAACGACACTGCACTTGTGGCAGGATCGGAGGAGGGATTGAGGAAGTTGGTGACAGAGTTTGAGAGAGTATGTGATAGAAGAAAGCTGAAGATAAATGTGTGTAAAAGTAAGGTGATGAGATGTACAAGGGGTGAAATTGGCAGAAGACTGGAAGTGAGCATTAAGGGAGAGCGACTGGAGGAAGTGGATAGTTTTAGATACTTGGATGCAAATGTGGCAGGAAAAGGTGGAGTAAAGATGGAGGTAGAATGTAGATTGAGAGAAGCGAGTTAATGCCTTGGTGGATTAAGGAGTGTAATGAGGAATAGACATTTGGGAATGGATGCTAAGAGGAGACTGTATGAAGGAGTGATTGTGCCAACAGCACTGTATGGGGGAAGAAACATGGAACATAAGAGAGGAAAAGAGAAGGAGTTTAAATATGTTTGAGATGAGGTATCTGAGAAGTATGATGGGGGTTACTAGGCTAGATAGAGTGAGAAATGAGGAGATGAGGAGGAGAACAGGGGTGGAAAGGGAGTTGGGAGATAGGGTTGATGAAAGAGTATTAGGATGGTTTGGACACATGGAAAGAATGAGTGAAGAAAGACTAGTAAAAGAGGTATGGAAGGCAGATGTGGAAGGAGTGAACATGAGGGGAAGTCCTAGGATGAGGTGGATGGATGGGGTGAAACGGGCTTTGGGGAAGAGGGGCATGTCTGTTGAGGAAGGACGGGAGAGGACAGAAGACAGGGGTGAATGGAGAATGTTTGTATATGGATGATGTTGTGATGCATGAGGTGGAATGGGCGGGGGGTTGGGGGTGAGGTAGTATGTGTGAGCAAAATTTGACGCAGCCCGAAGGGATTTCTCCCCGTCTTCTCCTTTTATAATGGGGGGACGGAGAGGGGGGTTGCCGATTTAATGAAGCGGCCTTGCTGTTGATGTGCTGTGTCTTGTGACACTGCTTCTGACCCAGGGCAGTGGACAAGGTGCAGGGATGACCCGTCATCCAGGAGGTGCTAAGATAGGAGGGAGGGTGGAGGGGTGTGGAGTGTATTCAAGGACGGAATGGGTGGGAATGATATTATGCCTTTTCCTTTTTTGCTACCTCCTTTGTAAGGGGGAAAAAGCCTTGGTATATGTATGTATGTATGTATGTATGTATGTATGTATGTATGTATGTATGTATGTATGTATATATATACATATACATACATATTATATATATATATATATATGTATATATACATACATATGTATATATATATATATATATATGTATATATATATATATATATATATATATATATATATATATATGTATATATATACATACATATACAGCAAGGCTTTTTCCCCCTTACAAGGGAGGTAGCAAAAAAGGAAAAGGCATAAAATCATTCCCATCCATTCCATCCCTGAATACACTCCACACTCCTCTACCCTCCCTCTTATCTTAGCACCTCCTGGATGACGGGTCATCCCTGCACCTTTTCCACTGCCCTGAGTCAGAAGCAGTGTCGCACGACAAAGCACATCCACAGCAAAGGCTGCTTCATTACATCGACGACCCTCCCTCTCCGTTGCTGCGAGTTCGTAAATAATCCCTAACCTAACCCTACCTCACCATACTTTAACCCTTAACCCTAAACAAAATATTTTTTTTTTGGAAATGAAATATAGTTATCCAAGTACCTGGAGTGATAGGGTATTAGAATATATATGGTTATGGAGGTCTATCTCCAAAAACCCTAGGAAGAGTTCGTGAACAGACAGGCAGACAGACGGACAGACAGACAGACAGCCAGCCAGCCAGCCAGCCAGCCAGCCAGCCAGCCAGCCAGCCAGCCAGACAGCCAGCCAGCCAGCCAGACAGACAGACAGACAGACAGACAGACAGACAGACAGACAGACAGACAGAAAGACAGACAGACAGACAGAGAGATTGAAAGAGAGACAGACAGACAGACAGACAGAGACTACTACTATATTATAGTATATATACATATATACATATATATATATGAAACAAAGCTAAGGACTGCACAGAGGAGAATGGAGAGATCAATGATGGGAATAACACTGAGAGACCGAAAGAGAGCAAGTTGGGTGAGAGAGCAGACTAGAGTGAAAGATATTGTGGAGGCAGTAAAAGAGAGGAAGTGGAATTGGGCAGGTAAGTTGGTGCGAACGACTGATGAGCGATGGAGCAAATGTGTTACTGAATGGATGCCGCGAGATAGGAAGCGTGGAAGAGGGAGACCGGACAGAAGGTGGAGAGACAAGATCGAGAAGTTTGCAGGAGTGACGTGGCAGAGGGTGGCACGGTCGTGTGAATCATGGAATGCTATGGAGGAGGCCTTTGTTCAGCAGTGGACTCGGGATGGCTGCTTTGGTTGATTGATTGTTATATATGTATAAATAAATATATATATATATATTATATATATATAATATATATATGTGTATGTGTATATATATATATATGTATATATATACATATTTATATACATATATATATACACATATATATACACATACATATATACATATATATATATTTATACATATATATATTTTACGAATCTGTCATTATATTTTTTCATATCAAATAAAAGACTTTTAGTTGAACAAAAAAAAAAAAACAGGTACTCGGACCTAAATCTTGTTGCATCTCCTATTATAAGGGAGTTAGGCAGGGAAAGCGCTGCTGTGCAATCGGAGCACCCCTAGAAAATCTGCAGCAGCCTTGTGGACTTCCCCAGTGCTCTGACGTCACATCCTAGGAATGATGGTACGCCTTAAATGTCATATACCCAAGTCTGTAATTATCAATTGTTCGTGGTGGGTGCAAGAAGGAAAGTGACGGAAAATAATATTAAAAGATCAAAGCTGAGTTGGCCAGAAACACCATCGTGTGTCACAGTGCATCGTAGAGGGGTAAAGTGATGGATTTTGGTACAAGATATATATATATATATATATGTATATATATATATATATATATATATATATATATATATATATATATATGCATATATATATATGTATATATATATACATATATATATATATTCATATATATATATATATATATATATATACATATATATATATATATATATATATATATATATATATATATGCAAAATAACCACAGGAGAAAGGAAACTTGTAGACAGTAAGTACTTTCGTATAATACATCTTCAGACTAAATGACAGAGATACAGAGTACGGGTTTAAATAGAAGCATCAGGTGGCAACCATAGGGGGGGGGGGAAGGGGGGAGACAATACAATGTGAGGAGGGGGGATGGCCTTACCCCTATCGACCTGACCAACACATAAGGGTCAATCTGGCGGAAAGATATCGGTGACTATTTGGGTTATCAATTTATCACATTTAAAATGACCATAGCTTAAGTTTACATTTTTGTCGAACGTACCTGATATTAAGCAAGATTCTATAATATTTCTTTCTTGCAAGCTT
>NC_134777.1:91148327-91150827 GCF_046742065.1 Oratosquilla oratoria
CGGCTGCCGTGGTTTTGGTTTGCTGTTCCCCCAGGTGGAGAAAGTCCTGGTTAGGGACCCCCGATACATCTGGTGGGGGCATGGAAATGGCGACCCCAACGGCGCAGGAAGGGAATCCAAATGAAGGGTTCGCGCCTCCGGGTAACCAGCTGGAGAGGTCGGAGAGTTTCGAGAGCATTAACAGTATTTATGGCATTGCAAACCCAAGGTAATCGCATCTGAGCTAAGGGTTCTCCATCTTCATCTGTGTTATTATATTTGTAGGGTCAGCATCATTGAAAAGAGTAAGAAAATATTGAAAATGATTATCTAATGCACAAGGATTATATTAAGAATGATACAACATTAGCAGACGACAGATCACCATGGCAAAAGGGATCTCCTGGCTCCAATGAATTATGTTCTTGTATGATTAGATAGGAATGTGTTATTTTCCTTTGTAGAGACTATAGGGAGTATAGGTTCGTGATCGGTGTACTTATGAATATCTTTTCTTAAACATATTTCTCTGAGGTGCATAAGTCCAAGGTCGGTACATGACTGTCTACATTTTCATTGTCCATGCGCATGCGTTTGTATACACGCCAGGATTTGGAAATCGGCAACTTCATTAATGTATCACATATCTTTGCATTCGTCAGTGAAGTGTGAGTACTTTTTATAAACTATGATAAAACATTGCATCATCTATGTTATTGATGAATTCAGGCTTTTAATTAAATTACATTTAGCCTAAATTTATTTATATGTGCGAACACACTGTTGAAAAAATATTAGCCCTCCTCCTCATTCCGCCTCCCACCCTACTCCTCGTCCCTCTCTCACCCTGCTCTTCCTTCTCCTTTTCCTCCTCCTCCAACCCCTTCCCGGCGAGAGCTAAAGCTCTTACAGTGGAATGTCAAGTGAATATATGAGTGTGTGTGGTTGGGCCCACACACACTCATAAGTTAATCACCCACCAAACGGGCTGAAAATCAAAGCCTGTGGGAGCTTCACTCCCAAATTTCACAAACAAAAATCTCTCACCCTACTCTTCCTTCTCCTTTTCCTTCTCCTACAACCCCTTCCCGGCGAGAGCTAAAGCTCTTGTAGTGGAATGTCAAGTGCTGTTGGCAACATCCTCGTCCTACATGCTGCCCTGGCCTCTTGCAGGAGACTAACTGGCCGGTCAATGGACCGCTCCGAGTCACTGGATACCAGGTGTATCATACGACTTGGAGCGGGGGTCTCTCGGACTCCCTATAATGGTTCGGTTGACGGTTCCAGATGAACCTGTACCCTTCGTGCCTTGCGATGATTAAGTAGAGGCCTTGACTGGCAGAGTCATCCTTGGTGGTGACACCCTTCTTCTGTATAACGTATATCGCCCTCAAGACGGTGAACTGGCATCTGGGGAGATGCTCTCTCTTACCGGCCATGAACCCACATTCATTGCCGGCGACTTTTATGCTTATCACCCATCTTCTGTTCTCCCCGACGACCCAGTCCTACCGGAGACACCCTAGCAACGCTGCTGGGGGGGGTACCAGAGGCAACTCTACTGAATTCAGGAGAGGGTAATCACATCTTGGGTGGATGGCCTGGACCTCCCTATGCTCTCCACGCACATGGCTCATCGTGTCCAAGCCGCTGCAGAACGAACTGTCCCCAGAACGAAGGCAGGCTTCAATCGGCATGCTGACCGGTGATATCATAACGACATGGTACAGGAGCAAAATCACCGAGTCAACGGCGCGGGCTCTCCTGCGCTCTGTCATCAGGCACGCGCGGGTGGTCACCCACGGGGCCCGGGGAGAAAAGTGGCTGGAATGATGTACCACTTTCTCTGCCCAAACCACCGCTAATGCCCTCTGGAGGAAGCTGGAGCTTGCAACAGGTACAGCATCCCTGCACTCGCTCAGCCGCAATCCAAACAACAGGCGGAGCTGTTGTCGCAGCAATTTGCAGACCACTCCTCCTCTGCCCAACGGCCCCTCCCAATCAGGCAGGAGCTGGACCTCCTTCAACAGGGTAGAGAGGATGTGGTCCATTCTGCCATAACCACTGCTGCCCTGACGGACCGTCTCTTTACACTCGAGGAACTTCGGTGGGCTGGAAAGACGAATAAGGATACCGCTCCGTGTAGTGACGGGATACCTTACTCCTTCCTGAGGCAACTTGGGCCAGCTGCGGAGCTGGCAGCACTGGCACTCATCAATGCCTACTGGAAGACGAGGCAACTCCCTGTGGAATGGAAAAAGGCGGATGTGTTGCTGATTCCCAAGCCCAGGAACACACACAGTTACAGGCCCACATCCCTCACGTGCTGCATTGGCAAGACCGCTGAGCGGATGGTGGTCAATTGCATCCTGTGATGGATGGAACCCTTCCATCACAACATGTATGCTTTTATAAAAGGAGTGGAGTAAGTGGCTGTGTGGCAGCCCCTCTTGGATTGATCGGTAGTGAGCCTGCCATTGTGGTGTTTCGGGATCTGGATAAAAAGTTCGAGCTAGCAAGT
>NC_134777.1:91155827-91158327 GCF_046742065.1 Oratosquilla oratoria
AATGGTTGTGTATGGATGATATTGCTATGTATGGACGGTGGGATGGTGTATGGGGGGTAGGGGTGCTTTTGTGTGAAGGATTTTTTGACGCTGTAACTGTTAGTCTTTGGCCCTTGGTGGTTATGTGGGGTTCCGTGTACACAGCTGATGGGGCTGGCTGGAGGAGGACTTCAGTCTTATTGGTGGAGATGGTGAGACCAAAGTCATCACAAGCTCTGGTGAATAGGTCCGTACTTCTCTGCATGTCAGCTTGTGTTCTGTTTTATATATATATATATATATATATATATATATATATATATATATATATATGTTTGTGTGTGTGTGTGTGTATGTATATGTATATATGTATATATACATATATATATATATATATATATATATATATATATATATATATATATATATATATACATACATAAACAAAACCGGGCGTTCCTGTTGGATCATCGTCTCCTATAGGTCCAACCGTATTGCCTCGTGTGCTTACGGACAATGTGCCGCCGAATGTGAGTAAGCACTGTCCAAGAAGATCCAAGTCTTGGACATTAAACAACATGAAGATATATACTTACAACGTGAGAACTCTCTTAGAAGATCACAGGCTGGAGAGTTTGATGGAAGAACTTGACAACATCAAGTGGGACATCGTAGGGCTGAGCGAAGTCCGAAGAACGGAAGAAAAACTGATACCATTACAAGATGGTCACCACCTGTACTACTAGAGAGGTAAGGACTATGAAAAAATTAGTGGAGTAGGATTCTTGATAAACCGAGAGGTTGCTGATAACGTAGTCAAGTTCAGTAGGTTATAAGACAGAGTAGCTTGGATTGTGACTAGGCTCTGTGAAAGGTACACTCTAAAATAGTTTAGGTTTATGCACCAGCTTCACAAGGATCGGACGATGAAATTGAGTCCTTCTATAAAGATTTAAGTCAGGTAATGGATCAAGAAAAAAGTACATACACGTTGGTAATAGGCGACTTTAATGCTAAAGTGGGGAAGAAGATTGGAGATGAGTCGTGCATTGGGATATTTGGAGTAGGTGAAAGAAATGACAGAGGCGAGATGTTAGTGAATTTTGCGGAGAACTACAACATGAAGAAAATGAACACTTTCTTCCAAAAGCGTGTAGGTCGTAAATGGACCTAGATACGTCCAAATGGAACAACAAAGAACGAAATAGACTTCATATTAGGAGAGGAGAACAAAAGCGTTAGCAATGTTACGGTGATAAATAAAGTCAACATAGGTAGTGACCATAGAATGGTAGGTTGCACAGCTAAATTCAATTTCAGAGCAGAGAGAAATAAACTAATTTTCAAAAAGAAAATCAGCCTTGCAAAGGTTAAGGATAATAAGAAGAAATTTCAGTTTGAAATTAAAAATAGATTCGAAGCTCTAAGATCTAACGGACACCGTCGAAGATATGAATTTAGATTTAGTAAATATCATTAGGGGATCGGCAGAGAAAGTAAGAATTACAAAATGTATCAAAGAAAACAAATACTCCAAAGCTACAAATGACCTAATCAAAAGAAGAAGGACCATGCAGATTAAAAGCAGGAAAGACGAAATAGAAAGAGTAGAACTAAACAAGTTTACCAACAAAATGTAAAGGTCAGAGAAAAGAAAGAGAAACATGGATGAAATAGAGGAGACTATTCGAAAAGGTAAAAGTATTAAAGGGAATGAGCGCAGACATGCTTTAGAAAGACAGCAAATGATATGCATGGAAGATAGGAATGGAGAAATCATTAATTGCAGAGACAGAATGGTAAAAAGAGTAGAAGAATTCTATCAAGACTCGTCGAAGACCGTAGTTGAGTCAGTAAGTTCATCTGTAGACGATAGTAGTTTACCAGAGATGATAAAGGAAGAAGTAGAATTTGTTCTAAAAATATGAAATGAGGAAAAGCACCTAGGGAAGATTGTATATCAATAGATCTGTTGAAAGATGCAGGGAAAAAAGTTCATATTAGGTTAGCTCAGTTGTACACCCAGTGCTTACGTTAAAAAAGCGTTCCTGAATCGAATTGCAATGCTATAGTAATTTTGCTCCATAAAAAGGGAGACCAGAAGGACCTTAGTAGCTATAGACCGATTAGCTTGCTATCAAATGTATATAAAGTATTCTCCAAGATCCTTACAAATAGACTAAGTCAAGCTTTAAATGGAAACCATCCGAGAGAACAGGCAGGCTTTAGGAGCGGATATTCGACTCTAGACCACTTGCAGGCGATGAACCAACTAATCGAGAAAACGACACAATACGACTCGGTAGAACAAATAGCAGGGTACAAGCAGGGTACAAACCGATCGTAAGGGTTTTAGAAAAGATTTATGCGAAAAGTACCGATATAATTCGACTATATAAAGTTACAGAAAAGATCAAGATCGAGAAAGGAGTACGGCAAGGCGATACCATTTCATCCATATAATTTACAGCCTGTTTGGAATAGATTTTCAGAAGGTTGAGTTGGGAAGAGAAAGGTTTGA
>NC_134777.1:91160827-91183327 GCF_046742065.1 Oratosquilla oratoria
AAAAATATAATTGATAAGAACGTCACACCCACCGACCCATCTTCAAAAATCGACCTCGTCATTTACTATAAAACAAGAAAGACATCCAAGTTAGTCGCAAAGAATAGCTGCCTCCCTAAGACAAGTGAAATGCAAGAGGTGAACGTCGTGTACCAACACATATGTTCCAGTGGTAACTGCAGTCGCCTAAATTCTCGGTACATTGGCGTCACCATTACAACATTGTCATCCAGGAGGTGCTAAGATAAGAGGGAGGGTGGACGGGTGTGGAGTGTATTCAGGGATGGAATGGGTGGGAAACATTGTATGCCTTTTCCTTTTTTGCTACCTTCCTTGTTAGGGGGAAAAAGCCTTGGTATATGTATATTTATGTATATATGTATGTATATATATATATATATGTATATATATATATATATATATATATATGTATATATAAATATGTATATATATATATATATATACATGTACATATATGTATATTTATATATGTATATATATAATATATACATATATATATATAAATATATATATGTATATATAAAGGTATATATATATGTATATATATATATATATGTATATACATATATATATATGTATGTATATATATATATGTATATATATATACATATATATATACATATATACATATATATATGTATGTATATACATATATATATATTATATGTATGTATATATATATACATATTATATATATATATATATATATATATATATATACATATGTATTATATACTAGCTAAATTGTATATATATATGCATATATATATATATATTTATATATATATGTATATATATATACATATATACACATATGTATTATATACTAGCCAAATTTTATATATATATATATATATATATATATATATATATATATATATATATATATATATGCACATATACAGGTATATATATATGTGTGTGTGTGAAGGAGGATAGGGAGGGAAAGATAGCTGCAGTGGGGAATGCGAAGAAAATGACCGTAATGAGTGAGGAAAATGGTGGAGAAATAAGGAAGGATGAAGTGAGGGCAGTTGTTAAGATGATGAAAGCAGGTACGGCATCTGGTCTGGATGGATGGCATGCAGAATGTCTAAAAAAAAGGAGGTACAGTGATGGTGGACTGGCTGGTGAGGTTATTTAGTGTTTGCTGGAGAGAGGGTAGAGTGGAGGACTGGAGGAGTGCCTGTATAGTTCCACTTAACAAAGGAAAAGGCGACAAGTGTGAATGCAGTAGTTTCAGAGGGATTAGCTTGTTAAGTGTAGTTGGGAAGGCTTATGGGAGGATCTTGATTGAGAGGATTAGGAGAGGAACAGAGGGAGTAATTGGTGAGGAACAGTGGATTCAGAACGGGTAGAGGTTATGTAGATCATATTTTTGTGGTAAGACAGATATGTAAGAAAGCTATAGGAAAGGGGAAGGATATTTTTTGGGCTTTTATTGATCTAGAAAAGGCTTACGATAGGGTAGACAGAAAGGCACTATGGAAGGTTATGCAGATATACGGGATAGGAGGAAAGCTTCTAGAAGCTGTCAAGAGTTTTTATGAGAGTAGTAGAGTTTGTGTCAGGATTAGAAATGGAGAGAGTGAGTGGCTCGAGGTAAAGGTGGGACTTCGTCAAGGATACGTTATGTCGCCCTGGCTGTTCAACTTATACATGGATAGGGTAGTGCGAGAGGTAAATGCAAGGGTAGTGGGTCAGGGATTGGAGATGGTTAAAGAAAATGGAGAAAAGTGGGAGGTGAGCCAGCTGTTGTTTGCGGACGACACTGCACTTGTGGCAGGATCGGAGGAAGGATTGAGGAAGTTGGTGACAGAGTTTGAGAGAGTGTGTGATAGAAGAAAACTGAAGATAAATGTGTGTAAAAGTAAGGTGATGAGATGTACAAGGGGTGAAATTGGCAGAAGACTGGAAGTGAGCATTAAGGGAGAGCGACTGGAGGAAGTGGATAGTTTTAGATACTTGGATGCAAATGTGGCAGGAAAAGGTGGAGTAAAGATGGAGGTAGAATGTAGATTGAGCGAAGCTAGTAAATGCCTTGGTGGATTAAGAAGTGTAATGAGATATAGAAATTTGGGAATAGATGCTAAGAGGAGATTGTATGAAGGAGTGATTGTACCAACAGCACTGCACGGGCAGTAACATGGAACATAAGAGAGGAAAAGAGAAGGAGTTTGAATGTGTTTGAGATGAGGTGTCTGAGAAGTATGATAGGGGTTACTAGGCTAGATAGAGTGAGAAATGAGGAGATGAGGAGGAGAACAGAGGTGGAAAGGGAGTTGGGAGATAGGGTTGATGAAAGAGTATTAGGATGGTTTGAACACATGGAAAGAATGAGTGAAGAAAGACTAGTAAAAGAGGTATGGAAGGCAGATGTGGAGGGAGTGAACATGAGGGGATGTCCTAGGATGAGGTGGATGGATGGGGTGAAACGGGCTTTGGGGAAGAGGGGCATGTCTGTTGAGGAAGGACGGGAGAGGACAGAAGACAGGGGTGAATGGAGAATGTTTGTATATGGATGATGTTGTGATGCATGAGGTGGAATGGGCGGGGGGTTGGGGGGTGAGGTAGTATGTGTGAGCAAAATTTGACGCAGCCCGAAGGGATTTCTCCCCGTCTTCTCCTTTTATAATGGGGGGACGGAGAGGGGGGGTTGCCGATTTAATGAAGCGGCCTTGCTGTTGATGTGCTGTGTCTTGTGACACTGCTTCTGACCCAGGGCAGTGGACAAGGTGCAGGGATGACCCGTCATCCAGGAGTTGCTAAGATAGGAGGGAGGGTGGAGGGGTGTGGAGTGTATTCAAGGACGGAATGGGTGGGAATGATATTATGCCTTTTCCTTTTTTGCTACCTCCCTTGTAAGGGGGAAAAAGCCTTGGTATATGTATGTATGTATGTATGTATGTATATATATATATACATATATATATATACATTTATGTATATATATATATTTATATATATATATACATATATATATACACACATATATATATATACATACATATGTATATATATATATATATATATATATGTATATATATATATATATACAGTATATATATATATATATATATATATATATGTTGGTACATTATGACAAGTTGATGAAGGTGGAAAAAGAAGTCACGGGTCTAGTTCCGAGTTACTGAGTTTATTTCCTGACATTCCTCTGAAGAAGCATAGAGCGAAACCGGTCAGGAATAAACTCAGTAACTCGGAACTAGACCCGTGACTTCTTTTTTCCACCTTCATCATATATATATATATATACATACATACATATACAGCAAGGCTTTTTCCCCCCCTTACAAGGGAGGTAGCAAAAAGGAAAAGGCATAAAATCATTCCCATCCATTCCATCCCTGAATACACTCCACACTCCTCTACCCTCCCTCTTATCTTAGCACCTCCTGGTTGACGGGTTATCCCTGCACCTGTTCCACTGCCCTGGGTCAGAAGCAGTGTCGCAAGACAAAGCACATCCACAGCAAGGCTGCTTCATTACATCGGCGACCCTCCCTCTCCGTCGCTGCGAGTTCGTGAATAATCCCTAACCTAACCCTACCTCACCATACTTTAACCCTTAACCCTAACCAAAACATTTTTTTTTTTTGGAAATGAAGTAACCAAGTACCTGGAGTGATAGGGTATTAGAATATATATGGTTATGGAGGTCTTTCTCCAAAAACCCTAGGAAGAGTTCGTGAACAGACAGCCAGACAGACAGACAGACAGACAGACAGACAGCCAGCCAGCCAGCCAGCCAGCCAGCCAGCCAGCCAGCCAGCCAGCCAGCCAGCCAGCCAGCCAGCCAGACAGACAGACAGACAGACAGACAGACAGACAGACAGACAGACAGACAGACAAAAAGACAGATAGAAAGAGAGACAGACAGACAGACAGACAGAGACTACTACTATATTATAGTATATATACCATATATACATATAATATATATATTGAAACAAAGCTAAGGACTGCACAGAGGAGAATGGAGAGATCAATGATGGGAATAACACTGAGAGACCGAAAGAGAGCAAGTTGGGTGAGAGAGCAGACTAGAGTGAAAGATATTGTGGAGGCAGTAAAAGAGAGGAAGTGGAATTGGGCAGGTAAGTTGGTGCGAACGACTGATGAGCGATGGAGCAAATGTGTTACTGAATGGATGCCGCGAGATAGGAAGCGTGGAAGAGGGAGACCGGACAGAAGGTGGAGAGACAAGATCGAGAAGTTTGCAGGAGTGACGTGGCAGAGGGTGGCACGGTCGTGTGAATCATGGAATGCTATGGAGGAGGCCTTTGTTCAGCAGTGGACTCGGGATGGCTGCTTTAATTGATTGATTGATATATATATATATATATATATATATATGTGTATATATATGTATATATATATGTAATTATATATATATATGTATATATATATACATATATGTATACACACACACACATATATATATATACATATATGTATATACATATATATATATAATATATATATATAATACATATATATATTTTACGAATCTGTCATTATATTTTTTCTTATCAAATAAATGACTTGTAGTTGAAAAAAAAAAAAAACCCAGGTACTCGGACCTAAATCTGGTTGCATCTCCTATTATAAGGGAGGTAGGCAGGGAAAGCGCTGCTGTGCAATCGGAGCACCCCTAGAAAATCTGCAGCAGCCTTGTGGACTTCCCCAGTGCTCTGACGTCACATCCTAGGAATGATGGTACGCCTTAAATGTCATATACCCAAGTCTGTAATTATCAATTGTTTCGTGGTGGGTGCAATAAGGAAAGTGACGGAAAATAATATTAAAAGATCAAAGCTGAGTTGGCCAGAAACACCATCGTGTGTCACAGTGCATCGTAGAGGGGTAAAGTGATGGATTTTGGTACAAGATATATATATATATATATATATATATATATATATTTATATATATATATATATATATATATATATATACATATGCATATATATATATATGTATATATATACATATATATATAAAATATATATACACATATATGTATATACATAATATATATAAATATATATATATATAGAGATAGATATGCAAAATAACCACAGGAGAAAGGAAACTGTTAGACAGTAAGTACTTTCGTATATTACATCTTCAGACTAAATGACAGAGATACAGAGTAGGGGTTTAAATAGAAGCATCAGGTGGCAACCATAGGGGGGGGGGAGGGAAGGGGGGAGACAATACAATGTGAGGAGGGGGGATGGCCTTACCCCTATCGACCTGACCAACACATAAGGGTCAATCTGGCGGAAAGATATCGGTGACTATTTGGGTTATCAATTTATCACATTTAAAATTACCATATCTTAAGTTTACATTTTTGTCGAACGTACCTGATATTAAGCAAGATTCTATAATATTTCTTTCTTGCAAGCTTGTTTCCAAGTTTTTCCCAGTTTGTCCAATATAAAATTTATTACAATCTTGGCAAGGAATTTTGTAGACCACACCGTTGTTGTTAGGAGGGTTGTTCTTAATTAAAGTTTTCTTAATGGTGTGGTCATATTTAAAGCCTACTTTATATTGGACAAACTGGGAAAAACTTGGAAACAAGGATTTCCCAAAATAAATATAGTGTGAGATCTGCCCAGGAAAACAATGCGTTATACCAACATAAATCATTATACAACCATCAGATTGATTGGTCTAAGGCAACAATTTTAGCTAAAGGAAAAAGCTTGCAAGAAAGAAATATAATAGAATCTTGCTTAATATCAGGCACGTTTGACAAAAATGTAAACTTAAGCTATGGTTATTTTAAATGTGATAAATTGATAACCCAAATGGTCACCGAGATCTTTCCGCCAGATTGACCCTTATGTGTTGGTCAGGTCGATAGGGGTGAGGTCATCCCCCCTCCTCACATTGTATTGCCTCCCCCCTTCCCCCCCCCCTATGGTTGCCACATGATGCTTCAATTTTAAACCCCTACTCTATAGCTCTGTCATTTAGTCTGAAGATGTAATATACAAAAGTACTTACTGTATACAAGTTTCCTTTCTCCTGTGGTTATTTTGCATTTTTGTATCACGGTGATGTGATTGCTTGTGTGTATATATATATATATATATATATATATATATATATATATTCAACCTGTGTAAAATCGGAAAATAACATATTCGCAAATATAAATTTTATATTTTATAATTCGTCGACATTTTCCGAGTTTGTCAGTTCCGCTATTCATAATGCATAGCTTATTTTTTAATGTTTTTTATATTCGTTTTGGTGAAATTGATTAATTTCTACAGTTCATATTACTACCTATACTTAGCAAAATATTTACCCTTGAATTTCGTACACATCTTGTTAAGTTTGTTTTAAATTAACTTGATCACATTTTCTACTTGTGTTTTGTCATCTGCACATTTTGGTAAAACACGTCTTTTCCTAAAAGTTCTCTTATATTTTATATGTATGGTTCTCAAGTCTTTGTTATTGATTTTATTGTAGTATATGAGTTTTTTTTTTACATAAGACTGCCATAAACCTTTCCTGTTTTGATGTAAATAGTTTTCGATTTATATTTGCCTTCGCTTCTTTTCACGTTAACCTCTTTTTAGTATTTTTTATGTTTAGAAGTTACCATTGAAGCATTTTGTGACGTTTTGTGGTGCTAGTTTTTTCTTTATGAGATGGTGTAATTGATGTGAAAAACTTCCTTGTAGTTTGACAATTTACAATCGATGCATATCTCAACTTTTTTTTCTCAATTCAGCTTGACAGTTCACAAAATATTCACGTATAATATATTATTTGTACCTCATTTAGCAAATTGACATCTGTTCATCTTTTTTATATCTAAACACTATTTCGTTTCTATGTATATATATGTATATATATATATATGTATATATATATATATATATATATATATATATATATATATATATATATACTTATTCATTTGTAAGGTACTAGGTTAAAATTATGTTCAACTCTCGATGTATGTTTTGATACGTTGTTCATGAGATCATGAGTACTTGTGAGGTCTTCTAGATTTATTGACCAGTATCATTTCATCAATAAGTTATATACTAGATTAATTTCAGTATATATGTTTGGTCGAGGTAGTTCCTTGTTTTAACATCTTAAAATTTACTAAATATATCTAGTAATCTGTTTCGAATAACCATTCTGATTGTTTATATAATACGTAATAGATTCACATAAGTTATATAGTAATCAATATAATAATTCATGTAATAGCCAGAGATGCGTGTTTCATAGTGCGCTTTTTCTTGTACATCTTGAATTTTTCGGGCCATGTTTGTTTCACCCAACACCGCTTTTTTCTTTTATCGTTTCCTCACTTTGATCAGCCTTCGAGTTTATTTAGGCTAACCTGACCAAACGCAACGTAACCCAACCTAACCCCGTTATCATCCACTTTGGGTATGCCTGACGCACAGCTCTTCGGCTCACTGGCAGAAAATGAAAAATGACTTGGTGTCCGGAAAACAAAACATATTCAAGTTTTCTTGTGTTTCTCTTGTTTGTCTTTCTGGACACATTTGTTATCACTATTTTAATGCCACGTGTTTTATTTTGTCTCTGGATATGGTGAAGGACAGGCAAACTTGGCGTCATCTCGTTCATTTTCGACACATCAGAAATAAAATTTTTGAAAAAGCTCCATTCAGTATACAGGTATCAAGAGATTTAGTTAATCTGAGGACTCGAATACTTTGTTCCTAGTAATGGATTGAATATTGAGCTAAACAAATCTTATTTTTCCTTCTAAACATGATGCATCCATCCTGTTGATACTGGTTCGGATGGTTTCAGCCCGTGGGATAGACTAAAGAGCGTCTTTCTTTTTTCAGACGACAAGAAGGGTCGACAGAGGTCTCGGCGTTGTGCACACGGCCCTCAAGCGGCGTTCCACACGGCCCCCAAGCGGAATGAGTACCCACAAGTATTTGCTGCTCCTCTGTTCCCTGATTGCCTGTGCAACAGCCTGTAAGTGTATATACTAACTACCTAACGCAATGAGAACTGGCCGCTAAGGCGGGGTTAGGGAATTTCCCGGTGTTGCCACATCTCCACAGATAACACGGCCCTCACGGCTCACCCGCCCGCTCTTTCTCTCTCTCTCTCTCTCTCTCTCTCTCTCTCTCTCTCTCTCTCTCTCTCTCTCTCTCTCTCTCTCTCTCTTTCTCTCTCTATATATAATGTATTTATCCAAGGCGAGAACGTGCGTGTTCATGCAATGCTTTCTGAATGCAGTGTGGGGGCGTGGCCAGAGAAGGAATGGAGTGGCAATGTCGCTTTCTTTCGCTCATATGCCATATCCACGACTCGAGGAAACGAAATCTTTGTATAGAAAACATTGCTTTGATTTTTACCTCAGTGGTGGTGTGTGACAAAAAAATGATGATATAATTATATGTGGCAACATTATAAAATTATAAAATAGAATTTAAGATGAAATAAAATTATAAAATAATTATATGTGGCAACACAGAGAGAATCCCCGTGCTCCGCCTTAACGGCCAGTTCTCGATGCAGCGAGTATAGGTAGTTTGGCAGAGGGCTCAAATAGTTTCTGCCTAAGAATTCACAACGTGCTCACAAGAACTCATCCATCAGATTATTACAATGGATAGATGAATAAATAAATGAATGAATAATCAAAAACTAAGTAAACAAGATGAGATATAATGATTAAGAAGAAAGTTGCCCCAGACAAAGAGAAAATGAAGTATTCTCAACTTAACTCGGATTCACATGTGCATGGAGGCTCGTGTTTCTATTTATTTCTATAATTTTGAGGAAGCACTTGAAATGTCCAGAAAAAACACTTTGGCTATCATACTTGTGAAATCATTACAATGTAGCCTACCTATTATTATAAGTGATATATTGTTGGGTGTTATTACAATTTATCGTTATTGTAGTTATCCTTTTCATTAGCGTAATTTGCGAGCTCAAGGACTTTTCATCATCATCATCATCATCATCATCGTCGTCGTCGTCATCGTCGTCGTCGTCGTCGTCATCACCACCCGTATCATTATCATCATCATCATCATAATCATCATCATCATCATCATCATCATCATCATCATCATCATCATCATCATCATCATCATCATCATCATCATCATCATCATCATCATCATCATCATCATCATCATCATCATCATCATCATCATCATCATCATCATCATCATCATCATCATCATCATCATCATCATCATCATCATCATCACCGTCAGTCAGTCAATCCATCCATCCATCCATCCATCCATCCATCATCCGTCATCTTCATAGAGTAGGGAGAGCAGCAACAAATGCACTCTGACGTCACCGCACTTCCGGACGTCGACATGACGTCACGGCCTGTTCCACGACAGAATTGATCGAGTCGCCTTTGTTTCCTCAGGTTCCGAGGTTCAAGTGATCGGCAAAGGAGCAGAAGGGCACCTAGAGTTCAGCCAGAACACAGTCAGCCTCAGCTACTTACGACTGGACGTGACATCAAAGAATGACAATGTCACGTTTCGTGTGCACAACAGCTATATAATAACATTTAGAATTGACTTGGTTGAAGAAGAAGATGGAACCAGGGTTGACATTCATTATTATGACATAGACAAAAGATGGGTATTATATACTGAAAAAGTGAATAGGCTTGAGAGACCGAGGACCCATCTTAAACTGTCATACCCAAACTACGATATCATTCTTGTCGTTAATAAAAGAACAAAAGAAATACTATCTCAGTATACAGGAATCCAGACTAACAACCTAGGAGTCTATGTCTCATCCACCTCAAGCAAACTCTTACTGTTGTCGCAATGTGAACGGAACGGAGGTAAGTGATGGCAGTTATGTTTTACTACTTTTGTGACAAACGCGAATGCGCGCGAGCACACACACGCACACGCACGCACACACAGACACAGACACACACTCACACACACACACACACACACACACACACACACACACACACACACACACACACACACACACACACACACACACACACACACACACACACACACACACACACACACACTTCAACGAATGGACGGCTTAGAAGACGTTCTGAAGAAAATTGAAGTTTGTGGATCCCAACGCAAAGAGAAGTGCCTATTGTTTTTACAGGGTGGGGGGGGGGAAATTGCTCGTGGAGTAGTAGGAAAGTAGGGAAAGAGGAAAGGGGGAGGGATTACTGAGGGAAATGGAAGGAAATGAGGAAGGAGTAGACTTGGCCCAGGCAGACAGGCGAAAGGTAAACAAAGGGCCTCCCGACGACGACGAAATGTCTAATAAAAATGTAAAGATTAGAAGTATAGATAAGAGCAATACAGTAGAAAGTGATGAGAATATTTTCAAGGGATTTAAAGAGGGTGGGGGGGGGGACACAAACCCCCCCCGACTGACAAGACTAGAGGAGAAGGTTGATAAGGTGATCGAGGACTTGGAGAGTAGGTTAGGTCATATGAACACCATTTTACAAAGGGTTGAAAGATTGGAAGAACTGGAAAAGGCGAATAAAAACTTAACTGATGAAATAGAAGACCTAAAAAGACAGTTAAGAGAAGTAAAGGTGGAGAATGAGGAATTGAAGAAGAATAGTAAAGAAAACAGAGAGACAATAGCTAAAGAAACTAAGAATTGGAAAACAACCCAAGAAGGAAATAAGGTTTCATTCACTGACATAGTCAAACAGCAATTGAAAGAACATACTGAAGACTCAGTTATTAAAGTGATGAGACGAAAGGAGAATATAGTAAGAGATTTAGCAGACAAGAAGAAATGTATAATTATATTAGGAATGAAAGAAAAACACAACCCAGATAGAACCACAAGAATCATAGAGGAAAATGAAAAAGTAAGCCAATTACTACAATCAGTTCAGGAAGATGAACCAGAAATTATGAAACAAATCGAAGAGAAATTTAGACTCGGAAAGTATAGCACAGATAAGACCAGACCAATTAAGATTAAATTCAAGTCACAAACGACGGCAGAGAATATCTTATCCAAAACAGGGAAACTAGCAACAAGTGAACAATACAAAAAGGTATGGATAAAAAGGGAAATGAATAAAGAGGAAAGAGAGGAAGAAAAGCAGAAAAGACTGGAAGCTAAGGCAAAAAACGAGAGCAGAACGGAGTCAGAAAAAGAGAGATTCTATTGGAGAGTAGTGAATATGAAACTAAGGCAGTTCGACATACAAGCGAAAAACAAAAGGGAAACAGAGAACACAATGGAAATGGCAGAAAACTAAGAGTGTCTTACACAAATATAGATGGATTAATAACAGGATTGAATGAGCTGAATGATTATTTGAAAGGAAAAGAACCGGACATAATGGTAATTGTAGAAACAAAATTAAAAGGCCCACTACCACCCAACAGTGTAGGACATGATGCATATAATTATTGGATTAGAAACAGAGAGAAAAAGCAAGGGGGTGGAGTTATGTTCCTGACTAAGAAGGATATAAACGTGAGGCGTGTCATATATGGAAAGAATACAGTAGAGATGATTATGATGGAAGTGGAAGACAGAGATAAGAAGAGCAGAAAATTTGTGATAAATTATGTGCCTCCGAAAACAGCCTCATGGGAAGAGAGTGAACATAAAAGTATGTTAGAGGACACAAAGATAACATTAAATAGGATAATGGAAGATGGAGGAAGAATAGTTATGATGGGCGACTTTAATTGCAAAGAAATCTGCTGGGAAGAAATGACAGTAAAGGGTGGAGACGGCTCATGGGGAAACGCTTTACTTGAGATGATTACTGACCATACAATGACACAATGGATACAGGAGAACACTAGGTATAGAAATAAAGAAGAACCATCGAGACTAGACCTAATAATTACATCTGAACCAAGAATAGTGGACAAAATTGAATACAAAACACCAATAAGTAAAAGTGACCACATATTGATTGAACTGGAACTTAATGAAGAAAAATATATGAAAAGAAATGAACAATATAGAAAAGGAAGAATGATGTATGAAAAAACAAACTTTGATAAAATAAGATAATTCTTTCAACAAGAAAACTGGGAAGAAATATACAAAGAAGAAACAGCAGTGGAAGAGAAATGGAATATTTTGACAAAAATTTACAAAAAAAGGGGTGGAAAAGTATGTCCCAAGACAAGAACAAGAAAAAGAATATGTAAAGTGCTGGTACAACAAAAGTTGTAGGGAGTTAAAAGACAAAAGAGACAAAGCTTGGACCAGATGGAAAAAAGACAGAAGACCTGAAAAATGGAAAATATATATCTGTTATAGAAATGAATAAGTACAAACGTGCAGAGAGGTAAAGAGAAAATATGAAAAGATGTCATAGAAAAGTGTAAAGATCAACCAAAACTATTCTACAGATTTGTAAACAATAAACTGAAAAACAAACAAGACTTGGAGAAATTAAGACAAGAGGGAGTTGAATACACTGAGGAAATGGAAATGGCGGAAATTATGAACGAACATTTCAAATCAGTGTTTACAACCTGAAGAAAACGAATGGAAAGAGAAAGTCCCCCCTATGGAAGAAATAGAAGTAACAAAGAATGAAATAATGAAACACTTGAGTAATCTTGACGTCAGAAAGTCGCATGGACCAGATGAAATAGCAAACTGGATTTTGAAAGAATGCAGGAATGAACTGGCAGACAAAATACATAGCATACTAAACAGTTCCTTGAAAGAAGGAAAAGTTCCAGAAGATTGGAAAAAAGCAAATATAGTACCTATATATAAAGGAGGAAATAAAGAAGAACCTACCAACTATAGACCAGTCTCTCTAACAAGTACAATAGCAAAAATTTGTGAAAGAATTATCAAAAGTAGATGGGTAAAATATTTAGAAAAAAACAACAACAACGTGCTAAATCCAAGGCAATTTGGATTCAGACAAGGACGATCATGCGTCACCAATTTAATATGTTTCTATTCAAGGCTAATAGATATAATACAAGAAAGAGATGGATGGGCTGATTGTGCATTTCTAGACCTAAAAAAAGCTTTTGACAAAGTACCACATAAGAAGTTGCTTAAGAAATTAGAATCTGAAGGAGGAATACAAGGCAAACTGCTTAATTGGATGGAAGACTTTTTGCAAGAAAGAAAAATGAGAGTAGTGATAAGAGACCAACACTCAAAATGGGATGAAGTAATAAGCGGTGTTCCGCAGGGAACAGTTCTGGCCCCAATAATGTTTGCTATATATATTAATGATATGGACGAAGGAATTGAAAGCTATATGAGCTTCTTTGCAGATGATGCAAAACTACTGAAAAGAGTGAAAACAGAAGAAGATTGTGAATCACTACAGAGAGATCTAAATAAAGTACAGGAATGGAGTAGGAAGTGGGAGATGGAGTTCAATACAAAAAAGTGTAGTATAATGGAATTTGGAAAAAGCAAAAACAGAATAACAGGATCATATAAATTGGGAGAAGAAGGAATAAAAAAAGTAGAAAATGAGAAGGACCTGGGAGTCATTGTTATGAATAATATGTCACCTGAGAAACATATGAATAAGGTTTTTGGAGAAACCTATAATTTGATAAGAACAAACAAAGTTGCATTTACATACCTGGATGAAGAAATGGTGAAGAAAATTCTAATCACCCTGATAAGACCAAGATTGGAATATGCAGCAACGATATGGTCACCAAGTACAAAATAATGTATAACAAAACTTGAAAGAATACAAAGAGCAATTACAAAATTGGCACCAACGCTCTCAAAACTATCATATGAAGAGAGACTAGAAAAACTTGAACTACAGACACTAGAGCAAAGAAGAGCGAGAGGAGATTTGATAGCTATTTACAGAATCATGAAAGGCATGGAAATTACTGATAGAGAGAATCTGATAAAATGGGATGATAGAAATACAAGAGGACACGGAAAGAAAATAAAAAAAGACAGCTATAGAAGAGACCTGAAAAAGAACAGCTTTCCTCACAGAGTAATAGACAGTTGGAACAAGTTAGATGAGAAAGTGGTGTGTGCAAAAACAATACATGAATTCAAAAATAGTTTAGATAAAATGAGATATGAAGACGGGACCTCACGAGCATAGCTCCCCTTCCCGTAAAATACAACTAGGTACAACTAGGTAAATACACGTAGACCGATTCACAGCGAAGATTGGAGCTCCGAAGAAGGGAAATTTTCATGGATCTCAACGAGGAAGTACCTTTTTGTATTTATAGGGAATGGGAAAGCTCATGGTGTGGTGGGAAAGTGAGGAAAAAGGAGAAGGGGAGGGATTACTGAGGAAATGGAAGGAAATGAGGAAGGAGGCGCAAGGGCGCCACCTACGGAGAAAAAAGTAAACAAAAGATCAGCTGACGCTGGAGAAGTAAATAATTCTAGAAAAATAATTAACTTTAGAAATATAAATAAGAAAAACAAAATAGAAAGTGAAGATAATCATTTCAGTGGATTTAATGAGGGGGGATGGCAACCTCCCTCGATAAGCAAGGCCAGAGGAAAGACTACAAAAAATATCTCAAAACTGGGAAAATAGGCTACGTCAACTCACACAGATTGCACAGCGAATTGATAAATTGGAACAGTTAAAGAAGGAAAACCAAAGCCTAACTAAAGAAGTAGAGGAATTGAAAAAACAGTTAAAGGAAGTAAGAGATGAGAATGAGGAATTAAAGAGGAATAATAGAGAGAATAAAAAGTCCATAGCCAAAGAAGCACAGGGTTGGAAGACAATCGAAGAGAACAACAAAGTTGCATATAAAGGCATAGTGAGACAGCAGATGAAAGAACAAACTGAAAATACAGTTATTAAACAAATGAGGGAGAAGGTGAATATAGATAGAGACTTAGCAGATAAAAAGAAATGTATAATTATATTAGGGATGGAAGAGAAGTATTATTTAAACAGAGCTGCGAGACCTAGAGAGGAAAATGAAAAAGTAAACAAAATATTAGAATAAGTTCAGGAAGATGAACCTGAAATATGAAAACAAATCAAAGACTCGGGAAATATAGAACAGATAAGACCAGACCAATTAAAATTAAATTCAGATCACAAACGACAGCAGAGAATATCTTAGCAAATACAGGGAAACTAGCAGACAGTGAACAATATAAAAAGGTATGGATAAAAAGAGAAATGAATAAAGAGGAAAGAGAGGAGGAAAAAAACGAAAAGACAAGAAGCTAAGGCGACTTAACGTGACATCAAAGAATGACAACGTTACGTTTCGTGTGCACAAGAACGATAGAACAATATGGATAATGAACTTCGAAGAAAAAGAAGACGGAACCAGGGTTGTTTGGGATTACCGAAAACATTCCACTGGATGGAAACGATACAATGAGGAACTCAATTTCAGGCTTGAGAGACCGAAGACCCGTCTTGAATTGTCATACGTAGACTCCAATCCAACCATCTCTCTTTACGATGAAAATAAAAAATACTATCTTGGAATTACAGAAGCCCAAACTGGCCAATTCACTGTCGATGTCACATCCGCCTCAAACAAACTCTTACTGTTGTCGCACTGTCAAGAGGACAGACGTAAGTGATGGCAGTGATGTTTTATCAGCACTTGTGACAAACGCGCGTGCGCGCACGCATCATGCACACGCACACACACACACACACACACACACACACACACACACACACACACACACACACACACACGCACACACACACACACACACACACACACTTCAACGAATGGACGGCTTAGAAGACGTTCTGAAGAAAAGTGAAGTCTGTGGATCCCAACGCAAAGAGAAGTGCCTAGTGTTTTTGCAGGGTGGGGGGGAAATTGCTCGTGGAGTAGTGGGAACGTAGGGAAAGAGGAAAAGGGGAGGGATTACTGAGGGAAATGGAAGGAAATGAGGAGGGAGTAGACTTTGACCAGCCAGACAAGCGGAAGGTAAACAAAAGACTTAGCGAGGATCAAATGTCTAATAAAAATGTAAAGATTAGAAGTATAGAGAGGAGCAATACAGAAGAAAGTGACGAGAATATGTTCCAGGGATTTAAAGAGGGTGGGGGGGACACAAACCCCCCCCCCCCCCCGACTGATAAGACTAGAGGAGAGAGTTGATAAGGTGATCGAGGACTTGGAGCGTAAGTTAGGTAACGTAGACTCCATTTTTCAAAGAATTGAAAGGTTGGAACAACTAGAGAAGGCTAACAGAAACTTAACTGAAAAAATAGAGGACCTAAAAAGACAGTTAGGAAATGTAAAGGAGGAGAATGAGAAATTGAAGAAGAATAGTAATGAAAACAGAGAGAAAATAGCTACAGAAGCTAAAAATTGGAGAATAACTCAAGAAGGGAATAAGGTTTCATTCACTGACATAGTCAAACAGCAATTGAAAGAACATAATGAAGACTCAGTTATTAAAGTGATGAGACAGAAGGAGAATATAGTAAGAGAATTAGCTGACAAAAAGAAATGTATAATTATATTAGGAATGGAAGAGAAACATAACCCAGATAGAACTGCAAGAATCAAGGAGGAAAATGAAAGAGTAAGCAGTTTATTAAAATTAGTCCAGGAAGATGAACCAGAAATTATAAAGGAAATTGAGGAAAAATTCAGACTCGGAAAATATAGTACAGATAAGACCAGACCAATTAAGATTAAATTCAGGTCACAAACAACAGCAGAGAAAATTCTATCCAAGACAGGGAAACTAGCAACAAATGATCAATATAAAAAGGTATGGATAAAAAGAGAAATGAATAAGGAGGAAAGAGAGGCAGAAAAGCAGAAAAGAATTGAAGCTAAGGCAAAAAACGAGGAAAGAACGGAGTCAGAGAAAGAGAGATTCTATTGGAGAGTAGTGAACATGAAAATAAAGCAGTTCGACATACTAAAGAAAAACATAAGGGAAACAGAGAATACAATGGAAGTGGCAGAAAACTAAGAGTGTCTTACACAAATATAGATGGATTGATAACAGGATTGAATGAACTGAATGATTATTTGAAAGAAAAAGAACCGGACATAATGGGAATTGTAGAAACAAAATTAAAAGGCCCACTACCACCCAACAGTGTAGGACATGATACATACAATTATTGGATTAGAAACAGAGAGAAAAAACAAGGGGGTGGAGTTATGTTCCTGACTAAGAAGGATATAAACGTGAAAGGTGTCATATATGGAAAGAATATAGTAGAGATGATTATGATAGAAGTGGAAGACCGAGATAAGAAGAGCAGAAAATTTGTGATCAATTATGTGCCTCCGAAAACAGCCTCATGGGAGGAGAGTGAACATAAAAGTATGTTAGAGGACACAAAGATAGCATTAACTAAAATAATGGAAGACGGAGGAAGAATAGTTATGATGGGCGACTTTAATTGCAAAGAAATCTGCTGGGAAGAAATGACAGTAAAGAGTGGTGATGACTCATGGGGAAATGCTCTACTTGAGATGATTACTGACCATTCAATGACACAATGGATACAAGAGAACACTAGGTATAGAAATGAAGAAGAACCATCGAGGCTAGACTTAATAATTACATCTGAACCTAGAATAGTGGACAAGATTGAATATAAAACACCAATAGGTAAAAGTGACCACATATTGATTGAACTGGAACTTAATGAAGAAAAATATATGAAAAGAAATGAACAATATAGAAAAGGAAGAATGATGTATGAAAAAACAAACTTTGATAAAATAAGAGAATTCTTCCAACAAGAAAACTGGGAAGAAATATACAAAGAAGAAACAACAGTGGAAGAGAAATGGAATATTTTGACAAAAATTTACAAAAAAGGAGTGGAAAAGTATGTCCCAAGACAAAAACAAGAAAAAGAATATGTAAAATGCTGGTACAACAAAAGTTGTAGGGAGTTAAAGGACAAAAGAGACAAAGCCTGGACCAGATGGAAAAAAGACAGAAGACCTGAAAAATGGAAAATATATACTGGTTATAGAAATGAATATGTACAAAAGTGCAGAGAGAAAAAAAGAAAATATGAAAAAGATGTTATAGAAAAGTGTAAAGATCAACCAAAACTATTCTACAGATTTGTAAACAATAAACTGAAAAACAAACAAGACTTAGAGAAATTAAGACAAGGAGGAGTTGAATACACTGAGGAAATGGAAATGGCAGAAATTATGAACAAACATTTTAAATCAGTGTTTACAAGGGAAAATATACAACCTGAAGAGATTGAGTGGAAGGAAAAAGTCCCCCCTATGGAAGAAATAGAAGTAACAAAGAATGAAATATTGACACACTTGGGTAATTTTGATGTCAGAAAATCGCATGGGCCAGATGAAATAGCAAACTGGATTCTGAAAGAATGCAGGAATGAACTGGCAGACAAAATACATAGCATAATAAGCAGTTCCTTAAAAGAAGGAAAAGTTCCAGAAGATTGGAAAAAAGCAAATATAGTACCTATATATAAAGGAGGAAATAAAGAAGAACCTACCAACTATAGACCAGTCTCTCTAACAAGTACAATAGCAAAAATATGTGAAAGAATTATCAAAAGTAGATGGGTAAAATACTTGGAAAAAAACAACGTACTAAATCCAAGGCAATTTGGATTCAGACAAGGACGATCATGCGTCACCAATTTAATATGTTTCTATTCAAGGCTAATAGATATAATACAAGAAAGAGATGGATGGGCTGATTGTGCATTTCTAGACCTAAAAAAAGCTTTTGACAAAGTACCACATAAGAAGTTGCTTAAGAAATTAGAATATGAAGGAGGAATACAAGGTAAATTGCTAAATTGGATGGAAGACTTTTTGCAAGAAAGAAAAATGAGAGTAGTGATAAGAGATCAGCACTCAAAATGGAATGAAGTAATAAGCGGTGTCCCGCAGGGAACAGTTCTGGCCCCAATAATGTTTGCTATATATATTAATGATATGGATGAAGGAATTGAAAGCTATATGAGCTTCTTTGCAGATGATGCAAAATTACTGAAAAGAGTGAAAACTGAAGAAGATTGTGAATCACTACAGAGAGATCTAAATAAAGTACAAGAATGGAGTAGGAAGTGGGAGATGGAGTTCAATACAAAAAAGTGTAGTATAATGGAATTTGGAAAAAGCAAAAACAGAATAACAGGATCATATAATTTGGGAAAAGAAGGAATAAAAAAAGTAGAAAATGAGAAGGACCTGGGAGTCATTGTTATGAATAATATGTCACCTGAGAAACATATAAATAAGATTTTTGGAGAAACTTATAATTTAATAAGAACAATCAAAGTGGCATTTACATACCTGGATGAAGAAATGGTGAGGAAAATCCTAATCACCCTGATAAGACCAAGATTGGAATATGCAGCAACGATATGGTCACCAAGTACAAAAAAATGTATAAAAAAAACTTGAAAGAATACAAAGAGCAATTACAAAACTGGCACCAACACTCTCAAAACTATCATATGAAGAGAGACTACAAAAACTTAAACTACAGACACTAGAGCAAAGAAGAGAGAGAGGAGATTTGATAGCTATTTACAGAATCATGAAAGGCATAGAAATTACTGATAGAGAGAATCTGATAAAATGGGATGACAGAAATACAAGAGGACACGGAAAGAAAATAAAAAAAGACAACTATAGAAGAGATTTTAAAAAGAACAGCTTTCCTCACAGAGCAATAGACAGTTGGAACAAGTTAGATGAGAAAGTGGTGTGTGCAAAAACAATACATGAATTTAAAAATAGTTTAGATAAAATGAGATATGAAGACGGGACCCCACGAGCATAGCTCCCCTTCCCGTAAAATACAACTAGGTAAATACAACTAGGTAAATACACACACACACACACACACACACACTTTCAACGAACGGACGGCTTGACGAACGCTCTGAAGAAAAGTGCAGATTGTGGATACCAACGCAAAGAGAAGTGCCTTTTTGTGTTTGCAGGGGGGGGGGGGAAATTGCTCGTGAGGCAGTAGGTAAGTAGGAAAAGAGGAGAAGGGGAGGGATTGCTGGGGAAATGGAAGGAAATGAGGATGTGGAGGACTTGGCCCAGGCAGACGGGCGTAAGGTCAACATGAAACGACCACCGGATGACGAAATGGCAAATAAAAATGTAAAGATTAGAAGTATAGAGAGGAGAAATACAGTAGAAAGTGACGAGAATATGTTCCAGGGATTTAAAGAGGGTGGGGGGGACACAACCCCCCCCCGACTGATAAGACTAGAGGAGAGAGTTGATAAGGTGATCGAGGACTTGGAACGTAAGTTAGGTAAGGTAGACTCCATCTTCCAGAGAATTGAAAGATTGGAACAACTAGAGAAGGCTAACAGAAACTTAACTGAAGAAGTAGAGGACCTAAAAAGACAGTTAGGAAATGTAAAGGAGGAGAATGAGAAATTGAAGAAGAATAGTAATGAAAACAGTGAGAAAATAGCTACAGAAGCTAAAAATTGGAGAATAACTCAAGAAGGGAATAAGGTTTCATTCACTGACATAGTCAAACAGCAATTGAAAGAACATAATGAAGACTCAGTTATTAAAGTGATGAGACAGAAGGAGAATATAGTAAGAGAATTAGCTGACAAAAAGAAATGTATAATTATATTAGGAATGGAAGAGAAACATAACCCAGATAGAACCGCAAGAATCAAGGAGGAAAATGAAAGGGTAAGCAGTTTATTAAAATTAGTCCAGGAAGATGAACCAGAAATTATAAAGGAAATTGAGGAAAAATTCAGACTCGGAAAATATAGTACAGATAAGACCAGACCAATTAAGATTAAATTCAGGTCACAAACAACGGCAGAGAAAATTCTATCCAAGACAGGGAAACTAGCAACAAATGATCAATATAAAAAGGTATGGATAAAAAGAGAAATGAATAAGGAGGAAAGAGAGGCAGAAAAGCAGAAAAGAATTGAAGCTAAGGCAAAAAACGAGGAAAGAACGGAGTCAGAGAAAGAGAGATTCTATTGGAGAGTAGTGAACATGAAAATAAAGCAGTTCGACATACTAAAGAAAAACATAAGGGAAACAGAGAACACAATGGAAGTGGCAGAAAACTAAGAGTGTCTTACACAAATATAGATGGATTGATAACAGGATTGAATGAACTGAATGATTATTTGAAAGAAAAAGAACCGGACATAATGGGAATTGTAGAAACAAAATTAAAAGGCCCACTACCACCCAACAGTGTAGGACATGATACATACAATTATTGGATTAGAAACAGAGAGAAAAAACAAGGGGGTGGAGTTATGTTCCTGACAAAGAAGGATATAAACGTGAAAGGTGTCATATATGGAAAGAATACAGTAGAGATGATTATGATAGAAGTGGAAGACCGAGATAAGAAGAGCAGAAAATTTGTGATCAATTATGTGCCTCCGAAAACAGCCTCATGGGAGGAGAGTGAACATAAAAGTATGTTAGAGGACACAAAGATAGCATTAACTAAAATAATGGAAGACGGAGGAAGAATAGTTATGATGGGCGACTTTAATTGCAAAGAAATCTGCTGGGAAGAAATGACAGTAAAGAGTGGTGATGACTCATGGGGAAATGCTCTACTTGAGATGATTACTGACCATTCAATGACACAATGGATACAAGAGAACACTAGGTATAGAAATGAAGAAGAACCATCGAGGCTAGACTTAATTACATCTGAACCTAGAATAGTGGACAAGATTGAATATAAAACACCAATAGGTAAAAGTGACCACATATTGATTGAACTGGAACTTAATGAAGAAAAATATATGAAAAGAAATGAACAATATAGAAAAGGAAGAATGATGTATGAAAAAACAAACTTTGATAAAATAAGAGAATTCTTCCAACAAGAAAACTGGGAAGAAATATACAAAGAAGAAACATCAGTGGAAGAGAAATGGAATATTTTGACAAAAATTTACAAAGAAGGAGTGGAAAAGTATGTCCCAAGACAAAAACAAGAAAAAGAATATGTAAAATGCTGGTACAACAAAAGTTGTAGGGAGTTAAAAGACAAAAGAGACAAAGCCTGGACCAGATGGAAAAAAGACAGAAGACCTGAAAAATGGAAAATATATACTGGTTATAGAAATGAATATGTACAAAAGTGCAGAGAGGAAAAAAGAAAATATGAAAAAGATGTTATAGAAAAGTGTAAAGATCAACCAAAACTATTCTACAGATTTGTAAACAATAAACTGAAAAACAAACAAGACTTGGAGAAATTAAGACAAGGAGGAGTTGAATACACTGAGGAAATGGAAATGGCAGAAATTATGAACAAACATTTTAAATCAGTGTTTACAAGGGAAAATATACAACCTGAAGAGATTGAGTGGAAGGAAAAAGTCCCCCCTATGGAAGAAATAGAAGTAACGAAGAATGAAATATTGACACACTTGGGTAATTTTGATGTCAGAAAATCGCATGGGCCAGATGAAATAGCAAACTGGATTCTGAAAGA
>NC_134777.1:91188327-91193327 GCF_046742065.1 Oratosquilla oratoria
GGCAGCTGCAACTAAAACTGTTAGGCAAAACAAAGGACTGGAGATTGGATGTCTAGTGAAATCTTAAGTCGTATCCATCTTAGGGGCGAACTACTTAAACAGTTCTAGGTCAAAGAATCTAGGGAAGTATGGTAAGTACGTGAAAATTAGGAACAAAAACAAAAACTCATCAACAGTACTAAAAAACTCAATATTAAAGGTCAGATTGAAGAAAATAAACATTGTCATTAGCAGTTATGGAAAACACTCAAATATCTAGGAGTTGGCAAGCATGGTAAAAAAAATGTGTCAATATAGGTTCTAGAAGTGAATGGCTCAGTAACTTTTGAAAAAAAAAAAAAAAAATCCAAATAAATTAAGCGATTTTTTCACTACTAGCTGCCAAGTTGGTTGAAAAGTTACCCGAGGCATGTCATATGTATGGTGTAAAATAGGTTCATGAATGTTATAGATTAAAAGGTGTTCTCTCAGACTTGTGTAAATTAAAAAATGCCAGTGTTGAACAAATCCGTAATTCTCTAAGCAGTGTCAACAAGTGTAAGGTTTAGACTTAATCCCGAGGTCAGTCCCAGTGCTATTGCACATGCAATCACCCACATTGTAAATATGTCTCTTGATTAAGGTGTGGTGCCTGATGATTTTAAGCAAGCACATGTTGTTTCTCTGTAAAAAAAAAAAAGCAAATCAGAGGCAGGTAATTACAGGCTCTTCTCAGTGTCATATAAAAATCCTAAAAAGAGTGGTATGTGACCAATTGTTTGAGTATCTACAGCAAAACAACCTACTCTACGAGTTTCAGTCCGAATTTAGAAAATCGTATTCATAAGAAACGTGTTATCCATTTGTCAGACAATATTCGATCAGAACTGGTTAAAGGCAACTACTGTGGCATGGTGTTACTTGACCTACAATAAGTATTTGATACTGTAAATAGTGATATTCTTCTGGATAAACTCAATGCAATAGGCCTAGACAAAACGTGTGTTAAAAGGTTTTCCTTGTACTTGTGCTTTAGAAAACAGGTTGTGGATGTCAACTCTGTCATATATATCGTATGCAGATGATTCAACACTGCTGTATTCACACAAGAATGTCAACATCATTGAAAATGTACTCAGTTCGGAACTTGAATCTGTTAGCCAGTGACATGTTGAGAAGAAGTTATCTTTGGACTTTGGTAAAACTGGGTCTGTTTTATTCGGTACAAACTACATGTTAAAACAGTGCTCAGGTTTGAATGTTACCTGCAATGGAATCAATGCGTGATTCAAAATCTATCTAGGAGTGGAATTTGACCAAAACAAGAGTTATGCTACAATGGCAAATATGGTAATCTCTAAAGTTAATGCCAGAGTAAAGCTGTTGCTCAGAATTTCCAGTTTTCTAGATATCAAAACCACCAAACTATTGGCCTCTGCAGTAGCGTAGTGTCTCTGATTACGGATGTTGTTCGTGGTAACTAAGTCTATCTCAATTCCTCAAACACAAACTACAAACCTGCCAAAAACAAACTTATCAGGGTGGTGCTGAAACTACTGAATCCTAAAACACATCTTGATGTAACTAATTTTAGTCGTCTTAACTGGTTTACCGCGGGAAACAGATTGGACTTTTTAACTACTTGTCACATGCACAAAATCGCACATGGTCAAGCACCTGAATGCTCCAAACGTACCCTAGTCGGCGTTATACTCTTCACTCCCACAATGTGCGTTTGTTCCATTACCCTATTTTAGATTTGTCTTGGGCAGAAGTTCCTTCAAGTTTACAGATTTATTTTTATGAAACAAACTTGATGTATCAATCCAGACATTTCAAAATTATATGTCACTCAACGTATCCCGTAGGAAATTTCTTTTAGATGTTTATTTGTTTAGCAGTCGTAGCAATTGTATCAATATCTAGTATTATTGTCCGGTCAAAATTTTGTGTCTCTCCTTTTAGTTAATATTTGTGTTAAACTACTACATGTATTATTTCTTATTTGCATTTTTGTATACGTTTGTTATCTTGTATCTTAAGGGACCCCAACGGAAGTAAGCCCCGTATTGTTATTTTTTAATTATCCCTAGTATATTACTATATTTTTACCTGGAACTCAATCTCAATTCTTTACATTTATTGATTTTTTCATTTGTACCGGTATTGGCTTGAATTGTTTGTAAAAAGATTTTATAGTGAAATAAATCAAATCAAGTCTTACATAGATATACTGTATATGTGCGCGCGCGCACACACACACACACACACACACACACACACACACACACACACACACACACACACACACACACACACACACACACACACACACACGCACACACACACTTTCAACGAACGGACGGCTTGAAGAGCGCTCTGAAGAAAAGTGCAGATTGTGGATACCAACGCAAAGAGAAGTGCCTTTTTGTATTTGCAGGGGGGGGGAAATTGCTCGTGAGGTAGTGGGAAAGTAAGGAAAGAGGAGAGGGGGAGGGATTGCTGGGGAAATGGAAGGTAATGAGGAGGTGGAGGAAATGGCCCTGACGGGCCGCCGTAAGGTAGACAAACGACCCCAAGACGAGTTGGATGATAACATGTCTAATAGGAATGTGAAGATTAGAGGTATAGATAGGAGCAATATAGCAGAAAGTGATGAGAATATTTTCAAGGGATTTAAAGAGAGTGGGGGGGACACAAACCCCCCCCCCGACTGACAAGACTAGAGAAGAAGGTTGATAAGGTGATCGAGGACTTGGAGAGTAGGTTAGGTCATATGAACACCATTTTAAAAAGGGTTGAAAGATTGGAAGAACTGGAAAAGGCGAATAAAAACTTAACTGATGAAATAGAAGAACTAAAAAGACAGTTAAGAGAGGTAAAGGGGGAGAATGAAGAATTGAAGAAGAATAGTAAAGAAAACAGAGAAACAATAGCTAAAGAAAGTAAAAATTGGAAGCAAACCCAAGAAGGAAATAAGATTTCATTCACTGACATAGTCAAACAGCAATTGAAAGAACATACTGAAGACTCAGTTATTAAAGTGATGAGACAAAAGGAGAATATAGTAAGGGATTTAGCAGACAAGAAGAAATGTATAATTATATTAGGAATGGAAGAGAAACACAACACAGATAGAACCACAAGAATCAAAGAGGAAAATGAAAAAGTAAGCCAATTACTAGAATCAGTTCAGGAAGATGAACCAGGAATTATGAAACAAATCGAAGAGAAATTTAGACTCGGAAAGTATAGCACAGACAAGACCAGACCAATTAAGATTAAATTCAAGTCACAAACAACGGCAGAGAATATCTTATCCAAAACAGGGAAACTAGCAACAAGTGAACAACACAAAAAGATATGGATAAAAAGAGAAATGAATAAAGAGGAAAGAGAGGAAGAAAAGCAGAAAAGACTGGAAGCTAAGACAAAAAACGAGAACAGAACGGAGTCAGAGAAAGAGAGATTCTATTGGAGAGTAGTGAACATGAAACTAAGGAAGTTCGACATACAAAAGAAAAACATAAGGGAAACAGAGAACACAATGGAAGTGGCAGAAAACTAAGAGTGTCTTACACAAATATAGATGGATTAATAACAGGATTGAATGAGCTGAATGATTATTTGAAAGAAAAAGAACCGGACATAATGGGAATTGTAGAAACAAAATTAAAAGGCCCACTACCACCCAACAGTGTAGGACATGATGCATACAATTATTGGATTAGAAACAGAGAGAAAAAGCAAGGGGGTGGAGTTATGTTCCTGACTAAGAAGGATATAAACGTGAAAGGTGTCATATATGGAAAGAATACAGTAGAGATGATTATGATAGAAGTGGAAGACAGAGATAAGAAGAGCAGAAAATTTGTGATCAATTATGTGCCTCCGAAAACAGCCTCATGGGAGGAGAGTGAATATAAAAGTATGCTAGAGGACACAAAGATAGCATTAACTAAAATAATGGAAGACGGAGGAAGAATAGTTATGATGGGCGACTTTAATTGCAAAGAAATCTGCTGGGAAGAAATGACAGTAAAGAGTGGTGATGACTCATGGGGAAATGCTCTACTTGAGATGATTACTGACCATTCAATGACACAATGGATACAAGAGAACACTAGGTATAGAAATGAAGAAGAACCATCGAGGCTAGACTTAATAATTACATCTGAACCTAGAATAGTGGACAAGATTGAATATAAAACACCAATAGGTAAAAGTGACCACATATTGATTGAACTGGAACTTAATGAAGAAAAATATATGAAAAGAAATGAACAATATAGAAAAGGAAGAATGATGTATGAAAAAACAAACTTTGATAAAATAAGAGAATTCTTCCAACAAGAAAACTGGGAAGAAATATACAAAGAAGAAACATCAGTGGAAGAGAAATGGAATATTTTGACAAAAATTTACAAAAGAGGAGTGGAAAAGTATGTCCCAAGACAAAAACAAGAAAAAGAATATGTAAAATGCTGGTACAACAAAAGTTGTAGGGAGTTAAAAGACAAAAGAGACAAAGCCTGGACCAGATGGAAAAAAGACAGAAGGCCTGAAAAATGGAAAATATATACTGGTTATAGAAATGAATATGTACAAAAGTGCAGAGAGGAAAAAAGAAAATATGAAAAAGATGTTATAGAAAAGTGTAAAGATCAACCAAAACTATTCTACAGATTTGTAAACAATAAACTGAAAAACAAACAAGACTTGGAGAAATTGAGACAAGGAGGAGTTGAATACACTGAGGAAATGGAAATGGCAGAAATTATGAACAAACATTTTAAATCAGTGTTTACAAGGGAAAATATACAACCTGAAGAGATTGAGTGGAAAGAAAAAGTCCCCCCTATGGAAGAAATAGAAGTAACAAAGAATGAAATATTGACACACTTGGGTAATTTTGATGTCAGAAAATCGCATGGGCCAGATGAAATAGCAAACTGGATTCTGAAAGAATGCAGGAATGAACTGGCAGACAAAATACATAGCATAATAAGCAGTTCCTTAAA
>NC_134777.1:91198327-91200827 GCF_046742065.1 Oratosquilla oratoria
TAGACTGCGACAAGGTGTTTTCCAGGTGAGGGTAGTGGATGCTTGGAACAGCCTCCCCAATAGTGTCATAAAGGCAAACTCTATAAAAGAATTTGAAATGAAACTTGATAAGCACTGGGAGAGACAGGCAATAAAATATGACTATCAAAAAACTATTACATTTACTGGCACACCCGGCAAAGACCTACCGGAGGATGACCAAGATGTAATTTTTGCATCTGGCCAATCGAAGGTCACCGATCTGGACATATAGGTCACGCGACCTGCGTCCAGTATCAACGTAAGGTAAGGTAAGGTAAGGTAAGATGATACATCAGTTGCAGAAGAAGAGACACAGGAGGTGAAGGGAGGAGGAGGAAGTGGATGGGGCAGGGGAAGAGAGAGTACAGAGAGCAAAGAGGAAGAGAGAGATGGAATATCTTAAAAGAGAGAGAGAGAGAGAGAGAGAGAGAGAAAACGTGTGGTGGTGTAAAGCATGTAGAGAACTCTTCAGAGAAACAGAGACGAAGATGTGAAGAATCAGTTACCCGTTATTCACATTATTCTTTTTAACACTAATTTGATGTTCATAATTACATTAGTATTCATATGAATATTCAGTGAATGGTGTTAAGATATGACAACCATTATTGATAAATCTATTTAATTTATAAAAAAAAAATATATATATATTGAAGCTTGCTTGTTACGGGTGAATTGCCTAGTACGGATTATTCGAAATGTCGCTCAGAGGTGTTTCGTAACCCATGGAGAATACCATGTTGTGCAGACACCGAGAGCGTAGGTTATGTGATGATTAGCACACGTCTCAATTAGCAGGCAACGAGTGACGCAGTGTCACGCATGCGGAAAAAAAAAACGTATTTAAGACGTACGTACGGAAAAGACCCTTTCACCAACACGATGCATTTTAGGTGTTCTGTGAACAAGACGACAGCCGATATTATGTAGTTGACCTAGTTTCGATTTTGTGTGTATGGCTGTGTGCTTGAGTGTGTGTAGCTGTGTGTGTGTGTGTGTGTGTGTGTGTGTGTGTGTGTGCTTGTATGTGTGTGCTTGTGTGCGTGTGCTTGTGTGCGTGTGCTTGTGTATTCACTTGGTCTTTGGATCACGTGTTGGACTCGTGATCGACAGCTATTTCCCTCCTGGAAGAGAGCTCAGAGCTCGTAGGTCCGATCTGTGGGTAATGCTATGACCTTGCACACACACACACACACACCCAACTCCCCGCCCACGAGAGTCAGAGTAACGACCCGAGGCACAGCGATACCGAAATAATTTCGGCCCTGGGCAGGATTCGAACTGGCTACTGGGAGCACTTCAGCTTCCCAGTTCAGCGCTCTACCAACTGTGCCACCGTGTGCGTGTGCTTGTGTGCGTGTGCTTTTTAAGTGTGTGCTTTTTGTATGTACGCTTTTGTGTGTGTATTTACCTAGCTGTATTTACCTAGTTGTATTTACCTAGTTGTATGTTACGGGAAGGGAGCTATGCTCGTAGTGTCCCGTCTTTGTATCTTGCTGTGCCTAGTTTGCTCTTAAATTCGTTTATAGTTTTTGTACACAATATTGTTTTATCGAGTTTGTTCCAGATATCCACCACTCTGTCGAAAACTTTTTTTTCAGGTATCTTCTATAACTATCCTTCTTGAATTTCTTTCCATGTACCATTGTATTTCTCTTATCTCAACTTTTAAGTCCTCTCTATAAAGGAATTCCGCACCTTTCATGATTCTGCAGATGGCCAGCATGTCACCTCTTTCTCTTCTTTGTTCCATAGTCGGTAGTTTCAATTTAGATAGTCTCTCCTCATATGACAGGTTTGAAAGTGTTGGGGCCATTTTCGTGGTTGCTCTCTGGATTCTTTCAATTTTCTTTATATTCTTTTTGGTACTGGGTTACCATAGTGTCGCAGCATACTCCAGTCTAGGCCTTATTGATATGACTAGTATTCCATTTAATCATTTCTTCGTCTTCAAAGGTAAAAGCCACCTTTATTGATCTTAGCAAATTGTAAGAGTCTCCGACAATTTTGTTTGTTTATCAAGGGACATGTCATTTGAGATAATTACTCCCAGGTCTTTTTTCAGATCCCACTTTACTTCCTTTGTTCCAATTCTATATTGTGTGTGTGTGTGTGTGTGTGTGTGCGCGCGCGCTTGTGTGCGTGTGCGCTTTGTGTGTGCTTGTATGTGTGTGCTTGTATAAAATAATAATAATAATAGGTTTATTGAGATAGCAGTGATACACTGACAATAATACAATTGAGTACTTTTATGAGTAATATGGTAATTATAAGAGTGATATGCTTATTCTAAAATTTATGAGTTTATTGTGCGGACAATGGATGGAATAGCACTGTTCTTGTATCGGTCAGTTCTCGGTGCTCTGATGGGTTTGATTTTGTTAGAATGCCGAGTTGCATGGCGGGTGGTTGTGGTGTCAGGTGGGAGGAAGTGACTGTGACGTGGGTGGAGCATTAGGTCCTGTCCAAACTTATTCAG